>NC_069662.1:1884473-2198552 GCF_027244095.1 Hemicordylus capensis | reverse complement strand
GGGAGGCATCCAAGCTGGCTGAACTCCACCTCGCCAGCCAGATGACCCACCTGCCAAGAGAGCCCCTCTGGGACCCCCACCAGCTCCCCCACGGATCCCGGACCCTGATCTGCTTCCAGGAGTGCAGCACCCACCTGCTCTCCTTCAGCCCTGGTCGGGGGCACGGTGCCCGCCAGCCACTGCCACTTGTTTTCTCTGGCTCCCCCCCGCCCCCCTACCCTCGGCTCCCTGCGCCAACCCCTGTTTCCAGGCAAATGTGCATTTTAAAAACTCCCCGTCTTGTTGTGTTCTTCAAGGCTTCGGTGGCTTCTTTGCTTTAGGGGATTGAGCTCTGAAGCATCAGGCTTAATGGTTTTCTTCTCCTTTGGGCTGGTTGGGAAAAGGAAAGTGCGGTGGGGGGGGGCGGGCGAGGATGTGGCTGGGCAGAGAGAGGCTCTTTTCCTCCAAACCCCCACTTGCTTCCCCCCCCACACACACACTGATCCCTGAGACCCTCTCTGTGCCCACTGCCGTCCTACTGAGGTGGCAGAGCGACTCTTGGGGGGCCCACCGTGGGAGGGCCCATGGAGGGTCCTTGGCCAAGGGGGCCCTGAAAACCGGAGCTGCCCCTGACATGACGCAGCCCCCATGAGGGGGCATGGAGCGTGGCCACTCCCGGGCCTCCCCTGGGAGGAGAGCACCACGAAGGGTGGCAGGGTGGAATATGGACTCGCAGATCTGGCCCGTAGGGATCACAGTTCAAAAGCAAGCCCTCCCCAGTAAACCCCATGGCGGCGAACAGCAGCTGCTGGAGAGGAGGGAGTGGTGGTGGTGGTGATGGTAGGGAAGGCACTCTGTCCATGCTCAGGGGTGCTCTGCGCTATGCATCGGCACCCTCCCCCCCCGGCACTGAGGAAACGCTGTCAGGTCTCAGCCTTGTGGGGTCCCAGGTCAAAATAGGTCCCTGTTAAGCCGGGTCTGGGCTTTGTGGATGCAGCTTGTGGGAGGAAGAGGGTCAGCGTCAGAGCAAGCGTGTTGCCGTCTGGATGCAAACCAAGTGGAGAGAGAGAGAGAGAGAGAGAGAGAGAGAGAGAGAGAGAGAGAGAGAGAGAGATCATAACATCGAGATTAGGGGCTGCCAGCCTTGGTCTCCAGATGCTAGGAAGCTGCCATATACTGAGTCAGACCCTGGGTCCATCTAGCTCAGCATTGCCTGCACAGACTGGCAGCGGCTTCTCCGAGGTTGCAGGCAGGAGTCTTCTCTCCCAGCCCTCTCTTGGAGATGCTGCCAGGGAGGGGACTTGTTGGAACCTTCTGCCTGGAAGCGTGCAGGAGCTCTTCCCAGAGTGGCCTGCTCTGCAGCTGTTTTAAGGAGCAGGAGCCCTGCCAGGGGAAGGCAGAGGCGGCGGCGGCGACTCTCTCAGGGGGATGGAGCCAAGGAGTTCTCGGTCAGTTGTTCAGGAGGAGGCTTGGGTGCAGAGCCTGATGCGGCCATGCCGGCCCCCCCACCGCCCGGCCCGCCGTGTTCCTGCTTCCGTGGCATCAGCCGTGGAGTGGGGGGCATGCGCTGACGCTCTGCCTCTTCCCTTTCAGAAATATCGTTACCAAGATGAAGACAGCCCCCCGCTGGAGCACAGCCCCGCCCACCTCCCCAACCAGGTAAAGGCCCCCGAACTGGTCCACGTGGCGGAGAAGAACCTATCCCAGATCGAGAGCGTCCACGGCTACGTGTCCCACTCGCACATCTCCCCCATGAAGGTAGGAAGGGGGGGCGTGGGTGCCCCGGCCAGGAGAGGGGACGCCGCCCTGCTGCCGCCGCCGCCACCGCGGGCACACCTGGCCCCACCCACCCACCCCTGCCACACCCACACCCACCCGTGGGCATCACACTCCGTCTTGGCAGCACGTCTCTCTGTCCGAGTGGGGTCTGCAGGGCCCGGTTCGCCTGTCCTCATCTCTCTGGGTCTGCAAGGCACGTGTGTGTGTGTGTGTGTGTGTGTGTGTGTGTGTGTGTGTGTGTGTGTGCGCGGCTGTCTCTGGGTGCGAGGCGGGGCCCCAGGCGCCGGGGTCCGTGAATGGCGTCTTTGGAACCTGTCTCTGTGTGTGTGTGTGTGTGTGTGAGAGAGAGAGAGAGATTGTGTGTGTGTTGCTGCTGCTTCTGTACGTAGGCGTGAAATGGCAGTCTGTGTGAGCGTGTGACGCTATTTGTGCACAAGTGGGGCTAATGCATCTTTTGCAGTGCAACCAGTGAATCAGCATGGGGTTGTCATGGCTGCAACCATATCTGTGTGTCGCACGGCATGTGCACCGCTTTTTGCAGGGGTGTGTGTGTGTGAGAGAGAGAGAGAGAGAGAGAGAGATCACATATTACAGGAGTGACCAAGCCGAGCTTCTCCAGCAGTTGTTGGACTACAACTCCCATCATCCCAAGCCACAATTCATTGCAGCGGGGGATGGTGGGAGTTGTAGTCCAACAACTGCTGGAGAAGCCTCCATTTGGCCAATTGATCAATTCCCCAGCGTCAGACCAGTATTTGCAGTGCTATCAGAGGTTCTCAAACTTGGGTCCCCAGATGTGGTTGGACTACAGCTCCCATCATCCCCTGGCCTTTGACAATGGGAGTTGTAGTCCAACAGCATCTGAGCCCCCCGGCTGGAGAACCTCTAAATTCTATCCTTGGGCCCCTTCCCGCTCCCTCGCAAGCAGACTGCACAGTCTTGCTCACTGCATTCTTCAACATGTGGACACAGAAGCGTTTTATGGGTCCCCTTTAACCATGCAAAGCAGCTCTGGAAGGCAAGGGATGCTTCCTGGGCATGAACTTGGCCGATTCTTCCTTGTGCTTGACCCATATGATGCACTAAGGTTGTCTGTCAGTAGTGGTAGGTGTGTGTGTGTGTGTGTGTGTGTGAATGTGAGTGAGATGGGATGCTTGTGAAATTTCGCAACTGGTGGTGGGTGTGTGATACTTAGTGTGGAAGACGTGGGCAGGCTTCTCCGCGTGTTCTTGGCAAGATGTGTCCGTATTGCGATCTGGGAAATGTGTGCGCTTCATGTGTCCCTGTCGATTATTACATGTGTTGGTTTTTTAAATAGACATATGTCCAAATAGCTCCTAAAGTACTGAAGCTGCCCATGAAGTCCATGAGCTGCAGCCACAGAGGTGGGCGCACACAAAGGCCTCCCATCGCTGATAAAAAGATGTCGCCGCTTTCCTGAAAAGAGGTGACGGAGACGGCCTCCCTTCTCTCAATCAGGGTTCACTGACCGGGGGGGGGGGGATGTGGCGGCCAGTTAGGAACACTGCCCAATCTCCAGCTTATGTTCATATCTGAAAGAGCCAACCTTTAGGATGCGTCTGCAAGAATCCTGTGGGATGCAGATCGAAAAGCACCGGGCTGGTTAACCGGAGGCTCTCCAGCGGTTGCTGGACTACAACACCCATCACCCCCAGCTGGTTCAAGAAGTCTAGCGACGCAGCAGCAGCTGACGGGAGTTGTAGTCCAGCAGCAGCTGGTGAGCCTCCGGTTTACCACCCTTGTGCTAGAGACTTGGGGAAGCAAAATGTTGTCGTTGGTCGCAGTTTCTGGACTTCAGCCCTGGTGTGTGCGTGTCGTGTCTCCGCCTCACGCTTTCCGCATGCTGTGTGTGCGCGCCTGTCCTCCTTGCATGCCGTCTCCCACATGTTTGACATCCACCTGCACACAAACACGCCTGAGCCCTGCACCACGCGTAGCCTCCGCTCTGGCCTACTGAGAGGTATTTATGATCGTGGGGGCGACGCTAGGGGGGCGTGGTGTGTGTGGCGGGGCGTGGTGTGTCTTGGCCTGGAGGTTTTGAGAGGTTCTGGGCGGGGGGGAATCATTCTCATGAAACTGGGGGGGGGGCGCTGGACAGGCTTGCCAGTGAGTCTGTATTCATTCATTGGGTTTTGTGGGGTGATTGGGAAAGGATTTGGGAAAGCACGATTGGCAGGCTGCAGAAGAGCTGAAGAAGAGCCCTGGTGGATTGGGCCCAAGCCCCCCCAGTCCAGCATCCTGTTTCCCATAGTAGCCATCAGGTGCCTCTGGGAAGCCCCTACGTGGGAGACCAGAGATTCTGATTTGGGTTCGTCATGGTGGCTGCCAATTCGGAGGCTCTCCTGTATAGAGAAGGCAGTGATTTGGGGGAGGGGTCCGTAATAATCATTATGTACTGATAATTACATAAAACAGTGCATTGCTTGATGTCTCACTCATTACCTTGAAAAGAAACAAGGGCCTGCTGTCTTCTTGCATCTCCAAAAGACTTTGCATCTGTCGTTTCAGTGTGAAGGGAGGTTCGTATTATTATGCCCATGTTAGAGATGGGGACGACTGAGGCTGAGGAAGGGTGTCTTGCCCAACTACTGAGTTTGTGACAGAGCTTCGGGATTCGAACAGAGGACCAATAGATTGGTAGTAAAGTCTCTCTTCTCACCAGAGAGCTGGTGTCACATAGTTCAGGCATTCTCTTGCTTGGCTCCCCAGAGGTTGTTGGACTACAACGCCCATCATCCCCAGCCACAATGGCCTGAGGCCTGCCATGGGGTTGTGGGGGGCAATGAAAGAAGATGGTTCCTCTCCATTTTAGCTTCTTCAAGGTGCCCTTGAGTTGTGGTACGCTGGGTTCGGATGAACTGAAGCATGCCGTTGGATTTGAGGAACCCTTCTCCCAAGAGACCAGTTTTTGGGAATGGCGCTATGTGTGGGGACAGCTTTGATAGTTTTGCTAAATTTGAAAGGAAGCCAGTTGAGATCTGGTAATTCCAGTCCCTCCTACCCGAGATCCTGTGTCCAATGCGGGACAGCACTGAAACTGGCATCCACCCAAAACTCTGTCCGTCTTTCATTCAGGCTCCAAGATTCAGTCTGGTGCAGTTAATCAACTCATGCAGACTAAAAGAAAGAAAAAACCTCCCCCAAATAACCGTGGGGTCTTTGGGGGCAAAGTCCCCAAAATCTCTGGGGTTTGGGGGTCTGCAGGCCACAGCAACGTCTCCCTCCTCCTCACAAAGAGCAAGATTTTCCCCCTACTCACGTCTGCACTAGCCAAAGAGAGCAGGATCGGCAAGCTGATGTCATGTATCTGCCTGAGGAGCAGTTTCATTGAGGCAGTATGCATATGATTGATTAGTTCAGGGGTGGCCAACCTGAGGCTTTCTGGCTGCTGCGTTGCAGCTGGGGATGATGGGAGTTGTAGTCCAACAGCAGCCTCAGGTTGGCCCCACTCGCTTTAGCTCGCTTATTAAATGCTAGGCAGCTAATTGACTTGCAAATCTTTCAATCTATTATTGAAAGGTATTATTAATTTCTTCCTGAAAGCTATTTTTATTTTTACTATACGCACGGCTGAGCGGTCTAAGGCGCTGGGTTATGGCCCCTGTCTCTTTGGGGGCGTGGGTTTGAATCCCACCACTGCCAAGATGCCTTTTAAGGAAGAGAGCTGGCCTTGAAGTAGCCAGCATGACTTGTCCCCTTAGCTAAGCAGGGTCAGCCCTGGTTGCATAGGAATGGGAGACTAGAAGTGCGAGCAGCACTGGAAGATGCTCACACCCTTAGGGGATGGAGTCGCTCTGGGAAGAGCATCTAGGTTCTGAGCTCCCTCCTGGGCAGCATCTCCAAGACAGGGCTGAGAGAGACCCCTGCCTGCCACCTTGGAGAAGCCGCTGCTGGTCTGTGTAGACAGTACTGAGCGAGATGGACCAAGGGTCTGACTCAGTATATGGCAGCTTCCTCTGTTCCTATCTATGTGCATAATACTTTGAAAAACACACACGATCTCTGCCTGATGGCCTTCCTCTCCATTGTGTCAAATGGTCGCCTGCCCTCCTTCTGCAAACCCCACCCTCCGGTCCCTTTGCCTGCCCTGATGGGGTGGGCTGTTCATAGGACTGCTTAAGGGGAAGGCGTCAGCCACAGGACGTTGACCTTTTGGGAGGGGAAAGAGAGATCTGCCAGGATGCGTCCAGTTAGGCTTGAAGGAAATGGAGGAAACGGAGCCCCCAGGTCCAATGAATGCAGCTCCTTTTTGTCTCCTTGGGGCCTCTTGTGATTAATGGGCGGGCTGCAGCCCCCACCAGCGGACACATGGCTGATTTAGGGTCCGGACAAAATGGCAGCATTAAATGAATTCTTTTCTTGCTAGGAGTGAGGGAAGGCAAGCAGCGAGAGTTCCCTTTTTCTCATGAAGGGGCCTTTCCCTGAATTACTGAAATGATAAATTCCAACAGAGGGGTGAATAAGGCTGTCTTGACAGCTTCGGGCACCCTGTAGGTGCTCCAGCTGTTTCAGAATCCCTTCTTCTTTGGGGCCAGGCGAGATTGCCTCTCGTTGTCCATTCGTCTTTGACCAGGGCAGTGGAGAAGCAAACCAAACTGGATATGGTTTTTGTTTGTTTGTTTGCAGGCTGAGTCTATCCAGAGCTGTTAGGCATGATAGCAAGACAGAACCCCCCTGGTCAGAGGCAGTCTATCTCTCCATGCCAGATGGTGGGGGCGGGGCAAAGAAAAGGAGGACACCCCCTTCTTGCTTCTATTGGGAGTTTTCCAAGGGGCATCTGGCTGTCCGCTGTTGGAAACAGGACACAGGCTAGGGGTTCCCAAACTTCGGTCCCCAGATGCTTTGGACTACAACTCCCATCATCCCCAGCTACAGTGGCCTTCCCACGCCATTGCAGATTGACCCAGAGGAAAGCATACAGGTGCCCATATTGGACTGGTCTTTCTCCCCTACTAGCAGCTTTGGGAGGTGTGCAATTTCAAACAGGAGGGAGAAGGTGGGTTGAACTCCCCCCCGCCCAGCATCGAGCCCCTGGCCCAGTTCCCCTTCCCCCTCAGCTGCCCCTTTTACGGTTTTCAAACAAACACTCTCCTGCAAAAGTAGAGGGTGGAAAGGGGGCCCCAGGACTCCTGGGTTCTCTGCCCCACTTCTTGGTCTTGCCTGACGCACATTGCAGGTCCTAATCTGAATCCACGGCCCATCCTTGTGTTGCGTAGGATTATGATTTTTCCTACGTGTGGGGAGGGAAGTGCTCCAGGCTTGGGCTGGCCTGTGGCGAGGAGGTGGGCACAGAGATGCACGGATCAGCAGCCGCCCTCACCTGCCTCCTCCGTCCTGCTTCTAATCCCATCAGGGAGGTGACCTCAGAGGCCTGTCCTGGCAGAGCCTGCCCGGCTGCCAATCCAATTAACCTGAGTGCCAGACCAAGGGCTGTTGGAGGGCGTGAGGTGGGGGGGATAATTTCTAGGGGGGGCGCTGTGCTACAAGGACCTGTGTACAGATTCGGAGTTGGGGGGGGGGCCTTGTGGTAACTTCGCCCCTTCATTTTTGCTCTGTCCCACCTGCCTTGCTGCATTCTTGGTTCCTGCTTTTCTGTTGAGACTTGGCAAGAGCCTGCCACAGGTTTGCAAAGCTCACTGCAGCGAGTTTTCTCCTGTCTCTTTTTCGCCCAAGCAGCCATTTGACTCCTATATATACACTCTCAGGAGTAACTGGGAAGCCCTTGGTTTCCCCCCCACATGCACCTTTTTGTTTTCCTTTCCAATCCTTACCTTATTTCTCCCCCCCCCCCGCAGTCCCACCCCCACTCCAGAAATGCCCCCTTCTCCATTTTACCCCCCTGAGTGCTTTGCAGCAGACAGCTGCAGGATGAGGGCGCCACCGTGTGGCTGCTCTGGACAACTGCAGCTCTGCAGATGAATGCATCTCTTCCCTTTCCAGAACCCCGTTCTCCCCGCCCCGCACTTGCTTTCTTAGGGACCCAGGAGGCGGCCTTCTACCGAGTCAGACCCTTGGTCCCTCCACCTCAGCATTGTCTGCACAGGCTGGCAGCGGCTTCTCCAAGTCTGCAGGCAGGAGTCTCCCTCAGCCCGATCTTGGAGATGCTGCCAGGGAGGGGACTCGGAACCTTCTGCGTGCAAGTATGCAGGTGCTCTTCCCAGAGCGGCCCCGTCCGCTGAGGGGAATCTCGGACAGTGCCCGTTTTCCACCCGGGAAACGCAGCAGGGGTATGAGCGCCCCCCCCCCCCGCCGCCTTGTCCCAGGGGGGCTCCCATCCAAACCTCTTAGGACAGGAATCCTGTTTCCTTCCCCAAGAAGAACCCAGGAGTCCTAGCAAGCCCTCTTCAGGTAACCCTCGCAGATGAGGGCCAGCTCACTCCCGGATCAGCCCCGCCCCCCCAAGAAGAACCCAGGAGTCCTGGCTCCTCGCCCCCAACCTGCTCTGCCCTGAGCTACGCCTCCCCTCCTGGGAACCCAGGCGTCCGGGCTGCCTCTCTCGGCCTGTGGTGGTGGGTGAGCTCCCCCAAGCCTGGTGCCGCCAACCCCCTCCCCTTCCCGGGGAATCTTTGCCGAGGAGGGACCCCCGGGCTCCTTCTCCCGCCCCCCTTCCAAGTTCTCCCCTCTCGGAGGAGGGAGCGCGCGCCCCCCCCGTGGGTGCCTCTGGCCATCCAGGACCAGCCAGGCGGGGGAGGGCGAGTCTCTCCCTCTACCCCCTTCCACATCCACCCCCCCCCATGCAGGCTGGTCCTTGCTCCCTCCTCCCGCCGCGCGTGGCCACGCAGCCGCCCGCCCGCCCGCCGCTCTCCATCTGGCCGCCCTCGAAAGCCAAGGAGACGCGGAGGCGGCGGCGTGGAGGAGGACGTCGTGGGGGCCGCGGTGGTGGGCTTCACCTCCACCTCCCCCCCCCGCACACACACCCCGGTAGCGGCAAGTCGGGCCCCGTCTCAAGCGGTGGTGGATCTGGCGCCGGCCCCCAGTCCCAGCAGCCGAGGGGAAGCGGGGCCCGGGCTGGGGCGCGGGGGGGGGCGCATCCGTCCGCCTGCCTGCCGGGTTCTCCACCCCTCCTCCTCCTCCTCCTCCTCCTCGGGTGGAAATTTCCCTCCCCTCCGCCCCCCTCCCTCCCTCCCTCCCTCCCTCTGTATTGACTTCTCCTTTCTGGCCCATTGAGCCCGGCGGGGAGAGGGAGCGGGCTGAGCCGCGGCGCGCTGCATCTCCTCGGTCCACCTGACAAGAGCCCCGGCAGGAGCTAGGCGCAGGCAGGCAGGCAGCAGCCGGCGCGATGCAGGCGGAGGAGGGAGCCGCAGCAGCAGCAGCAGAGCGGGGGAAGGAGGGCTAGCGAGGGAGGAGGAGGAGGGAGGCGCTCCCCCGGCTGCTGCCCCTGGCCGGGAGGGCTGGGCAGGCACCTCGACGCCCCCCCCCCCGCTTCCCCGGAGGGCTCCCCCCGCCGGCCCCGGCTTCTCCGGACCTTGGCGCCCCCGCCCGAAGGGTCCTGCGCCTGGGTCCATCCAGGGGAGCCCAGCTCGGGCCCTGCGGCGGGCGGGGGCAGCAGGCGTGAGGCGGGGGGAGCCGCCACCCTCCCCACCCCCGGGGGCACCATGTTTGTCTCGGTCTGGTACGCCAAGAAAATGGGCCAGCGTTTCATTAGCAACGTCCGGAAGGCCAAGAAGCAAAGGCAGCTGCTCACGGTAGGGGGGGGGCGCCCTGCCACGGGGGGAGGGGGGCAGCCAGGGGGCCGACCGGCCGGGAGGAGCCTGCTCACCTCTGGGTCCGAGGGGTGAGAGGGAGGGAGGGGGGGGGCTCGGAAGGCCTTGGTACTGGAAGGGCCAGGATCCCTTGGGGGCCCAGATCCAGGGGCAAGGTGGCGCGATGGGGCTGAAGGGGTGGCTGGAGACGAATGGAATGGCGGGGGGGGGGGAGCTAGGACTCCTGGGTTCTCTGGAGGACTTGTGGGGGGGAGGAACGTGCCTGTGGGGAGGGGGCGACTTGGGATTCTCCTGGGGCTGGCTGGGTCGAAAGTGGGCAGGTGGGGGCTGGCAGCCAGTTCTCTGGGTTCTCCGGGAAGTGAATGGAGTCGGGGGGGGGGAGTGCGTGGGTGGGCTGGCTTGGGGGGCAGTAAACAGTCTGTGGCAGGGGCAATTGGGGGGGGGGGGCTGTGACCCTGACTCGCCAGCCATTCAGACTCTACAGCCCTGACCCCCAGCCTGGCCCCTGACCCATAGAGGGCCCCATATCCTTAATATCAGCTCTCTAACTAGACAAGCCAGATCAAAACACAACGACTGTGTGGGGTGGGTGGGGGGAGGCTTTGGTGAGCTTGGCAGAGCCAGAGAGCAAGACTTGGGCTGTGGGAGGGGGGCATGGATGGAGTCCTAGTTGGGGGGGATATATCCTTGGGGTTAGGGGGTGCTGGGGTGTTTAGAGATCACCAGGGCCTGGATAACTCACAGGGATCGCTGTGGGACTTTGGGGGTCAGTGGGGTGTGGGGCTGCCAGGGTTCTCCGAGGGGCTCATCTGGTCTGGAATTCTGTGTGTGATGAATTGTAAAATCAGATCTCTGCTAGGATCATTCACCGCTGCCAAACTCCCCAAACTGCAAAGCTGTGGGTTCGAGAAGATCACTAGGGTGGGATTTATTTATTTTTATTTTTTGCAGGGGTGGGGGAGATGTAGATCCAGATTTAAGGAGAACAGAAGGCCTGGAATGGGGGGGGGGTCATGGTATGTTTCTGGATGGCTGCCGATGGGGCTCCCGTGACTCCCGAGGAGCAAGATGGGCGAATTTGCCTTCTCCAAAGGAACCTCCAAGGTTGGATGTCTTGGGTGGCGGCGGGGGGGGGCGGTTCTTTGGCTTGACTGTCAGTGGGGGAGCATCCGAGGGGCATCAGGCGGGGTCCAAATGGCCTCTTCGCAACCTGTGAATGAAGCGCCGTTTCTGGGGGGAGGGGGGGTTGAGTGCGTCAGCTTTGTAGACAGATGGCGTCAACGTGTGCATTTTCCTGAGTTATGAATGAGAGAGGGAAAGGCCTCCGTGGCCTGGATGCCTAAACAGTTGAAATAAATAAATTGGGATGTGGGCGGGCGGGGGGGGAGAAAAGGAACTCTTCTCCTTGTCAGCTTTATAAGATGGTCGTTGCCACATTGAGCAGGTGCTGGAAAACTGAATCCCGTCTCCTGTGTGTGTTTGCTGCTGCCAGAACCCCGCCGGTTGCGCAGGAAGGGTAGCAGCTCCCTGACCCTTCTCTGCCCCCCTTGCCCCCCCCATGAATGAGGAGTGCTCAGTGGCCCTCCCTGCTTCGGCTGCTGCACAGACTGCAGTGCACCCCTCTCCCCCCCCCCGCTGCCGTGGGCCCTTCTGGATCTCTCGGTGCCAGACAGCCAGCTCTGGAGCCCAGACGAGGGGGCCATTTAGAAGATTAAAGGCCCCCCCTCCCCCTTGGCAGCCCAACCTGGGATTGCTGCATTGCCTGGCTGGAGTCAGGGCAGAGGGAAAGGCAGCTGGGGGGGGACCCTCCTCCTTCCAGGGGGCCCTTGGCCTGCAGGGGTAGAGGGGGAGTGTAGCCCCAGTCCCAGGCCCTCCCCCGGAGAGCCCCCCCCCCAAGAGCAAAGGCCTGACTCCCCAGGTGCTTCTGTGCTCTGTCTTTGGCTGGCCAACTCCCAGCGTCCCCCCTGCCCCACCCCAGTCACATGGGGGGACCCATGCCTCAGTCCTCCCCCCCCCCCCGCCGCCCCCCACCCACAAATGCTACTTTATGTCCAGGGAAACACATGGAGACACTTTCCAAGAGGTGACGCCGGGGTCTGAGGCTGCGTTCCCTGCCTGGTGTTCCTCAGCCTGGATTTGGGCTGGCTGGGGGTGGGGGGATTATTCTTCCCCCTCAAACATTCCCTGCACTTTGTGGCTTGGCAGGTGCAAAAGGTTCCAGTCTAGGCCAAGGATTCCCAGCCTTGGTCCCGCCGTTGTTGTTGGACTACAATCCCCATCATCCCCAGCCACAGTGGATTGGAGAGTAGAGCTGGTCTTGTGGCAGCCAGCAGGACTTGCCCCCTGAGCTAAGCAGGGTCCATCTTTGTTGCATATGAATGGGAGACTAGAAGTGTGAGCAGCACTGGAAGAGATTCCCCTCAGGGGATGGAGCCGCTCTGGGAAGAGCATCTAGGTTCCAAGTTCCCTCCCTGGCAGCATCTCCAAGATAGGGCTGAGAGAGACTCCTGCCTGCAAGCTTGGAGAAGCCGCTGCCCGTCTGTGCAGACAATCCTGAGCTAGATGGACCCAGGGTCTGACTCAGTATATGGCAGCTTCCTAGGTTCCTGTGTTCCTATGATGATGGGAGCTGTAGTCAAGATCTGGGGAGGGAGCCCCCATTGGGCACTCTGACATGCGAGCTTCCTATCTGGGTGCATTGCGGGGGGGGGGGGGCGGTCATAGAGAAACCGCTGTGTGAACCTTTTCCCAGCTGCAGCCCAGACCCAGGTTGGCCACCTCCATGAGAACTAGAGCCTTAGTGCCGGGCTGAAAGTGGCTTTTAGGGAGAGCCCTTTTCTCTCGCTTCCACGCAGCTGCCTCTCTGGGTTGGAGGCAGCCGTTTCAATGCAGCTGCCAGTGGAGTGGGCGGGCGGTTGGGGGCACAGCCAGAGAGAGGCCTAGCGGTGCATGCATATATATATATATAAATGAAACTTGTCGTGTCTTGGAAACAGAACAAGGCAACCTCATTAGCCGCGGTAAATAATTCATGCCAAGCCCTCCGTTGGTAGCGGAGTGAATTTACTGCCTGCCTGCCTCCTCCCCCCCATGTTCTCATCTTGGAAGGAAAAGTGGGTTGCTGGTGCGGAGCCTTTTAAAAATACATCCCCAGGAGAAGGTGTGGGGGGCGGTGTGTGTGGGGGGGGGAGGCTTTCCGGTCGGCCTTGTGAGGGAGCTGGGAACGGAGGCTCTCCAGGGCTTCCCGCTCTGACCTTGCCGGCTGGCCTGGTGATGTAAGGCTGCACAATCTGGGCCCTAGGAACTCGCCCTGGTCACGGGAGCCACTGGGGCCCAGCCACCCCCCCGGTTTTCAAATGCCGGCCCTCAAACATGCAGCGTTGCAGTGGGGTGCTTCGGAGCATGTGCAGAGTGCATTTCCTGTCCTCATCTCAGACCTTCCTGCCCACCTTTGTGTGTTGCAGCTGAGACGATGGGCTGAGGGTAGAGCTGGTCTGGTGGGAGCAAGCATGACTTGTCGCCTTAGCTAAGCAGGGTCTGCCCTGGTTGCATTTGAATGGGAGACTAGAAGTATGAGCAGCACTGGAAGAGGTTCCCCTCAGGGGATGGAGCTGCTCTGGGAAGAGCAGACGGCTCCAAGTTCTCTCCCTGGCAGCAGGTCCAAGACAGGGCTAAGAGAGACTCCTGCCTGCATCCTTGGAGAAGCCGCTGCCAGCCTGGGTAGTCAGTACTGAGCTAGATGGACCAAGGCTCTTACCCAGTATATGGCAGCTTCCTATGTTCCTAGGGGAGGCCTCCTGGCGAGCAGGAGCCCCATTTTTTTGTTCCGAAACGAAGCATGGAGACGAAGGGTTGTGGGCAGGGTTCCCTGTAGCAGGGATTCCCAGATGTTGTTGGAGGCCGTTGCAGCTGGGGATTCTGGGAGTTGTAGTCAGCAACATCCAGGGATCCCTGTTGGAGGGAACACTGACTGCGGGGGGGCCTCTTGGCGTGGGATCTGGCCCCCTCGCTTCGGGGAGTGCAGCTTCTCCTGGTTCACAAGGGGGCTCCTTCCACTCCAGTCCTGCGCTTCGTACCCACCCAAGCGAGGTTGTTTCCTGGTCATGTGGCAGCAGGCGTGAATGGTCTCCTTTGCCAAGCAGAGCCTTCCCTGGTTTGCATTTGAATGGGAGACTCCATGTGGGCACTGTGAGATGGATGGGGCCGCTCTGGGAAGAGCCCCTGCGTGCTGAGAGAGACTCCTGCCTGTAACCTTGGAGAAGCCACCGCCAGGAAGCTAGATGGACTTCCTATGTCCTTTATTCCTGGGAGCAGAATTCAGGGGGCGGCCTTAATGCGGACCCCTCCCCTTTCCACAGCTGTGCTTCTGAGCTCTCCGTGTAATAGAATTGGAATGCACTGACAACTCCATGGACCCACTCAGTGAGCGTGCAGTAGAAAGCGTTGCATCCAAGGTTCTAGTTCTCACTGAGGAGCTCAGCCTGGGTTTGGGCTGTACCACTTCAGACTGCGGGTGGGGGCTCACATGGCCGAATGCGCCTCCATTAAAAGAGAAAAGCCTTGTGGACAGAAAGGTCGGGTTCCAGTGCAAAGGCATTCTTTTTTTAAATGGAGAAGCATTTTGTTGCGTGAGCCTCGGGCTCCTGTCTGAAGTTGCCCAGCTCAGATCCAGGATTGCCCCCTCAGGCCAAAGGGCTTGCCCTCTGGGCTGCCGGGTGTGTCTGCACATGAGCGCAGCAGGGATGTGCAAGGGTTCCGCAAGCCTGCACACAGAGCTTTGGGGCCCTGGGATCTTTCTCTCGGCGTCTTCTGTCCTGTCTCCTCCTCCTCCTCCTCCTCCTCCTCCTCCTCCTCCTCCTCCTCCTCCTCCTCCTCCTCGTGTGTAGCATTTGTACAGCACAGGCTGCGTGCATCACGTGACTTCTCGTGAGGTGGGTGTCACGCTTCTGCAAGGCTCCTTGTGCCCTCTGGAACGGTGTGCCTGCGAAGCCTTTTGGCGGCGCTGGATTTGTGAATGGCAGGGGGTCTCTTGCGCTGCGGGGAGTGCCCCATGTGGTGTGTTTTGCCATGGCGGCGCATGTGCTGCTGGAGCGTGCATTGTTTGTGGTGTGCGGGTGTGGCACAGTGTGTTGTGGGCTACCTGGCAGCCTGGCGCCTCTGGACTGCTGTGAATAGGGGTGTCTGTGTGTGTGTGTTGCCTGGTTGTGGCTGTTTCGTGGGTGGTGTGTCTTGTGCTAGTGGTGGATGTGCATCATTGGGATGCATGTTGGGTGAGCCAAGCGCCTCTGAGCTTCCTGTCTGTGGCGTGCCTGCGTCTCCACACTCGTGCGCTGCGCTCCATCCCTGTTCTCTTCTGCACGGAAAAAAACCCGTCCCTACTGATCATTGGACGCAGCAAAGAGCTCCTAGAAGTTCTCCTTGGCCTCCTTATTCAGAGGTTTCTGGAACAGTGAGTTCTGCCCCCAGGGCCAGATTCCACAACTGTGCAGTGCAACTGCAGGAGACACATCTCCCACAGTTGCACTGCAGAGATGTAGCCTCTGGCACTGGGGCCGGAACTCACTGTGTTGGGAATTGCAGCTTGCACAGATCCGTGCTGAGAAAACGCAGGCTGCCGGCTCCATTCACGTCAGCGCACATGAGCATAGCCTGCATGCTGCCTTGGGCACAGTTGAGCGCATGCACCACCTGGCCCCGCAGTTGTGCACAAAGGCTTCCTCTCGCTGCAAACGTGCACCGATATCCCGGCCACACGCCACCTCCTCTCTTGCACACACGCAGTTAGCAGGAAGGCTGTGAGACGCTCACAGAGGGAGAGAGATTCTCAAATGCCACCCGGCTGCAGGCGCGCATGGGGTGTGTGTGTGTGTGTGTGTGTGCGCTCCTCGCGCTTCCACAAACCTGCTCCCACACAGTCCCCTCCGCCTCCCGCCTCCCACACGCAGCTGCCAACCTGGCAGAACCCAGAGTAGGAACAGCCTTCCCCTTCCTTCCCTCACTACGGTGGTGACAGAGGCTGCTGGGGGGGCCCAAGCATCCTGGCCTCTCCTCTGCCCGGACCCACAGGGCTGCCCCCTTTTCTCCCCAGAGGAACCGAGGAGTCTGTTGCCCAAGTCCCCCTGAGTCAGGCATGCTTCCCCGTTCCTCATTAGAGACCCCTCCTCTTCTCCCAGAGATGGGGAAAGGACTCCGGCCAGAGCTGGTCCTCAAGCAGACCCTCTCCCCTCCCAACCACACCTCCCCCCCAACCCACTAGGCCTCACTCCCCTCTCGGGGCCCAAAATGAAATCCCCTGCCCTCTTTGCTGCTGCTGCTGCTGCAAAATTGGGTTTCTAGTTCTTACCCTTCTGGGAAGTGGAGGCTGAGAGCCAGGCTATCCGAGTTCCCTCAAGTGCAGCCTAATGAGTTTTGGAGCCTGGAGCGAGGAGGAGTTGGGCTCCAGGGCGGCCGCTGGGTCCTCTGAGCAGCGGGTGGGACCTGAAGTAGTTCAGATGGGGGGGGACATGCAGCAGCAGCAGCAGCAGCAGCAGCGGAGGGGCCTGGCAGGGGATAAAAGGGACGCTGGCGGATGGAAAGAGGTGAGAGGGGGAGCGAAGGAGATTCCTGGGCTGCCCCAAAGAGCTTGCTCGCCTCTTGGCCTGGGAGGGATGTGACTGGAGCAGTCGCTCCTCCCGGGTTCTCTTGCTTCCTCTCACCTCAGAGAAGAGCAGTGGGACCATGGCAAGCTGTGGCCACCCACCCACCCATCAATTTGCAGGGAACCGGGGGGGGGGCTTTGTAGGGGAGGGGGCTGGGGCTCAAGGGCAGAGCATTTGCTCTGCTTCCGCCCCTGAGCCTGAAACCTCGGAGAGATGCTGCCAGTCCGTGCAGACAACGCTATGCTAGATGGACCCCGGGTCTGACTCAGCAGCAGGCCCTTTCCTGTGCTCTGTTGCTTTTGGGAAGGGGGCAGGCGTTCGGCTGGAGAGGTGTGCGCCTCACCCCCCCCCCCCCCGCCACGGGTTCCTGGCTCTGGGCCTTCCTGGTCCAGGAGCATTTCGAAGAGGCTGTGAGATTAAAGTGGGCCAGGGAAGCCTGCTTGCAGCCAAGCGTGGCAGAGAGGACGGGCCGGGAGCCAGGAGCCGGAGCCAGCAGAGGGGCAAGCCGTCTTGGGCAGCGGGGGGGGGGGGAGGAAGAGCTGGGGCTGTGGACTGAAGGAGGCCGCGAGGAGGAGGCACCCCCTGCGAGGGGCAGGCCCCGGGGGACATCTTCTCTGGCCGAGGAGGGCTGTTTGCCTGATGCCCTCCACAGACAGATGGACGCTCCTTCCTCATTCGGCTGCGCTCTCACGTGGCTGCTCGCAGAGGGTGACTATTTCAGGCTTTCTGGAGCAGATGGGGACCCACAGGAGGAGCAGAATAAAAATACTCCATGGTGGGGAGGGCCGCATTCAACAGTCATCACCTCTCCCCCCCCCACACACACACATACCCCGCCACCATTTGCAAATGGCAGCTGTGGTCAGAGCAGGCCTGACCCCACGAGGAGGAGAGCTCAGGAGGCAAGCAGGCCTCCCTGCTGGAGGCAGAGGAAAGGTGAAGTGTGCCCTCGAGTCGGTGTGGACTTCTGGTGCCCACAGAGCCCTCTGGTTGTCTTTGGTAGAAGAATACAGGAGGGGTTGACCATTGCCTCCTCCCACGCAGTATGAGATGATGCCTTCCAGCATCTTCCTATATTGCTGCTGCCTGATAAAGGTGTTTCTGGAGTTAGAGTGCACCAGTATAGGCACCTTTCTGAATGCCAGGTGGATTTAGGCATATAAATGGCCAGCCACAAGCATGTGGGTCTCAGATTCCACCCCCCACCCCCGTTTTTGAAAACAGCAAGGTTCTAGCCATCATGGCCAAACAAACAAACAAAAAACCCCACCCCACAAGAAAGCAAAGTCTGCAATATTGTTTCAAGTGTTCTCAGCCTTTGGCCCCCGATATTTTGGACTCCAGCTCCCAGTATCCCCGGCCATTGGCTATTGTGGTTGGGGCTGATGGGGATTCAAGTTGGAGAACCTCTGGCTTATGCCTTTTGGAAGAGCCACAGATGTCCTGGGAAAGACCCAGGGTGGGGGGCTCACGGGCAAGTCCACAGCTGGCAGTGAATGCCTTCCCCGACCCCAATCTGCTAAGATGAGACCAGCGGTCTCCCTGCCATTCTGAATTTCCGATGTCAGGCAAGAGACACAGGCAGCCAGTTGTGTCACAACACTTGATTTTATTTATTTATTTATGGTGTGTATGTTTTCTTTTAATAAAAACGTTTCTTTGAATATGGAGGAGGGCCAAGCCTGGAAGAGCGAGAGGTGGTTGTTTGTGTGTGTGTGTGTGCGCGCATCCTATTGTCACTGAGCTCCCGGGATGAGGCGGGATATTTTCTCAAAACACAAGGCTGGGTTGCAGTTATTTCCCCTCCCAGATAAAAACTCTCAGCCCTATCGGAAGGTAGCCCTTCAGTCACAACCCCCACCATCGGCGCGCACACAAACACACACCCCAGACTTGGATGCATTTCCTGCTTCTATGCAACAGCGAAAGAGTTTTGCACAGACCTGGGCTGTGTTGACATTGGGGGACCGTTCCAAAGGGAACAGCTCCTCAACCCCCATTCCTTGAAAAAAAACCCGTCCTGTTTTAATAGCCCCCACCCCCAACACTGGGTACGGAGGTGTGCCTGACGGGAGGGCGCTGGTCCACCCCAGAGCATCCTGAATAGTGGTGATATCCACGTTGCCACGGTAACCTCCTCCCCCGCCGGCACTGATGCTGTTTCCATGGTGTTTCCGTGGTTACCGTTGTCGGCGGACAGTGGAGGTGGAGGGATAATTCTTCCGGAAATGAGAGAGAAAAGGGTTGGGCGTTTCTCCTGCGAGGCACTTTTTTTGGTGGGTGTTTAAACACCCCTGAACTGGGGGCAGAAATATCCTAGTATGAAGAGTCGTTGGCTGGCCTCCCCCTAGCCGTACAGTGCCCCCTCATGCCACTGTTTAGCATCATCGTTCAGCAATTGATGGGTTCCATCTTTGCCAGTTGTCTGGTGACCTCGGTTTCACCCTCCCGGAACATGCTTGCTGCCCTTCATTCATCCAGGCGTTCTCAACCTTGGGTCCCCAGAGGAGGTTGGACGACAACTCCCCTCATCCTAAGATGAAGGCTACTGTGGCTGGGATGATGGGAGTTGTCGTCCAACATCCTCTGCAGACCCAAGATTGAGAACCCCGGCATAGGGCTCCCTTTTCCTGCTGTTGTCCACACATTGAAATAAAATGTATTGGGCATGAAAGAACGAGGGGGCTGTTCTGAAGCAGGTCCAGCTGTCTGTTCAGGACTTTTTGGGGTGCTGCTTGTGGTAGCCAGCAGGACTTGTCCCCTTAGCTAAGCAGGGTCCGCCCTGGTTGCATAGGAATGGGAGACTAGAAGTGTGAGCACTTTAAGATATTCCCCTTAAGGGATGGAGCCGCTCTGGGAAGAGCAGAAGGTTCCAAGTTCCCTCCCTGGCAGCATCTCCAAGATAGGGCTGGGAGAGATTCCTGCCTGCAACCTTGGAGAAGCCACTGCCAGTCTGGGAAGACAACAGTGAGCTAGATGGACCGATGGCCTGACTCAGTATCTGGCAGCTTCCTATGTTCTCAGGATGCAAAGTTTTGCATGCTAGCAGAGCGGAAGAGTCTTTCTGAAAACCTGTTTCCTTTGAAGGCAGCCGCGCTTGGGGGCTGGGGCTGTCCTGTCTTAATGTTGTGGGCTCTTGCTGCTCCATGGCCGTGAGCAAGAGGAACAGTCCTCCGGGGGGATGCACACAGGCGCAGCCCCCTCGGAGGGGGCACGGGCTTTGCAGGAGCATGGCAGCTGCCCCTGGAAAACTGGCAAGGAGGCAGCTGGATTCCGTGCATGCTCTGATGTTCCCGGTGTGCAGCTGGCACCGTGAGCGGTGCAGCCATCTTTGGGGCGTGGTCTGAGAAGGGCAGCCGATCGTGTGCTCAGGGGTCACGAACCGGCTCGCCCAGAAGGGTTTCCACGAGGGAGCTCCCGAGGGTGTCGGAGGCCTCCTGGCCTCTCTTGCGCCACCTGAGGCCCCTTCCAGTCCAACGCCGTGAGGCTCTCGTTCGGGGAGATGCCGCCGCCTTGGGAACGGTCAGCCCCATCGTTTCTCTCTCTCTCTCTTTCCCTAGGCCAATTCCCCACCGGTGATCGTGAACACAGATACCTTAGAAGCACCAGCTTATGTGAGTCGCTGTATCTTCTCTGCCCTCCAGTTACTCATGGCTTCCGTTTCCCCTCTTCCTCCCTCCCTCTGCCTGCTTTCTCCACTGCTCAGCTGAGTATAGGGGTGGCCATCCTGGAGCTCTCCAGCTGGTGTTGGACTGCTGCTCCCATTATCCCTGCCCACCATAAGTTGCAGCTGGGGATGATGGCTGTTGTAGTCCAGCAACAGCGAGAGAGCCTCCACTTAGCCAGAGTCCCACCTTAGTGTCTTCTAGAACAGGGGTTCCCAATCTGCAGCACCCCAGGTGTTGCTGAACTACCACTCCCATCATCCCCAGCCACAATAAGATGTATCTGGGGAGGACGAGAGTTGTCGTTCAGCAACATCTGGGTTGGCAAACCCTGTTCTAGCATATCCCAGACCCTTGTTGTGGTTATATTTAGTATTGAAAGTGTTCTGTTTATATTAGTTTGTTGACCTCCTCCCAACAGCCCTGCTAGGTCGGTCACTGTTAGTAACCCCCCGTATCTAGTTACTTGTTTATGTTGACATCTTCCTCCAAGGAGCCCAGAGCAGTCTACATGGTTATCTTTAACTTCACCACAACCCTGCGAGGTAGGTTAGGCTGAGGGAGAAAAGATTGGCCCAGTGTCACCCAGTCAGATTCAAGGCTGAATGAGGAATTGATCTCAGGTCTCCCCAGCCCTAGTCTGGCACTCTAAGCTCCACGCCTTGCTGTGGAGGGCGAGAGAGAGAGTGTGTTGCCCGAGGCCACCTCCTGAGTTTGTGGCAGAGGCAAGATCTGAACCCAAGACTCACAGCTCAGCCGCTGTGCTGGGCTTTTGCAGCTGCAGTGGGCTCCAGATGTGCGCTTGCTTCCGCCTGGATGCCCTCCTTTCTCCAGGCTCCTAACTCAGCCCAGAGGAAAAGACGTCGGCATCCAAGTGAAAGCTGGAGATAATTCTGTGTTATCTCTGCAGATGGCAGTAGACAGACGTTTCAGATCCCCGCTGGGACCCGCAGGCAAATCACCGGCCCAGCTTCCTCCCCACCCTGCCTGCCCCCAGAATCGACTCCCACTTAGCCTGCCACGGGTCTCCTTCCTGGGACGCAGCATTGATTGACGCTCTCCCCCCCCCCCCCCCGCTCTTGTCTTTCTCCAGGTAAATGGAACAGAAGGCGAAATGGAGTACGAGGAGATAACTCTAGAACGGGTAATTCCTGGGACAGGAACGGAGGCTGGCCGGGGAGGAAGTCGCCCAAAGAGCCCTGGGGGGTGGGGTGGGGGGGTTCCCTGCTAGGCCCTTGTGCCAACTAAACTCTAGTTTTTGTGGGGTGGGTGGATGGGGAACGGCTCTCTCTTCCAGGGTAACTCCGGTTTGGGGTTCAGTATCGCTGGAGGCACCGACAACCCCCACGTTGGGGATGACCCCAGTATCTTCATCACAAAGATCATTCCTGGCGGGGCAGCGGCACAAGACGGAAGACTAAGGTACTGGTGGCTAGGGAGGGGTCGGATGCGGGGAGAAGCTGCCTGAGATATTCATTTGATAAGCAGGCGGGATGGGTGTATGGAACTCACTGCCACAAGGCGTGGTGAGGGTGGATTTCAAAGAGGATTGGGCAGATTAGTGGAGGAGGATGAGTCTGTCAGTGGCTACTAGCCACCTTAGCTCTAGAGAACCTCCATGTTCAGAGGCAGTGTAGCTCTGAATCCCAGGACTGTTGCCTTTGTCTCCTCAGAAGGTCCCAGGTTCACTCCCTGGCAGCATCTCCAGGTAGGGCAGGGAAAGACCCCTGCCTGAAACCTTGGAGAGCTGCTGCCCATCAGTGCAAGCCACTCTGAGCTAGGTGGACCAAGGGTCTGACTCAGTAGAAGGCAGCTTCCTGTGTGCCTATGTCGCTTGGCCCCTGCAGCCCGTCCCGGTGGCTGTGGAAGAGGTTGCTTGGCTCTGTCTTGCTCAGGACTGCTCGCCTTGCCTGGAAGCAGGACCTTGTCTGAGGCAGGGGTCCTGTTCAAGGGAAGGCTCAGAGCTGGGGTTGGGTGCATGTCCCATGCAGAGCCTGCCCCACCTGGCTCCCCATCCATCACGCACACGGCACAGCCTGAAGCTTGGAGAGTGGGTCTCAGGGTGTGAAGCTGGGGTTACCTTGCTGAGTTTTGGAATTGGGGCGCTCAGGCCTCCCCTCCCTCCCCCACACCAAAAGTCCCTTTGGATGAGACAAAGGCCTCTTTGAAGGTTGGCTTGGCTCCAGAAGAACTTGGTCTGTGTCCATAGGAAGAAAGCATAGGCAGCTGCTGTCCGTTGGGCCCCACCCTGGGTCCCATCCAGCTCAGGATGGGCTACGCCAGGGATTCTCAAGGTTGGGTCCCCAGATGTTACCAAAGGCCACTGGGGCTGGGGATTCTGGGAGTTGAAGTCCAATAACATCTGGGGACCCAACGCTGAGAATCCCTGGTCTATACACTGACTGGCAGCAACTCTCTTAGACAAGGATCCCCCCCCACCCCCCGTGCAAGCTTTCCCTGGAGATGCTGCCAGGGATTGAAGCTGGGGCCTTCTGCATGCCCAGCAGGAGCCCTACCACTAAGCTGGACTGCTGGAGCCCCTCCCCTTCCAACACCCACCCACCCTCTCCTCCTTTCCTCCCCCCCCCCCCGCAAACTTCCAGCAGGCTTGTCCCATGGATCTCCAAGCCTTAGGAACAGGAGCTTTCCCCTGCAAAGGCTTCTGGGATTTGTAGTTTGCTAGGGCTTTGGGGTTCTCAGGCTGCTGGCAAGAAGCTCGCGGAAGAGCTCATTCTTTCTGAGCAAATAATTCTTGGGGGAAAGCGCAGGGAGGGGCGGTGAACTCCATTCTGAGCGGAGATGGGTGGCGACCGCCCGTCTCTGGCTTTCGGCGCTCCGGGCATCACCTGCAGCCCCCCAAACACCCCTGCCCCCGTTGACGGCGCCTTCTCCCTCTCCGCTCCGCCTGCGGCTCAGGGTGAACGACAGCATCCTCTTTGTCAATGATGTGGACGTGCGGGAAGTGACGCATAGCACGGCCGTGGAGGCGCTGAAGGAGGCCGGCTCCATCGTGCGCCTTTACGTCATGCGCAGGAAGCCCCTCGCCGAGAAGGTGATGGAGATCAAGCTGATCAAAGGCCCCAAAGGTGAGGGGGCCTGGCCCCACCCCGCCAGAGAGACACCCCACACCAGTGGCGGAGAAGCAGCTGATAAAGGGAGAACCGTTTTGTCCCCCTCCCCGCCACCAGACCATCTCCCGGCCCCATCTGCTGGATGTGTGGAGAGGAAGGGGCCCCTCGGATGGTTTGGCTTTATAGGGGCCTGTCAGTGTTGCCATTTTCAGGCTGGCTTACAGGAGGAGCGAAAGACCCGAAATAAACACACAAAGATGATGGCCTTGGAGACAGGAGAGCAGTCAGAGCACAGCAGCAGGCCCCGGAGGAGTTGAAGGCAGGAGGCATCCAATGTCCCAGGGCAGCGGGAGGTCTTGGCCTGAGGCCCCAAAGACCCCCCAAGGCTGCCCCAGCTGAGCATCGGCAAGGAGGGCTTCCAAAAGCGGGGCACGGTAGCCATGGAGCCCTTCTCTCAGTTGCCACCTGCCTGACCTCCAAGGGCCAGAGGTCCTGAAGAAGGGCCTGCAAACAGGCTCATGTGGGGAGAATCCACCCTACCGGCTCCTGGCCCCCCAGCTGTTTAGGGCAGGGGTTCTCCATCCTGGGCCTCTAGATGGTCTTGGACTACAACTCCCATCATTCCCAGCCACAGTGGACAAATACCATTATGGCAGGGGATTATGGGTGTTGTCCAACACAGTCTGGGACCCAAGGTGGGAAACCCCTGCTTTAGGGTTTTCAGGGTAGCCGCTAACACTGGGAATGGTCCTCAGAAAGTGGAGCAGCGTTTCCTGAACTGGCAGCATATATTCCCTTTGGCCTGTCCTGGTCAACAGTCTTGCCACTGGGTTTTGGACCCATTGAAGTTTCTGAGAAGTCTCCAAGGACGGCTCCATGTACGATGCTCTGCGGTAGTCCAGCCTGGATGATGTAAAGAGGCTCTGCCCTTTGGAAGCATCCTGCCTACCGTTTAGGAGCAGCTCCACCCATCCCAAGGAGACCCTGCCTCCTTGAGCTTTTTTGCCCCTCACCAGGGAGAGATTCGCCCCTCATAGAATAACCTCATCCCTAGAGAGATCCCCTTTCCCTTGGAGGCATCGGCATCTCTCACTGCAAAAGGCTTCTCAAGTGGAGCTTCCATTGGCAGAGGCAGCGCACCTCTGAATGTACCAGAATCAGTGGATAAAGAACAAGCCGGGGTGGTAGCCTTTGTGTGCTGCTACGGGAAGATTCTGATGTCCGGAAAGAGACATCTCTACTGTTAAGAAACCACATGCTTGGTCCTACAGAGAAATCCCACCCTTCCTCGGCGGTTCCATGCTCCCCGATAGTTTCCTACTTGGCAGTGGCATTGGGTCACTGTTGGCCCAGTGCCAACATCTGCAACATCTGTTGGAGAGGCCATCTGGCCCATCCCCGAGACCCCCCTCCTCCTGGGCTCCTGCTTCTCCGGGTGATGCCCGCCCCCTGGGGTAGCTGCCTGGGCAGAAGAGGCCCTCTCCTTCTTCAGCTCTGCCACCGTCCGCTGCCTGCTTCACTTTCCTGGAAAGATAGGCACCCTGGGAGGGGGCAGTGCACGTGTGCTTGACATGTGCCCCATGGGAGGTGGGGCTCAGTGCAGGACTTTGCCCAGAAACATGGTGCCAAACCTGTTCCTCCTCACTGGGAAGAATTTGCCACCTTCCTACAAAGGCCCCTCCTGCGGGGGGGGGGGGAATAAGCCCCACCCTCTTCAGAAGCCCCACCCCTAAAGATGCCGCCGACCTCTTTGTCCCTCCCGCCCTTCATTTCTGGCGCCTCCCGCCTTCCTTCCTCGCAGGGCTGGGCTTCAGCATTGCAGGCGGCGTCGGGAACCAGCACATTCCTGGAGACAACAGCATCTACGTCACCAAAATCATTGAGGGCGGGGCAGCCCACAAGGACGGGCGCCTGCAGATCGGGGACAAGATCTTGGCGGTAAGCGTGGGCAGAGCTGGCCTGATGCCAGGGCAGATGGGCCCGGTGGCCTGGTCTGTGCCCCGGCTGCAGGCAACGAGAGGGGGTCTGAAATTCAGGTTGTGCCAGGCTGAGAAAGCATTCTAGCAATTCTGCGGTATAACAGAGGGTTATAAAATGATGATGTGTGGTGTGGAAAAAGCGGAAAGGCAAACAAAACGCAAGCTCTCCTTCACCTAGCGTAGGGCTGGCCAACCCAAGCGTCTCCAACTGTTGCTGGACTACCACTGGGGATGATGGGAGTTGTAGTCCAGCATCAGCTGGAGGCCCTCGGGTTGGCTGACCTTGCGCTATGTGCCAGAAGACGTAGTGATGGTGGGTAACGCAGATGGTTTCAAAGGGGGGTTGGACAGATTCCTGGAAGAGGACAGTATCAGCAGCTTGGGGTCATGTTGGTGATCTAGAACTTCCATGGACAGAGGAAGTGTACCTTTGAATATTGGTTGCTGGTGGCAGCAGGCAGGGAGCAAACAGGTTTATTGCCTTTGCATCCTACTTGTGGGCTTCACGGAGGCATCTGGTGGGCCTCTATGGGGAGAAGCAGGAGGCTGGATTGGATGGGAGCAGTGGGGCCGAAGAATTGGCAGAGCCCCCCAACAAGGATTTGGCCAACAAAAGTTGGCAGAACCCCCCAACAAGGTGCTTGGAGACTTGCCTTGCTGGCATGGCCCTGCCTCTAGGGTGGGCGGAGAGAACTCAAAGTGGATCCCCTCCACCAACAAGCGCCGGTCTGCCAGCCACTGGGGCAGAGATCACCCCCTGCTCACCCTGGCATTGCCTACAGTAGAAACGAGGGGGCCCCCATGGTTGCTGAGGAGGAAAACGAGGGGTCTGCTTTCCACCTCATGCTCAGTTGTTGACTGATGCCCGTATAAGCTAAATGTATGATGCCCATATGAGCTGACAGATGCCCATATAAATTAAGCGTACAAGTCTGTTTAAGCTCAGGAAGGAATTTAAACGGTGAATTTAAATGGTGGGACTTTGCCGCCCCCTGGTGTGTGCAGCTTGGCTCACTTGCTTGAGTCGTCTGGATTTGAGTGGAGTGTCTCATTTGCCCCTCATGGTATGTGACGGTTTGCTGGTGCGTGGGCAGAGCTCTGGACAAGAGCCCTTTTCTTTGGACAAAAGGGATGGACTAGGCAGCGTTTTGACTGTACCCCCTCCCACCTCCCCAGGTCAATAACGTCAGCTTGGAAGATGTTATGCACGAAGATGCCGTGGCTGCCCTGAAGAACACGTATGACGTTGTCTACCTGAAGGTGGCCAAGCCCACGAATGTGTACCTGAACGATTCTTACGCCCCACCCGACATCACTTCCTGTGAGTGATTTCTATTTTCTGTCTTTAACGCCTGACACTGTGTGTGCTTTAGAACAGGGTTTCTTAAACTTGGGTGCTCAGATGTTGTTGGACTACAACTCCCATCATCCCCAGCCACAGAAGCCCTTTTTTAGAGACCCACCTAAAAGGGGATTCTTGGCTCAGTGCAGTCTGGGGCAGAAATTACTAGGGTGGGGTGAGAATATTCTCAAGCAGACTCTCCTAAATTTGAATGTGTTTGCAAAATGTATGAGCTTAAATTTTCTCAATGTTATTGTTTCATGAATATGTTCATAATTGAGAGCATCTGGAGATTTGGAGCAGGGTATTATCAATATGCAAATCTATTTCTCCATGACATCATCATCAGGAGGCGGTAATGGGATAGGTGAGGGATAATGAATTGAAGCTGAATCCAAACAAGATGGAAGTACTAACGGTGAGCGGTCATAATTTGAGGGATGTGGTGGAACTTCCTGTTCTGGAAAGGGTTGCACTCTCCACGAAGGAACAGGTATGTTGTAGCTTAGGAGTGCTTCTGAACCCAGGCCTCAACCTGGGTGGAGGCTATGGCCAGGAGTGCTTTATATCAAGTTCAGTTGATACGACAGCTGCATCTGTTCCTTGAAGATAATGATCTCAAAACTGTGGTGAACTCACTGGTACCTTCTCAGCTTGACTACTCCAATGCGCTGTTCGTGGGGCTGCCTTTGAATGTTGTTTGGAAACTTCAGTTAGTTTGAAATGCAGCAGCCAGATTGTTCTCCAGGGTTTCTTGTAGGGAACATATCATGCCTCGCTGCCGATGTGTTTCCGGGCAAAATACAGAGTGCTGGTAATTACCTTTAAAGCCCTAAATGGCTTAGGACCGGGTTACCTAGGAGAGCACCTTCTTCAGGATGATCCGCACTGCACTTTAAGGTCATCAGGAGAGTTCTGTCTCCAGTTGCTGCCAGCTCGCCTGGGAGTGACACGGGACCTTCTCTGTAGCTGTTCCTGGGCTCTGGAATGTTATACCCAATGGATATGGGAGGCTGTACTGAAGGGAAGGATTGGAGGGAGGACTAGACCTCACTTAGAGCAACTACTGGGAGGGTGGGTCATTTATCTTCATACGAATATGAATACAAATATGACAAATATTTATATCCCGCTTTTCAACCAAAGTTCCCAAAGCAGTTTGCTTAGATATACATAAATAAGTAAGTAAAAGGGCCCCCTGTCTCCCAAAGGGTTCACAATCTAAAAAAGGAAGATAAGATAGACACCAGCAGCAGCCACTGGAGGGATGCTGTGCCTGGGGATGGAGAGGGCCAATTGCTCTCCCCCTGCTAAATAAAGAGAATCGCCACTTTTTAAAGGTGCATCTTTTCTCAGCAGAGGACATATATAAGGGGAGATAATAAGGGGGCAAGCCTGGAGAAATCAAAACAGGAGGACCAATCCAGAGGACTGGGCATGAACTATATACTCAGCCAGCTACAGAAGAAGAGAGAGGTTTTTCTTGAGTTTGTTCTGTCCCAAGAGTGCCCTGAGGAAGCAGCTGGCTGAGAAGCTGCTGGGGAAATGGGAAGGCCACAGCCTGGAGGCTGGAGACAGCAGGAAGATCCCTGCTTATGAGTAACAAGATAGGGACCAGTTCAGTTAGACACGTGAGGGAAGTTATTTTCCTTTATTGTATCGCCTGAATCTGCGTTGCCAGATTTAATGAAAACTCTCTCTCTTGCAATCTGCTTTATGAAGAGACCACTGTTGCATACTCTTCCTTTTCTTTTAATGTTCTTTTAAATCTTAAAATCCTGCTTTTGTTTCTGGCAGCCTACTCCCAACATCTGGACAATGAGATTGGTCACCAGAGTTACCTGGGTACTGACTACCCACAAGCCATGACCCCCACCTCCCCTCGGAGGTATTCCCCCATCCCTAAGGAGCTGATGGGCGAGGAAGATATTCCCAGGTAAGCTCTGCGCTACAGAGCCTCCCTGGCTCCTCCCTCTGGGTGTGGCAGCGTCATTCTCCCGTATTGTCACGTGACCTTTGCTCTCCATGGCTCTGTACATGGGGTGCCAATGTTCATTCCTCTGTGTTGTCCATCTTTCCAAACATCACAGGAAGATGCTTTCCTTCCTGGGCCATTTCTGCACTTCTGGAGAAGTAAACTCCACCCGCGGGCAAATCTGTACTACCCTTAAACTGTTTGAATGGCCATTCCTTCTCTCCAGGGTGATAGAATTCTGTTGGAGAGGGCAGGGGCGTTCATGGTCTCTAGTGGAGAATTCCCTGCATATTGCCCAACCATAATTCCCAGACTGCAACTCCCAGAATACTTTAGGGGAAGGTGTATGAGGGTCTCCCTGCTGCAGGGTATCTGCTGCCACCACTCAGACCTCTTATGGCAGGATCCGAGAACAAAAATTGCCTTCTCCCTCTCTGGTTTGTTGTGTGGTAACATGTCTCTTATGGGTGCT
This sequence comes from Hemicordylus capensis, assembly GCF_027244095.1. Lineage (NCBI taxonomy): Eukaryota > Metazoa > Chordata > Lepidosauria > Squamata > Cordylidae > Hemicordylus > Hemicordylus capensis. Next base: position 2,169,928 of record NC_069662.1, on the reverse strand, counting down.
TTCCAGACTAGCTGCTCAACAGCTGCAAAATGCCTCCGTTCAGGCAAGTTGCATTGAAAACGTAAACAGCAGGGGGAGCAGTCTTGCAGCAACTAACAACCCGAAAAAACAGCAACTTCCTTACACCGGATATATGATGCCCTAGCTCTATATCACAGCGATTAAGAACAGCCCTGCTGGATCAGGCCCAAGGAGGTCCATCTAGTCCAGCATCCTGTTTCACACGGTGGCCCACCAGGTGCCTCTGGAAGCCACAGGCAAGAGTTGAGGGCATGCATGCCCTCTCTCCTGCAGTGACTCCCCTGCAACTGGTACTCAGAAGCATCCTGCCTTTGAGGCTGGAGGTGGCCCCTAGCCCTCCGACTAGTCGCTGTCGGCACTAGCAGTGTGAACGGCACCCTGCTGTCCGTGTAGGGACAGCGGTGTCAAAACGCAGGAAGTGTGGAATCCCCCTTCCGAGATCCGACGTGTTCCCATTGCAGGGTCTAATCTGGAAAGCACCCCGGTGATGTAGAAGAGAAATTAAAACGTTCTTATTCCTTGTTAATAGTAGAACAACATGTTTTATTGTTCTAGCCTAAGTTTTAAGAAGCGTGGTGGTTGTGAGGTGTCAGTGTCAAGAAGTGGGTTGGCTTCAGGGTGTTGTCTTTATTTACAACCTACTGCAATGGTGCTATTCTTCATATAATAAAGAGTTTTATTTACTTATTTACTTTGTTTAATTCAATTCAATTTAATTTAGTTGCCATATTTGTATATCGTCCAAAACTCATGTCTCTGGGCAATTTACAATAAAACAGATTAAAAACTGTTAAAATATTAAAGCAATTTAAAACAATGATAGATTCTATAAGTTGATTAAAACCTGGGTGAATAAAGAAAACGTGTTATTTAAGATAACATCTTCTTTGCCATGCACCCCACCACCTGTTAAGATCATCTGGAGAGGTTCACCTGCGGCTGCCTCCAACTCGTCTGGCGGCTACTCAGGACCAGGCCTTCTCCGTTGCAGCCCCTGGACTTTGGAATGCGCTCCCTGTTGAAATAAGAGCCTCCCCATCTCTGGCAACTTGTTTAAAAAGGCACTGAAGACACATTTATTCACCCAGGCTTTTAATTAGATTTATGGTTTTAATTTTTAATGTTGGTTTTAAAAGATTTTTTAATGTTAATGGTTTTAATGTTTAAATGATTTTAATTGTTTAATTGATATAATGTCTTAAATGAATTTAACTACCCAGAGACACAAGTTTTGGGCAGTATAAAAATATGTTAAATGAAATTATTATTACTGTTTTTTCACAACCAGCCTAACCCTGCCTGGGCTGTCCCTCTGTTCCCCGCCCACCTAACCCCCTTAACAAAGCCGGCTTTTAGCCAAGGTTAAGGGAGCTCTTGCACCCTTGCCCTGGCTACTGGGTCTCGCGTGAGTCACAGAGACAGGCACATAGAGTGCCCGCCTGGCAGGAGAATCCCCAATGCAAAGGAGCCCCTGGTGGCGCAGTGGTAGAACTGCCGCCCTGTAACCAGAAGGTTGCAAGTTCGATCCTGACCAGGGGCTCAAGGTTGACTCAGCCTTCCATCCTTCCGAGGTTGGTAAAATGAGTACCCAGAATGTTGGGGGCAATATGCTAAAAATCATTGTAAACCTCTTAGAGAGCTTCCAGCTATAGAGCGGTATATAAATGTAAGTGCTATTGCTATTGCTAACGTGTGTGCCGCGCATTGCATTGAAGGATGCCAGATCAACAAGTTCCAGCATCCAGATCCCTCCGCCCTGTTCCATGCTTCACAGGGCTGCATGGAGCAGGGCTGTCCGTCTGGGCACGCGGGAGGCTCGCTGGTGATGAAGGAAGGCTCGGATGTCATGGGGGTAGGGAGGTGAAGTGCAGCCTCCCCACTCCGCCCCTCTCAGCCCGCCCAGGAAAATCGTGTGACTTGCCCCATTGCATCTGAACAGCCTTTTGGTGGTTCTGCTTCTTTCCTTCTTTCCTTTCTCCGCCTTGGGGCTGGAGGGCCAGGCTTGGGTCTTTTGTTTTCTGACCTTCCTCCTTTCTGAGGATTCTTAGGTCTTCACACAGGCAATGATAGCTTCACATAGACAGGGCCTTTTCGATTGTGGCCCCTCGGCTTAGGAACGCCCTCCCTGAAGAGCTTCGCCTTGCTCCCTCCCTCAGTGTTTTTAAGAAACATCTTAAAACACACCTTGTTAAGGAGGCTTTTTAATGCTCCTTAAAAAAAAAAAATCTGGTAGGTCCTTTAGCTTTTTATAATCTTCAGTTTTTAGCTTTTAAGATAATTTTTAATTTGAACCTAATAATGATTGTGGTTTTTAATCTGACTTTTAACTTGTTTGTTTAATTTGTTTAATTTTATTATTTTTATTGTATCTTGTATCTATTTTATGGTTGTGAGCCGCCTCGAGCAGTAGTGCACCGGAGAGGCGGGGTATAAATATTTCAAATAAATAAATAGTAGAGAGCAGATTTACCCACTGCCTCTACGTAAGCCCTGCTTCTCTCTTCCTAGGAGAAGTCTTTCCTTGGAGAAGACCTTTTTCCCAGTACACTTTTTTCCCTTGAAGCCTCCAGATCACCCTCTCTCCCCTCTTAACTGGCTGACCAACTGTCTTCCAGCTGGTTTCTAACTGCTTTCCCTCTCTCTCTCTCTTTCTCTTTCTCTCTCACTGCCTTCCTGCCTGCATTTCAAGCAGGGTTTCTCTCTCCTTCCTGCAAGGATCTCATTGCTGTTACTGCTGTCTATCAATCAGCCTACAACACAGCCTTACACACTGCTTTAAACACAACTTTTAAACACATATTAGAAGCTGTAAACACATATAAATAACGCCTTTAGATAGGCGTTCCTTATATGTGCTTACATGGTGCTTGGGGACCTTGATGTCTGGCAGTCTCTCCATGTTGCCTTTGGAAGGGGACACCCTTTAGCTAGTGAGAAGGGCACTTTCACCCCAGTTTCTCTCCCCCAATCTCTCCTCCCTCTGCAGGGAACCGCGCCGTATTGTCATCCACCGTGGCTCAACGGGGCTGGGCTTCAACATTGTGGGGGGTGAGGACGGCGAGGGGATCTTCATCTCCTTCATCTTGGCCGGGGGGCCAGCCGACCTCAGCGGGGAGCTCCGGAAAGGGGATCAGATCCTCTCGGTATGAAGCATCTGCAGGCCATGGCTGGTTGGGAGAGTTGGGATACGGGCGGGCCAGACCCTGCGTCAGCCTGAGTAATGCTCTCTTGCTTGCCTCCCTTCCCAGGTCAATGGTGTGGATCTCAGGAATGCTACTCACGAGCAGGCAGCCATTGCTCTGAAGAATGCTGGGCAGACGGTCACCATCTTCGCTCAGTACAAGCCAGACGGTGCGCTCATGAGCCCCCTGGGAGGGGGTCCTGGGTCTGCACCACTAAATGTGGAGGCCCCCTTCCCTGTTGCGGGGGGAACTGGTGGGCACCAGGGTGGATGAAAGGTCCAGTGCTTGGCTGTGAGTCATGCTGGGCAATGCCTTCAGGGGATGAGGGTGGCACTGACCTGTCAATCACCCCCCCCCCCCACTGTAGAATACAGCCGCTTTGAGGCCAAGATCCATGATCTCCGGGAGCAGCTGATGAACAGCAGTTTGGGCTCAGGGACCGCGTCGCTGCGGAGCAACCCCAAGCGGGGTTTCTACATCCGGTGAGACACCCCCACTTTGCACCTGCCTTCTCCCCACTTAGTGTCGCCAGTCCGCTTGGCAGGCGTGTGCATCACAGCGGAGGAGGCCAGGGGCCAAGTGGGGTCTTTTCCTGTGACCCTGCCGGCGGGCCAGCCCCCTTTCCCAACTGACCCTTGCAAGTTTTGACAGTGCACGGGGGTCGTGGAGGAGGGCATAGGGCCAGCAGCCTCCTCTGCTCTCTTTGTGCTTCTTGCCTGCTTTGCCACGAGTGTCAGGAGAGGCAAAGCTCCGGGTTAAACTTGGTCCGGCTGGTCCAAGGGAGAGCCGCTCCGGTGGCAGCTGCAGGGGCATCTCGCTGCCCTGCTGGTGCCCCCCAAAACCTGCCACCTGAGGCCAGCCCTGCCTCTTCCAGTCCCAGAGCCCCGTTGGATCAACTGGGCCCTGGTCCACTGCCCTGTAGGCCCACCTTCCCCCATCTGAGGGGTAGCATCCCCCAGAAGGCTTTCTTTTTCCCCCTTTTAAATTTATTTATTTAAAGAAATATTAAAGAACAGCCAACACAGAAAGAAAAAGGAAAAAAGAAAAGAAACATATAATCTATAATCTAATACATCAACTTGGATGCCAGTTCCCTATCATATCTCCTCCTAACAATTCGTTCTAGCCCAGTGGCAGCTGAGTAACATCTCTGCGCAGAATACTTTCCTTTGCCAACACCCTCTCTTGAATGGACCTCTGCCAATATGGAGGTTTTTATGATGCTCTTCATTTGGTGGTTGTATCGCTGGGATTGTTTTAATTTGCAGAGCAAGAGATTGAACTGAATTGGAATTGATTTGATTATAGTCATAGACCAGTGAGAGATAGAGATTGTAAGTCTCAAGTGTAGAAAGGTGGGATGTATGTGTTGAAATAAATAAATATAATTTCCTCTCCACATCGGCATTCATACATATTTATTATTGAATATACCATACAAATTATATATACCACCTAGGGATATACATATCAGGCGGTATATAAATATGAATAAAATAAATAATAATTGAGATACCCCTACTGAATCCATAATATACAGAATTACAAAAATAGTTCAGATCAAGGAAAAACTCTTACACCTATTGATATCTAAATTCTGTTTAGCCTTTGTAGACAGGTCCAAAACAGCTTGCAAGTCCTAAATCAAAAGGAATCCAGAAGCAGAATGGCATTTATTTATTTTTAGTATGAATACGAATACAAGTACGTCTGGCTTCCTGTTCCCAAAGGGCTCACAATTTGAAAAAAGAACAAAAGCTAGACACCAGCAACAGCCACTGGAGGGATGCTGTGCTGGGGTTGGACAGGGCCAGTTGCTCTCCCCCTGCAAACTATAAGAGAATCACTGCTTTTAAAAGGTGCCTCTTTTGTTCAGTGAGCAGGGGGAAAGTATGGGTAAGGTTTGTATTCAGAACGTCCAGAGGCATCACGCCACCTCCTCTGTCGACGAAGTCCCTTCACTGGGTCTTTGAAACGGCAAACCCCCCTGCTCAAGAAAGGACTGCCTGTCGGGGCTCCTGGGTTCACCTCCTGCTCCCCCTTCCGCTCTCTGCAGGGCGCTCTTTGACTACGACAAGACGAAGGACTGCGGATTCCTGAGTCAGGCCCTGAGCTTCCATTTTGGAGACGTCCTGCACGTGATTGACGCTTCCGATGAGGAATGGTGGCAGGCGCGGCGCGTCCATCCGGACAGTGACAGTGACGAAATTGGGTTCATCCCCAGCAAGAGACGGTAATGAAAGGAGGCTGGAGAATGAGGGGGAGAAATGGGGCCGTAGCTCAGGGGCGGGGAGCCTCTGCTTTGCATGCCCAAGGTCCCTCGGCTGAACCCCAAGCCAGGCAGGGAGGGGCATCCTGCCCCCAGAGGAAGGGGTCCTCTGCAGCCTGAAGCAGCACGCTTTGTGGGGTGCCCGGGGTCTCCGGGAAGGAAGTCCCCCATCCATACAGCCTATGAGAGGAGAGCTGGTCTGGTGGCAGCAAGCATGACTTGTCCCCTTAGCTAAGCAGGGTCTGCCCTGGCTTGCATTTGAATGGGGGACCACATGTGAGCACTGTCAGATCTTCCCCTCCTGGGATGGAACCCCTCTGGGAAGAGAGAAGGTCCCCAGTTCCCTCCCTGGCAGCATCTCCAAGATAGGGCTGTGAGTGACTCCAGCTTGTAACCTTGGGGAAGCCGCTGCCAGTCTGTGAAGACAATACTGAGCTAGCTAGACCGATGGTCTGACTCAGTACATGGCAGCTTCCTAAGTTCCCAGGTTCAGTCCCTGGTGGCACCTCCAGGGAGGGCTGGGAGAGGCTCCTGCCTGAAACCTTGGAGAGCTGCTGCCAGTCAGAGTAGACAGTGCTGTGCTAGATGGATCACGAGTTTCTCGGTATACAGCAGCTTCCTATGTTTTCCTATGTAAAAGGAAGGGAAGAGGGAAGGGAACAATTATTTGCAGAGGAGAGCTGGTCTTGTGCTAGCGAGCATAAGTTGACCCCTTTGCTAAGCAGGGTCTGATTTGGTTTGCATCGAGATGAGTGGCTGCATGTGAGCACTGTAAGATATTCCCCTTAAGGAATGGGACCATAGCTCAATGGAAGATGCTCTGCTTTGCCTGCAGAAAACCCCAAGTTCAATCTCTGGCAGCATCTCCAAGTAGGGCTGAGAAAGATACCTGCTCGAAACCTTGGAGACGCTGCTTCCAGTCAGTGTTGACAGTATTGAGCTGGATGGGCTGCGGGTCTGAAAGCAGCTTGTTCTGTTCCTAGTCTTCTAGGCTGACACCATGTGTCTGGTCATGTAGACTCTAGGGGATGTACTAAACGGCTACTGGCCATTTGGAAATTCAGTGCATTCCATGGCTATTTAGTCATGGCAGCATCTCCAGGGAAGCTGGGAGAGTCTCCTGCCTGAAACCTTCGAGAGTTGCTGCTAGTCAGTGTTGACAATACTGAGCTATATTGACCAAGGGTCTGACTCAGTAGGGCGGGTTCCTGTGAAAATAGTTTGCATGCTAGCTCTGAGTATGCATATCTCTCTCTCTCTCTCTCTCACGCACACACAGGGTCGAGCGGCGAGAGTGGACACGGCTAAAAGCAAAGGTAAGCCACATTCTTTGGAAGAGGAAACTGTTGGAAAGCACAAGGTGTTTCCCCTACAAATCCTCGCACACACTCATAAGAACAGCCCTGCTGGATCAGGAGCAAGGCCCATCTAGTCCAGCATCCTGTTTCGCACAGTAGCCCACCAGATGTCACTGGAAGCCTACAGGCAGATGTTGAGAGCATGCCCTCCCTCCTGCTGTTCCTCCCCTGCAACTGGGACTCAGAGGCATCCTGCCTTTGGGGCTGGAGGTGGCCTATAGGAGGTGGCCTATACTCAGACTAGTAGCCAATGATAGACGTCTCCTCCATGAAGTTATCCAAACCCTTCTTAAAGCCATCCAGGTTGTTGGCTGTCACCATATCTTGTGGCAGAGAATTCCACAAGTTGATTATGCGTTGTGTGAAAAAGTACTTCCGTTTGTTGGTCCGAGATTTCCCGGCAATCAATTTCGTGGGATGGCCCCGGGTTCTAGTGTTATGTGAGAGGGAGAAGAATTTCTCTCTGTCCACTTTCTCCACCCCATGCATGATTTTATAGACCTCGATCATGTCTCCCCGCAGTCGTCTTTTTTCTAAACTAAAATAGCCCCAGGTGTTGTAGCCTTGCCTCATAAGGAAGGTGCTCTAGGCCCCTGATCATCTTGGTTGCCCTCTTCTGCACCTTTTCCAGTTCTGCAATGTCCTTTTTTAGATGTGGTGACCAGAATTGTACGCAGTACTCCAGGTGTGGCTACACCATAGTTTTGTATAAGGGTCTTGCCCCGGCTGAAACCCTCCTGGTTGCCAACTGTGGGGGAAACCCACGTCTGTCTCCTCTCTGCATTTGGCCACTCTGGCATTTAGCACAGGGGAGCCCCCCTGCCCAGCTTGTGCCCCCTCCTCACAGGAAGTGCTGAGACCTTCGTGGGGCTGGCTTGGGCATTCGCTTTACTCCTCTCTCTCTTCCTTCCCTCTGTCCCCCTGTGTGGGTCTCTCTCTCTGCTCCTCGCTTGGTTCTCTTCATTCTCTCTTTCTTCCCTCTCCAGGACCGGGTGCCAGGATCGGGCTCTCAAGGTGGGTGTCTGTCTGTCCGTCTGACTCTGCCTTCCACTTTGCTCCTTTTCCAAACCTGTCCTTTCGGTTCCCCCACCCCACCGTCGCCCCTCCAGCTGCCCCAGAGCCTGGCTCTTCTCTCCCCCTGTCCTCCCCCCCCCCCGTCCTCCCCAGAAGGAGAGGGTGGAGGTGGACGGACTCTGGGGGCCCAGCTGGGACAGGCTCACTTTCACTTTCATTCTCCTTCCTCTCCCAGGTCGAGAAGATGCTGTCTTGAGTTACGAAACCGTCGTACAAATGGAAGGTAACCGTCCAATCCCTCCCTCCCTCTTTCTTTCTTTCTTTCTTTCTTTCTTTCTTTCTTTCTTTCTTTCTTTCTTTCTTTCTTTCTTTCTTTCTCTGCACATCTTTCTGTCTGTCTCTCTCCACCTGCCCTCCCTTCCCTCCCTATCTCTCGGTCTCAGCCAGGGGTCTCAAACTGCAACCCGTCCAGAATCTTTTGGCACAAGCCCTTCAGCCCCACGTCCTGCTTTAAGCAAGTTAAGCATGTGCAACTGTAGGGAACACACCTTCTTCCCCGGCTTCCTCCTGCCTCCATTGTCTTGTCTGTGTCCCTGGAGATTGTAAGCCCCTCGGGGCAGGGACCCATCCTCTCCTGCTTCGTAAGAGCCCAGTGCAGTTGATGACGTGAAGATTGGAATCGCTCTGCAATGGGCTTCCTCCTTCCCTCCCAGGGGCGGCCCTTTCATGAGGTGAGGCGAGGTAATTGGAGCACCAGCAGGGTGGCAAGATCTCCCCCTGCCCGCCCCCGCTGCTAACGTTGGAGTGGCCCTTTGGGACCGATCTAATGCTTGCCAGTAGCATCTCTCCTCACACACCTTGCAAGCTTGCAGGGAGCACGAGGAGAGACCAGGAGGCTGCTGGCAAACTGTCCCCCCCACCCCATGCAGGGTCTGCCCTGGTTTGCATTTGAGTGGGAGGCTACATGTGTGAGCCCTGTAAGATGTTCCCCGTAGGGGACAGGGCTGTAGCTCAGTGGAAGAACACCTGCCGGCTTGCCTGCAGAAGGTTCCAAGTCCCCTCCCTGGCAGCAGCATCTCCAAGAGAGGACTGAGAGAGACTCCCGCCTGCAAGCTGGGAGAAGCCGCTGCCAGTCTGGGTAGACTATGCTGAGCTAGGTGGACCGATGGTCTGACTCAGTAGAAGGCAGCTTCCTGTGTCCCTAGTTTTGAAAGGGAACTGGATCCCACTAGGGTTGTGGCTGTGTTTGGTGCCTCGCCTCAAGCACCCCAGTATCTCCCTGTCCTTCCTCAGGGTCTCTGTGCTTCACATTGATGGGCTCTGCGCATGCGTGGAGACCCATTCGGGAGCGTTCCAAGTTCTTCCTGCTCTCAGAGTTTAGGTGGGGAAGGGTCCCTCTCCTGCCCTTGTGTATATATAGCAAGGGGCCCCCCGCCCTCCAGTGCTTCATCTCCTGCTGTGTTTTTAGTGGCTATTTGGAGAACTTCTGAGCTTTTTCTCTTGCTCTCAGTGCTTCCCTTCCCTTTACTCTTGTTTGTTCCATTGATTTCTGCGGCTATCTCTCAGTATTTTAGTTCGTTGTTCCTTTTGGCATTTCTCATTTAGCAGTCCCCGCCTCCTCCATGCCCCGCATTCCGCGGGGTGTATGGCCATTAAAACCACCTTTAGGCAACATGGAGGCTGCCGTGCTCAAAGACCATCAGCAGACAGCCACCAAGTCAGCCTCCTGTGTCTAGGGGAAGCTCACGTCCCAGAGACCTGCCGACGTTGCCAGAATTTCCCTTCCAAGCATACCGCAACCCAGTGGCCAGGCTAAGGGCCCTACTGTGGGGGAAAGTTGTAGGCCAACATGCTCTTCTCCCTCAAACTCAGATGGCCTGCTCAGCCCCAACTCAGTCTCCTGAGGATACACTCGAAGCCAGAACCGGATTGGGGACTCTTCTTCAGCCCCACTCACTACCTGCCGCCATGACTTCAACCTCCTTGACATCAGCCTACCACCATGACGTCAACCTCTGCTCGGCTACGGTGCCTCTACCGACAAAGGAACTTAAGAAGAACCTCCAACTGGACCTGGAACTCCCTAGAATAAAAAGAGGTTAGCTGCTTCAACGCCAACTCTCCAAACGCCTATGGATCTGCCCTCGGGACCTCACTTCCCAAAGATTCCAAAGAAGCCACCTTCAACCATGGCCTCGGTACCCATCCAGACCTCCCCAGTACCAAGGGAGCATCCTTCGATTCCATCACAGCCGCCTCCGCAGTCTCCCATGAGATCCAACAGGTCAGGGAGAAGATCCCGAGGCATCAGATGCAGGAGAGCTCCCGGAATACTCTCTGGGCAGATCCCCCGAGAGAGAGGATACCACAGACGGGCATATTGCTCTCCTTCCTACTCTTGCAAAAAATACGGATACTGCTTTGATGATCGCTTTGACATGGGATGACAGGGATCTCTGTTACCAGCTGCATTACGATACCCAGAGACAATACCATCCTGAATGCTACTATCGCGGCTCACGTTACACTCGCGACCGCAGATCCAAGAGCCAGTCCTCACCTCAGTGCCGATCGCCTCCCCATCACGGTCTCTGTTGCCATGGGTGCTCTCCCCTCCATCCTTGAGGCAAACCCAAGTGCTTAAGGGACAGACCCATGAAGCCTTCATCTTAACACAGTGAATACAAACCTAACTGCAGTTCCACCCACTGTGGAAGACACTGCCACAAAGCGCAAAGCTGTTATTCCTCAGGTGGTAGCACCTGCTTCGTTGCCACCATCACAGCCTGAACCAGCAACAGCTCACCCAATCCCAGAAAGGGATTCCCATCCTCAGTGACCCCATTCTTTCTCATAAGGGACGGACTCAGATCCCCAGACATCGTATCGGGTTCCACGCCATCCAAACTCATTGAGGACCCAAAGCCCCCATCCCCATCTGAGGATTTAAAGATATTTTTGGAACAGATCCATGGAGTGGCTGCAGATCTAGGGCTCAACGTCAAAGAACCCCCAAAGAGCAAACCAGACCCACTCTCCGACCTGGTTGATTCCGACACGCAATCGATCATCTCTCTTCCAGTGAACTCTGCTCTTCTAGACATCACAAAGACCTGTGGGGACAAACCATCAGCCCTATGACCTCTGAAAAGACAGAGACCTTCTACAGGGTGCAGACAAAGAGCTGTGAGTTGCTTCAAAAGCACCCTACACCCAACTCTACAGTGGTGGAAGCAGGCCAGGGTGAAAAATAAATCCATCTCTGCACCAGTGGACAAAAAGGGCAAAATGCTTGATTCATTGGGAAGGAGGTTTTATTCTACCTCCACACTCCAATTAAAAGTGGCCAACTACCAGGCCTGTATGGCCAAGTACAACCACCTGCTTGCGGGGGAAGCAACACCTTATACAGAACAACTTCTGCAAGTCAGCAAGGAAGCTATTCTTTCGATACCGAAAGAGGCTGTCTGCCTGAACAAGCAGCAACGCCATACCTCAGGGCAGGCAGTGGAATGTGCAGCAAGGAATATGGCTACCTCGGTCACTCTCCCATGTAGCACGTGTTTGCGCCCCGCTGGCCTCAGTCCGGAGGCATGTATGCGAATTGAGAACCTGTCATTTGATGGGCAAGTGCTGTCTGGAGAAAAGACGGATGAGATGATGGAAAGAGCGCAGAAGCTCTGCAAAACGGTGAAGCCAGTGAGTTTCACATCTTCCTCATAGACGAGATCTTATAGAGACAGAAAAAGCACTGACGCTTTTGAACTTGGGTGCTGGAGAAGACTTTTGAGGATACCACCATGGGCAGCCAGGAAAACAAGCCAATGGATCATAGAACAAATCAGTCCAGAATTTTCCCTCGAGGCACAAATGACCAGGCTCAAACTAGCATACTTCGGACACATTATGCGAAGACCCAGCTCCCTTGAGAAGTCTATAATGCTGGGGAAAGTGGAAGGAAAGGAAAGAAGAGGATGATCAGCAGCAAGGTGGATGGATTTGATTACGACAGCAATGAATTGAGAGACCTTCAAGGCCAAGTGGGAGACAGATCATCCTGGAGAGAATCTATCTATGTGGTCGCTAAGAGTCGACACTGACTTGATGGCACTTAATCCATCAATCAGTCAATCAATAGAGGCCCCCAAATCCATGGCCCATAACTTCTGGGCCATCAAACCACACCTTTTCGGAACAGTCCTTTCACCCCTCATGACACCCTCAACACAGGAAACACACATATCAGCCTCCCAAGACCCAATCCCAACCCAAACCAGCTTCTTCCTACCCTAAAAGAACCTGCTGGTCACCAGTTTGGAACTTGACGACACCCCTACCCAGAAGCATGAGAGGACATAACATCGGAACCAATGTGTTTTATCCATAGTTCGGCTTGGCTGTGCACTCAAGTTCCACACAAATCCTCCAGACTCTGGGATACGAACCACATGCCCCAATCCCATTCTTTGGGAAGAAGTCCATTCATTTATTGGGAAGAGGAGCTATAAAGCCAGTCCAGGAAAACTACCAGAAGGATTCTGCTCCCTATATTTCACCATCCCCAAGAGGGACAGTGGCCTATCCCCCATTATGGACCTCTGAGATCTCAACACCTTCGTGACCTACAGAAGGTTCAGTTCATTCACGGTCTCTTCCATCCTTCCTTTGCTTCACAAAGGCATGTGGTTCGCATCTATAGGTCTAGAAGACACATACTTCCACATCTCTATCTGACCCCAACACTACAAATACTTTTGCTTCTGGATAGGAGCACAGACCTTTCAATTCAGGGCCATGCCATTTGGTCTTTCAACGTGGGTTTATACAAAATGCATGGCAGTCATCGTCACCCACCTGCAGGAAGCAGGAGTGCATATATTCTCTTAGCTAGACGCCTGGCTCCTGGCCGCAGACACCAGGCAGAAGCGACAGGAACACATACAGCTGACTCTGCACCTTCTCGAACATCTGGACCTCAAAGTGAACCACAAAAAATCCAATCTTACACTGTCATAGATCATAAAGTACCTGGGCACCAAATGGTATGCTACAAAAGGGTCCGTGTTCCTCCCTGCAGACTGCATCACGAATATCGCATGGTTGACCCACGCCTTAACTTTTCATGGGCCACACAAAGCACACATAATTCAGTGTGCTTTAGGCCTCATGGCATCCACCACAGTTGTCCTTCCCTTGGCGTGACTCAAAATGAGGCTGCTACAACGTTGGTTCCTAGACACCTTCAATCCAAGAACGCAATCTCAGTCCCCCAGGCTAAAGATGCCACCATCAATCTGCAGGCCCGTGGCCTGGTGGTCCCAGCCAGAGAACCTTTCCAGTTGTACGCCGTTTGCAACATCTGTTCCACGGAATTCCTTCACCACGGATGCCTCGGAACTCAGCTGGGGCGCTCACTGAGGCCCCCACGGAATCAATGGCTCATGGATATCAAGAGAAGCAACACTCCACACAAACGATTTCAAGCTTTTGGCCGTATTCAAGGCTCTCCAAACCTTCTTACCAATATTACAGGGCCCAAAGATCCAAATCCTCACTGACAATACCACGGCAAAAGCATGCATAAATTGCCAGGAAGGGGCTGGATCTCATGCCCTGCTAGACCTGTCCATAAGGCCATGGAGCTGGTCAACACGTCACAACCTGTGCATCTCTGCCGTACATGTGCAGGGAACAAACAGCATCAGGGCAGACCCCCTAAGCAGAACTCCCATGCTTTCTCACAAGTGGTGCCCACACCACGAGAAGGAGTTCTGGAGTGGGGTACTCTGACCATAGACATGTTGGCCACGGCCCATAACGCTCATTGCCCCAAGGCATGGGACCAAACTCCATGGGTGACACCTTCACAATACCTTAGGCGAAGCACTTCCTCTAGTCTATATGTTTCCCCCCAAGACCACCACTCTCCCTCAAGTCCTACAGAAAATCAGGTGGGGCAGAGCAAACTGTGTCCTGATCGCCCCGTGGTGACCATGCCCCCACTGGTTTCCTCACCTGCTACACCTGGCGGACTATACTTACCTGCATCTACCAGTCAACGAAGTAATACTCTCCGAGGTCAAAGGAACTCTGCTTCACCCAGAAGTATTCAGGATGTGCCTTGCGGCATGGAGAATCCCACCAAATGGCCATCGGACATGCAGGAAGTCCTGACAGCATTGTGTTAGCCCATGACGCTCAAATACTATGAAGCGAAATGGAAAAGATTCACCACCTTCACAAGATCACGGGGTGTTTCACCGCGAAGGGCTCCAGAATACCTCCTCCTCTCACACTTGTTATCAGTCAGGCTATCTGGGCTGCCAATGTTTCCATCCACGTACACCTGGCAGGTACAGCGGCCCATAGTCCCTAACACAGGGACCCACACTTTTCACAATCCCATAAGTGAAGTGGTGCCTGGAGGGCCTTAATAACCTTCTCCTGGACCCCCCACCGCCCCAGATCCCTATGCCCTGGGACCTACTGCTGTCGCCGCTCATGGACAAGCCCTTTGAACCTGTGGCCACCTCTGATCTTCGGCTACTGACTATGAGGACTGCCTTTTTAGTTGCTATCTCCTCTGGCCACAGAGTAGGTGAACTTAGAGCATTAGAAAAGACTACTCATACCTGGCCTTCCACGATGAAAATGTGGTCTTACAATTGGATATCCAGTTCCTTAGAGGAGAGCTGGTCTTGTAGTAGCAAGCATGACTTGTCCCCTTAGCTAAGCAGGGTACACCCTGGCTTGAATGTGAATGGGAGACCAGAAGTGTGAGCACTGTAAGATCTTCCCCTCAGCGGGTGGAGCCGCTCTGGGAAGAGCAGAAGGTTCCCAGTTCCCTCCCTGGCAGCATCTCCAAGATCGGGCTGAGAGAGATTCCTGCCTGCAACCTTGGAGAAGCCGCTGCCAGTCTGTGTAGACAATACTGAGCGACATGGACCTATGGACTGGCTCAGTATATGGCAGCTTCCTATGTTCCTTCCAAAGATCGTATCAGAATTTCACAGGTCACAGGACATCTGCTTTCCGAACCTGTCGACACCTGCGGAATGAAAACTCCACACTCTGCAAATACGCAGGGCCCTAGCCTTCTATGTAGACTGGACAGACCCATTTCGACAGACCTAACAGCCTTTTCGTGGCCCATGGCCTCCCATTACAAAGGCACAGAGCATCTGTGCTAGTCTCAACCTTGTGATGGAAACCATCAACTTGTGGGCCCTCTGCCCCTTACACCGATGCGGGCTCACTCAACGTGAGCACATGTCCACGGCCTTCAAAAGGGGCGTCCCCATCTACTCTGCCCGTAGGGCTGCCACACAGGCCACACTGGTGTTGATCATACGCCGTCATGCCCTGGCTGTGTGAGCCTGTCGCAATGCTGCCTTCAGGAAAGCGAAGGCAGCAATCCGTCTTTGCCTGATGGTCTCTCCTGCACCCTCCTCCAGGCCTGTGAGCTTGTGATGAGCCCATCAGTGTGAAGTGCAGGGCCACGGAAGAGAAACTCAGCTTGCTTCCCTGGAAGTGAAGTTCTTCTAGTGGCCACCTGTACCTTCACACATAGAGTTGCCATGTCCCGCAAAATTCCAGATTCCACCTGGTTTTTAAGCATCTCGCCCAGATTGCTTAGCCCACCCAGATCTACCCAGATTTCCGCTTTCATCTTTTTAAAAACAGCTAAGCTCTTGCCCTTGTAGAAGCGGAGTTATGGAGCAAACGGTGCAGTCACTCTTCTGCTCAGAAATTATTTTCCAGCCAGTTTACATGATATGCAAATGAGGCACCTGGATTTGGGAAGCCAGAAGAGGGGCAGCCCTCTTCACACGCCCACCTGGCCTCTCCACTGCGGGGTGTGGCGGCAGAATCCGGAACTGGAGGGTGGGAAGGGTGCCTGTGGTGTGTATAGACTAGGACGGGGGCGAGGCCCTTTCCCGCCTCAACTCTGAGAGCAGCACGAGCTTGGCATGTTCCTGGACGGGTCTCGACGCATGCGTGGAAGTGTGAAGGTGCAGGTGGCCTCCAGACACACACACACACCCCCCACGCAAAAGGCCACTGCGGCTGTAACGTTCTCTTTCTCCGTAGTTCATTACGCTCGCCCCATCATCATCCTGGGTCCTACGAAGGATCGAGTCAACGACGACCTCCTCTCGGAGTTCCCCGACAAATTCGGCTCCTGCGTCCCACGTGAGTCCCCCAGGACGTGCCCCCCACCTGCCCGGGGAAGGGGGTCAGTGGGCGGAAGGCCTTCTGCTGGGGAGGGGAGGGGAGAGAGGGCAGCAGGCCCAGGCGCGTGACGGACGCTCTGCCCCCCTCCTCAGACACCACGCGGCCGAAGCGGGAGTATGAGGTGGACGGCCGAGACTACCATTTTGTGGCCTCGCGCGAGAAGATGGAGAAGGACATTCAGAGCCACAAGTTCATCGAGGCCGGCCAGTACAACAGCCACCTCTACGGGACGAGCGTTCAGTCTGTGCGCGAGGTGGCTGAGCAGGTAGGCTAGTGGCGGAGGAAAGGGGAGCCGAGGGCATGGGGGGCCGGCGGCGGCGGGACATTGGGGCGGATGCAGATGCCGCAGATGCCTCGGCCCCTGGAGCAGGGATGGTCACCCTGAGGGTCTCCAGCTGTCGTTGGACTACAACGCCCATCATCCCCCACTGCAGTCTTTTGTAGCAGAGCATGATGGGAGTTGTAGTCTGAAACGTTGAAACAGAAGGCCGACCTGTCTTCGATTGGCACATCGTCTGGGAAATTATTTTTGCACAAAATCTGGGACAGCCTTGATTGGCACTCGACCTGATTTGCACAAAAATCCAGGTGAAAATAGCAGCAAGAGGGAACTCTGAATTAAGCAAGCAGCGAGCTAATTGAGACCCATCTTTTGGATCCGGTGATGCAAAGCAGCTCTCCGTGTTCAGCACCGTGCGGTGCCCCACCAAGATCTGTCCCAAGGCAGGACTGCTGCTAACCCATTCCTTAGGTCATCCGAGTTGCCAAAGTCCCTCCTTCTCGGCATGTGGAGCTGCATTTGGAACTGCATTGCTCCAGATGTTCTATATATTCTGCGGTGACCTTGACCAGGAAAGGGGATCTGATGCAGGGTCCTGCTTTCCTCAAAATCTCCATTATTGTCAAAAGCAAAATTCCAGCCCTTCTTGTTTTGGAGATGCACTCCGAGACCCACCGGCAGTGCCCCACAGAACTGGAGCCCCCTGGGCAGTTGGCTTACTGCCTGGCTTTGCAAGAACGACTGCTTGTTGGGCGGGGGGCGAGAGTTCCAAGGGACTAGCATCTGGCCCCCTTCAGTTTGGGGCGTGCACAGTTGAAAGGGGGTGCCGGGGTGAAGGAACCCCCAGGTTTGTTTCTAACCCCCTTCCTCTCTCCCCACCCAGGGCAAGCACTGCATTTTAGACGTGTCGGCCAATGCAGTGCGCAGGCTTCAGGCGGCACAGCTGCACCCCATCGCCGTCTTCATCCGGCCTCGCTCCTTGGAGAACGTGCTGTGAGTCCCTGGCCGGGGGGTGGGGGTGGGGCATAGAATGTGCCGTGGGGGGTGGGCTTTCCTCGCCCCCGAGGTGTGGCCTGCTTTAGCCTTCAAGGATGTGGTGGTGGTAGTGGTGGTGGTGGGAGTGGGCGAGAAGAGGCACAAGGGTTTGATGATGAACTGGGTAGGCGGCGGAAGTTAATACCGTTATTTCTAGTGGGAAGAAAGTGGGTAGGGCCCCCTCCGCCAATGCTAGAACTGGGGGCAACCCTCTGAAATGCTGGGCAGGAGATTCAGGACGGACAAAAGGAAAGACATCTTTAATCCTGTAATGGTTAATCTGTGGAACTCGCTGCCACAAGATCTGGTGATGGTCACCAGCTTTGATGCCTTTTAAAAGGGAATCAGACAAATGTGTGGAGGAAGAGAGGCCTCTCAGTGGCAATTGAGACAAGGATAATGAAACAGAACCTCCAGATTCAGAGACAGTGTATCTCTGAACATGTGTTGTTGTAGGGCAGACAGCAGGGAAGGGCTATTACCTTCCTCATGTCCTGCTTGTCTCATTAAGGCATTGTGGCCACAGTGGGAAACAGGACTTATTGACCTCAGGTCTGATCTAGCTGGGCTCTTCTTAGGTTCTGATTAGCAATGAAAGTTAAGCATGGAACTTCCACTTGCAGAGGCAGTCTGCCTCAGAGTACCACACAGGCCGAGGGAAGTCTTTGTGTGCCCAAAGGGAGCGAAATCGCCTGTGTGAGGTGCTTGGGGGGCTGTGTGTACACGTCCCGATCCTGGGGCCTGCAGGCAGCATCGGGGGGAGAACGTTCTCGCAGTTGGCACAGACTGATGGTGGCCTCTCTTTTATCCCCAGAGAAATTAACAAGCGGATAACGGAGGAGCAGGCGCGGAAAGCCTTCGACAGAGCCACAAAGCTGGAGCAGGAGTTCACGGAGTGCTTCTCGGGTGGGTCCCTTGCTGCCCCTGGTCACAGTCCCAAACCATAAGCTCCATACAGTTCTCAACAGTTTAAGGGGGGGTTATATATTTATTTAAACGTTTGTGCAATTTCACCTGTCTTTTCCTTTGAACAACAACAAAAAGAAAGCCCAGGCCGCTTGCTTGCTTGCTTGCTTGCTTGCTTGCTTGCTTGCTTGCTTGCTTGCTTGCTTGCTTAAATTGGGAATTCTCTCTGGTAGAGAAACCCTTTTTCAATTATAGCAGAGTGCACAGAGGAATTTAGTTAGGCATGTGTGTATGCTGAGAGTAAAGTAACTTGGAGCCAGTTCATAGTTTCAAATCAATACAGAAGTAGTATTTATTAGAGAACTCCGTTCTAGATAGGAAAGTGAGGAGTTAGGATCTCTAATCTAGCTAGCTAGCTGGATGCAGATGGATTCTGCATCTTCTCTGCACACATGCTGCAGGGAGAGGAGCTTGCTTGCATGTTGCAAGGTAGAAGGGACAGGAAGAGAAGAGAGGAAGGAAGTTAGTCCCTAAGAGTCGCAATCTACATATCCAAAGGGATAGTGTCAGAGCAGTAGAGAAGGGATGACCAATGTCTTGACCCTCTAGCCCTCTGACTCACTAGTCTGTCCTCCACTGTCACTGAGACAAGAGACAGCGCAAAGTCCTTCACTTCCAGCACTTAATTAAGTGCCATCCAGTCGGTGTTGACTCTTGGAGACCACATAGAGAGATCCAGCCCCACAGGCAGGATGGGGGTGCTTAGGGTTCTTTAGCCCCAGGGAGTTTTGTGTTCCTGGGCGGAGAGGAAGGCGACAGCATGGAGCTGCTGCCATGCCTGGCCCTGGGAGTGTGTAGGCTAGCGGGGTAGAACCGCAACCACCGTCCCGCTAACCCCCCCCCACGCCCCGATTCCCACTGACTATGTTTTGCCAACTGCGAAGTTTTCCTTGCATGGACGCTTGCGGTTGTGAGGGATGATTGTATTGGTATTTTTTAATCTATATATCGGTGGTGTTGCGCTTAACAGCCGCACAGTAGAACAACTGGATTTTGCAGTTGTTGAGCTGCTGCAAACTGTCCATATTTATAGGCCGCCTTTCACCCTAAGGCCCCAGGGCAGCTAAGAAGACAAGAACAATCCAATGAAAACAAAAGCAAAACAAATTCAGCCAAAAATGTCAAAAGAACAAGGGGCAGCTCATTGGCCAGAAGCCGGCGATTTAACCGTTCCGGGCGTCTGGGGAGGAGAACATAGGAAAACTTCCATATACTGAGTCAGACTCTTGGTCCATCTAGCTCAGTATTATCTACCCAGACTGGCAGCGGCTTCTCCCAGGTGGCAGGCAGGAGTCTCTCTCAGCCTGATCATGGAGATGCTGCCAGGGAAGGAACTTGGAACCTTCTGCCCTTCCCAGAGCGGCTCCGTCCCCTAATAAGGGGAATATCTTCCAGTGCTCACACTTCTAGTCTCCCAGTCATGTGCAACCAGGACGGACCCTGCTTAGCTAAGGGGACGAGTCATGCTGGCTACCACCAGACCAGCTCTCCTCAGGTTTTGTAGCAAGGGGACTTTTCTGGTGCCCCGCCCTCCCAGAAGGTATCCTTTTCAATGAGCTAGTGATGTGGTAGGGCTTCCAGTTGCTCTAGGGCAGGGATTCCCAGTGTTGGGTCCTCAGATGTTATTGGACTTCAACTCCCATAATCCCCTCGCCCCAGTGGCCTTTGGTTGGGGATTATGGGAGTTGAAGTCCAAAAACATCTGGGGACCCAGCGTTGAGAATCCCTGCTCTAGGGCACTGGTGTTGCAGTGTTCTTGCACAAGAACACCACTGGGAAATGTATATTAAAAAGATCAAAACTCCAGGCCACAGTAAGGATGGAACGCACTTCCATTCCAGAGGGAAGGTTCCCGCTCCCAGCCCTGCCCCCAGGGTGAATGCAAAACCTGGTTTGGAGTTAGAGCTCCATTGCAGTTGCTGGGGCTTCCCCTTGATCTAGCATGCCGTTATTCTTGTGCAAGGACACCGGGATTTGTTTTTTGTTTGTTTGTTTTTTAAGGCAGAAAATGACCTTTGCGGGGAATCTGCAGGCACCCCGACACACACACACTCTCCCCATTCACTACCATGGTATCTCAGGTGGAGGCCATGGCCAGGAGCGCTTTCTATCAGCTTTGGCTGATTCGACAGCTGCATCCATTCCATGAAAAGAACGATCTCAAAACAGTGGTGCATCAGCCGATAACCTCCAGGCTTGACTACTGCAATGCGCTCTACATGGGGCTGCCTTTGTATGTAGTTTGGAAACTTCAGTTAGTCCAAAATGCGGCAGCCAGAATGGTCTCTGGGGTAACCCGGAGAGACCATATTATGCCTGTCTTAAAACAGCTGCACTGGCTGCCGATATGTTTCCGGGCAGAATACAAAGTGCTGGTTATTACCTTTGAAGCCCTGAACGGCTTGGGTCCGGGTTACCTTAGAGAGCACCTTCTTTGGTATGATCCCCATCGCTCATTGAGGTCATCTGGAGAGGTCCATCTCCAATTGCCACCGGTACGTCTGGTGGCAACTCAGAACCGGGCCTTTTCTGCAGCTGCTCCTGGTCTCTGGAATGCACTCCCAGCAGATATCCGCAGTTTAGGCTTGCTGTCGGCCTTGAAGAGAGCCCTAAAAGCCTATTTATTTGGCCTGGCCTTCCAAGGCTTATAAAGTGTTGTTGTTTTTTAAAGTATTTTAATTGGTTTTAAATAGTTTTAATCATTTTTTAATTGTTTTTATATTGTTTTAGCATTGTTTTAATTGTGGGTTTTATGTCTTTTTAAAAGTTATTGTACACCGCCCAGAGCCTCTGGATGGGGCGATTTATAAATGTAATAACTAACTAACTAACTAACTAACTAACTAATAATACCTGGACACTGGTGAATGTGCCCGGGGTGGATTAAGCTCTTTGCCGCCCATAGGTTTTTTAAACGTTAAAACCGCTGCCATGCTGTGTGTGCAGAAAAGCCCCAAATTGGAAAAGCCCAGAATGTTAGCTGTCATTTGGGAGGTAGGCAGGCTTGGGTTAGGAGGGGTATCACCACCCTCTCCATCGCTGCCGCCACCACGCTGCAGCGGGCGGTGGTTTTAAAGTTTAAAAAGCAGAGTTAAACTCCACCCCCCACCCCCCAGGTTTAAAGTTTGAATTTTTCCCCCCCATATGACCAAAATTTGCTGCTGGGGGAATTTGGCCACCCTATGCATGCAGTTGCCTCGATGTCCTCTCCTTTAATCTGCCCGTGGTGTTCCAGTTGGAAGCAGGAGGCCGAGGGCAGAAATGGGCAGGATGGATCAGGGGGAGGCAGCTATGCCACCAAGTCGTCCAGTGGCGACTCGGATCTGGGCCTTTTCTGTAGCGGCTCCTGGTCTCTGGAATGCACTCCCGGCAGATATCCACAGTTTAGGCTCACTGTCGGCCTTGAAGAGAGCCCTAAAAACTTACTTGTTTGGCTTGGCCTTCCAAAGTTTGTAAATTGTTTTTTAAAGTATTTTAATTAGTTTTAGATGGTTTTTAAATTAATTAATTCAATTGTTTTTGAATTTTTTAAATATTGTTTTTAGAAGTGTGTTTTAAATGGTGTGTGTTTTTATGTCTTTTTAAATTTGTTGTACACCGCCCAGAGCCTCTGGATGGGGTGGTTTATAAATGTAATAATAATATGTGAACAAACTGACGCTTGAAAAAGTAATGAAACGTAATCAACCATAAGAAAAAGCCACAACATGATTTATGCTTCTTTCTGCTTGTATGTGCTTATATGTGCTTTATATTCTCTCGTCCAAACTTACACCGCTTCCTCCCACAGTAAAGCCCCCAGTAGTCAGGGAAACCTCCTGGTCAGCCAATCCTGGCTGTCCGAGAAGCGTACCTGTATAATACCCATGGTCAGTGTTCCCTCTAAGGATGTTTTTTGATGTCCACTCAGTTAATTTTAGATTCCGCTCAGATTGAATCAGGAAGGCCACATTCTGAACACACATGTGCACATACGGTCTTGATCCTGCTGCTCAGAACAAAATTCATTCTGCACACAGATGGAAAAAATTAGAGAGAACACTGCCCACGGTTGCAAATGCCTTTCCCATGTCCACACACAACGTTTTTAAATGTACGCTTGAGAGCAATTAACATGATTGTCGTTAGGGTAGGTGGCTTCTCCTACCCTCATTCGGGAGCTAAGTGTGTTCCCGATATTTGATCGTGTGTTCGATAAAGACGAGGCCATTGGCGGGGAGCTGGGTTATCTGTCAAACTCCAGCGGGTGTGGACGAGCGCGTCCTGTTCAGATTCCATCCCCAGGTTCTGAACGAGATCAGTGGGGGAATTGTCTGACCCAGCTGGAGCTTGACAGACAATCCAGCTCCCCCCGCCTGATCTCGTCTTTATCTAACACACGATCAAATATTGGGAGCACGCCCGGCACCCGAGTGAGGGCAAGATGCTTTTGCCACCCTCCGCTTGATCATGAGAACAGCCCTGGCGTGTCTCCAGTTTTCGGGAGAACGCCCTCTTCGCCCATGCCCTGTGTAATCTTCTGCCTCTGTTCCCACAGCCATCGTAGAAGGAGACAGCTTTGAAGAAATCTACCACAAGATCAAAAGAATCATCGAAGAGCTCTCTGGTCCGTACATCTGGATCCCAGCTCGTGAGAGACTTTAGGAGCTATGAACTGATTTTTCCAGAAGGGATCGCGAACATAACGACAGCGGAGCAGCCTCCAGCGAGTGGGGGCCGACTCTGTCTCTTGCCACTGAACTTAGCTGTTTGGTTAATATTTTGGGGGTGGGCGGGGACGTCTTGGGATGGGCTTCTTTTGTTTCTTCCTTTTATTCTTTAATATTCTCATTTTTCTTTCTTTCTTTTTTTCTTCTTGCGTGATCCGGCCGCCCCGCTCCAAACCTGGTTCGAAACGCTCCCGTTTAATTTCTGCAGCAAAAGGGGTTTCCCCATCCTCAACAGCGCTAGGGCATGCATGCTGTCATTTGGGGGCAGGTGGTGGCGTGGGGAGCAGGGGGTGCAGGGAGGGCGGGATTTGTTTCTTAGATTCGGATCTCTTTTGTTTTATGAGCAGCAAAGTGGATAGAGGGGAGGCACGCACAGAAAACGAAGGCAAGAGAAAGACAGAAGCAAAACCAGGGAGATAGAGATATATTTTTTAAAAAAGAAACTTTTCTGCAAAGAGAAGCCGCTTTGATCAGTTTACCTTCTCTGGAAGGGGCTAGGATGCAATTTTTTTTAAAGTACCTTGAAACTGGGATGAGAGTTTGGCCAGGAGTTTAGGGACCCTTTTCATCTTGTGATCCTCCTTAGCAGAGAAGGGGTGAGACGGGGAGATCTCTTTGAAGTGAAAACGACTGTCAGAGAGAAAACTACGAAACAAATTCTCTGTGCTATGTTTTGCTTTTCTTAAGTTTGTTTTCCCCTGGGAAGGAAGACTTCGTTCCTTTCCACTCTATTTTTGGCTGAAGAGTCTTTTATGATGGAAACAAGCACAGATCCAGGACTGAAGAAGCTAAGATACTTTCTCACTTGCAAGTACGGCCTGTTGACTTTGGGATATATAATATATATAGATTATATATATATATATATATACATATACATATACATATACATAATTATTTTTTTCAATTGATTTTCTCTCTCTCTTGGTACCCCCCCTCTTATTTATTTATTTTTGTCCTCTACAGTGCATGGAAAGGGTTACTTGTGGCTTCAAAACTTTTCATAGAGAGGAGGACAAGCAAAACAAGACAAAAATAATTTAACCAATTTACTGATCTAGCAATCTATATTTTTCTTTCAGGGGGAAGGGAGGGAGAGGAGAAGAGAAGATAAAAAAGAAATAAGAGTCTTTGGTTTTGGTTATAATTTTTTTTAATGTCCTGTGACTATTTTGGGGGGTCATATCAAGTATTTTGGTGTGACTGTGCGTGACGTATGGAATTTAAAATTACAAAGGAGAACAGTTTTAAGGGGTGGGAGAGCTCTGTCAGAGGGCTGTCTTAGTTTCACATCTGAAGATTTTAATTTCCAAATCTAACGGATTCATTATTATTTTTTGTATATAACGGGGAGAGAGAAAAAGAGGATGGACTTGTGGGGGGATTTGCAGAAATAACCCCTCACTACCACCACCGCTGCTGCTGGCCCCACGCAAGGCACAAGACCCCCTGCACTGTAGCCCATCCAGAAGCGTGTGGGGTGGGGGAAGGGCTATGGGTCAACCATTCCTACAGGAAGGAAAACAGTTCTTCTGAAGAAGCTATTTCTGTAGCTGCTGTAGCGTTAAGCAACGTGGACCCTCAGGATCTAAGCTTCCACTGGGATGGGTGCCCCCACCAAAAATAAATCCAGGCTTCTTGGGGGCCCCCTCCCATTATTTTCTGAGTAAAATGTTAAAGGAAGGGGTTAAAACTAACATTTCAAAATGGGGACTGTGGTCTGGATGCTTCAGCCTAAGGAGAGAGGTTTTCCTTGGGGCTGGTTTTCCCTCCCCCCTCTCCAAAACAAACCCAAGCTTCCAGTCCTCACTGATTCAGGAATAAACTTCAGAGGAAGTGGTTAAGCGTGTCTCACTTATTAAAAGCTGCTGAGAGAGCATAAACTTGGCCTAGGAAATTGCTGGAGCTGGCCAGCAAAAGTTTTCTTCCCTTAGCAGCCCCACATCTTCGAAAGAAGCTCCCAGCTGAGGTGGAGAACCCCCTGCGAGGCTAAATGGAAGGGGAGTCTGGAGAACGATGGAGGGAACAGACGAGCACAAAGACCCACACACTTGCAGGGATGGGCCCCGTGTGGCTGTGCTCCCTCCACGCCCACCCCACCCCCCGCATCGGCACCTGTGTCGATGTGCCAGTTCACCTACAGACAGGTGGATCTGGGGAACCAGGGAAGCATCTTCCCCAAAGGGAAGGCAATGAGTCCAGACCTGGCCCCTCGACATGGCGCCACAGCTCAGTGGGGGCCCGGGCGCCTCCTCCAGAGCCCCTTCTGAAGTGGGTGGGAGAGTGGGGTGCCCACCTTCCTAGGTCCTCTGGGACTGTTGAGAGGGCTAGACAGGACCGGACGCCTGGGTCCCCTCCTTCCCCGCCCCTCGTGACGCTCCACATTTGGAGGTGCCTCTCGTCACACCGACTTGTCAAGGGCTTTCTCCCAAGAGACAGGAGGACCCCCCCACCCTGCTCCGCCCCAGGAGGCGTGTGTGGGCGCTGGAGAGTTTGCCGAGGGCCCCTTCCTTCCCCCTCCCCAGAGCTTTATTTAGAACAAAACAACTCCAGGATGTAATTGGAGGGGGTTTGTTTCTGTTTCTTGCTGGGGGCCATGTCAGGTTTGTTGGGGGTGGGGTGGGTGGGTGCAGGGACGGGCGGGGAGATATAAGAGAGTATTTTGCATAGAGATATTATCGCCTTCGGCAAAGAATAATTAAAAACCAACGAAAAAACCCACCCCCTCGTGTGGCTGTGTGATTGGTGGGGAGGGGCTTTCAGAATCCAGGGTTGGGGTCTGGCGGGGGGGGGTCACTTCATCTGAACAGCCACTTGGGCTTAACAAGGAAGTGCAAGGAAGCCGGAATTGCTTCTAGGCGTCTCTTCTGGCGTCCACGGCTAAAAGTGACCAGGTTTGTTCCGTTATTTGTTTGTTTTATTTATACCCCCCATCCCGACTCCAAAGCTCTAGTTGGTTCACAACAGTAAATACAATAAAAGCACAATAAAACAAATGATTAAAACCACAGTGCTTTAAAACAATTTAAAATATTCCAAGATTACTAAAAGCCAGGCTTTTTTTTAAAAAGGCATCTTAAGGGCTCTTTCAAAGGTTGAGACAGCTGTTAAGCCACGAGTATCTATAGGGAGTGCATTCCCCAGCCCAGGAGCAGCTACAGAGAAGGCCCACGCCCAGGTCGCCATCAGACGAGCTGGCAGCATCCGGAGACAGACCTCTCTCAATGACCTTAATGTGCCGTGGGGATCGTGCCGAAGAAGGCACTCTCCCAGGTAACCCAGTCCCAAGGGCTTTAAAGGTGATTACCAGCACTTTGTATTTTGCCCAGAAACCTATTGGCAGCCAATGCAGTTGTTTTAAAACAAGCATATTATGGTCTCTCCAAGAAACCCCAAAACCAATCTAGCTGCTTCATTTTGTACCAGCTGAAGTTTTCAAACTAGATACAAAGGCAGCCCCACGTAGATTGCATTGCAGTAGTCAAGCCTAGAGGTTACCAGAGAGTGCGCCATAGTTATGAGATCGTTATCTTCAGGGAACAAATGCAGCTGTCTTATCAACCAAAGTTGATAGCACTCCTGGCTATAGCCTCAATCTGAGAAACCAGAGTGAGGCCTGGATCCAGAAGTACTCCCAAGCTATGTACCTGTTCCTTCAGGGGGAGTGCAACCCCATCCAGAACAGGAAGATCTATCATGTCCCTCAAAGTCTGACTCCTTACCATGAGTACCTCAATCTTGTTTTAATTTAGTTTCAATTTATTATCCCTCATCCAGTCCATTATTGCCTGTAGGCAGGCATTTAGGGGGCTTATGCCATTACCCGATGATGTCATGGAGAAATAGATTTGGGTGTCATCAGCATATTGGTAGTACCCTGTGATGATTTCACCCAGCAGTTTCATGTACAGGTGAAACTTGGAAAATTAGAATATCGTGCAAAAGTCCATTAATTTCAGTAATGCAAATTAAAAGGTGAAACTGATATATGAGACAGACGCATTACATGCAAAGCGAGATAAGTCAAGCCTTAATTTGTTATAATTGTGATGATCATGGCATACAGCTCATGAAAACCCCAAATCCACAATCTCAGAAAATTAGAATATTACATGGAACCAAGAAGACAAGGATTGAAGAATAGAACAATATCAGACCTCTGAAAAGTATACAGTGTACTGTGCTTGATTGGCCAGCAAACTCTCCTGACCTGACCCTATAGAGAATCTATGGGGCATTGCCAAGAGAAGGATGAGAGACATGAGACCAAACAATGCAGAATTGCTGAAGGCCGCTAATGAAGCATCCTGGTCTTCCATAATACCTCATCAGTGCCACAGGCTGATAGCATCCATGCCACGCCGCATTGAGGCAGTAATTGCTGCAAAAGGGGCCCAAACCAAGTACTGAATACATATGCATGCTTATACTTTCCAGAGGTCCGATATTGTTCTATTCTTCAATCCTTGTCTTCTTGGTTCCATGTAATATTCTAATTTTCTGAGATTGTGGATTTGGGGTTTTCATGAGCTGTACGCCATGATCATCACAACTATAACAAATTAAGGCTTGACTTATCTCGCTTTGCATGTAATGCGTCTGTCTCATATATCAGTTTCACCTTTTAATTTGCATTACTGAAATTAATGGACTTTTGCACAATATTCTAATTTTCCGAATTTCACCTGTAGATGTTAAAAAGCATCAGAGATAAGCTGGATCTCTGAGGAGCATCCTACAATAGCTCTCGTTTCAGAGAGCAACTATCTCCGGGCTACACCATCTGGAATCTACCTGTGAGATAGGAACAGAACCACTGCAAAGCCGTACCGCCTATTCCCAAACCCCACAAATGATCCAGGAGGATCCCATGGTTGATTGTATCAAAAGCTGCAGAAAGGTCCAAAAGAAGCAACAGCATCATACTCCCTCTGTCCATTCCTTGGTGAGGATCATCCATCAGGGTGACCAGGGCTGTCTCCAACCCATAGCTTGCTCTAAAGCCAGTTTTAAATGGATCTAGATCATCAGTATCTTCCAAAACTACCTGGAGTTGATCAGCCCCCACCCTCTTAATTGCCTTGCCCACCCAAGGGAGGTTGGAGACCAGCCTAGAATTATCCATCACCGAGGGCTCCAGGGCAGGCTTTTTACGTAAAGGTCTCACAATTGCCTCCTTCACACATGGAGACATCCTGCCCTCCATTTGGGATGTCAACTAGGCCATCTCTAACAACTTCCCTGCTAGGTGTCATAAGCCAAGTTGGACATGGATCTAAAGGACAAGTGGTAGGCTAAACACCTCCAAGGAGTTTGTCCACATCCTCAAGAGCCACAAATTGAAACTGATCAATTCTAGTTGAACCAGAGGATTGATTGACCCTGCCATAACCATGAAACCCAAGTCGGCTCGAATGTGAGAGGTTTTATCTGCAAAGTTAAGAGCATCAAAGTGGGATGATAAAAAATGAAAATCTAAATTCAGAGAGGAAGAATCCGGAGAATCCCCTCACAACTCCACGGGATGTGAACTTGAGGACACAATACATGCAGAATAGAACCACGTTTTTGCTGCATGTATTGCCACAGAATAAGCCTTGAGATGGGCTTATTGGATTCAAGTTGAGTCTTCCTCCATTTATGCTCTAACCTTCTCCCTTGCCACTTCAACTCCCGTGGCTGTTCAGCATACTGT
Source organism: Hemicordylus capensis (assembly GCF_027244095.1). NCBI lineage: Eukaryota > Metazoa > Chordata > Lepidosauria > Squamata > Cordylidae > Hemicordylus > Hemicordylus capensis. The sequence continues at coordinate 2,141,164 of NC_069662.1, read as the reverse complement.
GAAGCCAGTTTTGAAGCAGAAGGGAGAGGACGCTTAGGGGCGATAGTGTCTACGGCCCTGGTAAGCTCTCTTTTCCAGGTCTCCACCAGAGCATCAACAGAATCACAGGCAGAACCAACTCTGAAACCCTCCAAGCCCTCATGGAATCCTATAGGATCCAGTAGCCTTCTTGGGAAGACCATTCTAATAGGTCCTGCACCCCTGAAGAGGTGGGGTGTGGCCATGAAAGCAACCTTAACTTGATGGTGGTCCATCCATGACAATGGAGACACTCTAGAAGTCTCCACCCGTGGAAGACCACCCTGAACAAAAGACCCAGTTGAGAATGTTACCAGCAATGTGTGTTGGCCCTGTGACCAATTGGGATAGGCCCCTAGCCACACCAGACAAGCCAGCCCCAAAGTGAACAGTGAAGACACCCAACACCAAAAGCCTGGGCAGCTCCAACACCAACTCCGTGACCAGCTCAGGGACTCCATTGGGCCACAGGGTGCTCAGTACACCCATAGAATTCCCAGTCAAGCCCTAGTCCCCAGGCCAAGATACACACACGCAATATGGTCCAGTTGTCTCACAGGGATTCTGGTAAGGGAGATGTTCTTTTGATGGGTCACAGCTACTCCACACATCCCGTCCCCGCCCGTTCCCCATACTTGCTCCACCCCTGGAGCAGTATGGAGCTGCGCCCATACCGGGCCATTAGCTCCCCCCAATGAGGTCTCAGTTATACAAGCCAAGTCGGCTCCCACATCCATGATCAAATCATGGATTATTTCGGTCTTACTTTGAACCGACCTGGCATTGCAAAGGAGCACAGTCAGGTTCTGAGGGTGGTTGGAACCACTCATAGGAACATAGGAAGCTGCCATATACTGAGCCAGACCCTTAGTCTATCTAGTTCAGTATTGTCTGCACAGACTGGCAGCGGCTTCTCCAAGGTTGCAGGCAGGAATCTCTCTCAGCCTGATCTTGGGAGATGCTGCCAGCGAGGGAACTTGGGACCTTCTTCTCTTCCCAGAGCAGCTCCATGCCCTGAGGGGAAGATCTGACAGTGCTCATACTTCTAGTCTCCCATTCATATGCAACCAGGGCAGACCCTGCTTAGCTAAGGGGACAAGTCATGCTTGTCCTACTCACCGAGGCCTGGGAGTTGACAGGGCAGCCAGAAGGGGAAACAGCTGTTAGACTTCTGATCTCCCTTCCCCTGTATCGGCTTGCCGACCTGCCAATGCCAAATCTTCTATTCCCTACCGTTACTGTAATAGCCGCTCCTGAACCCACAAAGGCGCTCCCTACCCTCTGATCCGTACCCGATCCCTGACACACAGCTGAAAATAGCCAGGCACTAACCAAGAGCCAAAGGCGTCCCTTCATGATCACTAAAAGGACCTCCAGCAAAAAGCTCTCCCACAAAAACAGGCTAGGAATGTATCTGACCCCACTCAAAGGCTGTCAAAAATACAAGACAAACAAACATCACCCACCCTCCACCCCACACCAAAGACCTCCACCAAAGACCAACCCTGTTTGGTGGTGGCTTCTATGGCTGCCTGTAGGCAGTGCGCCCAACAGTTGTGTTGGATGGCTGCTGGATTCCCTCTTATCAGCAGGAGAGCCAGCCACATCTTGCTCTCGTGGCCTCCCTCCAGCACATGTTGCGCATCAAAGTTAACTTGTCCAGGAGACCGCAGAAGCCAGGACAGAGAGAGAACTGCAGCAAAGCCCCTCTCACAATTATGCAGCTGGACACATGGTGTGCAATGCAAAAACAAACAAAGAACCCACAAAAAAAAAAACCCACAAAAAAACCCAGAAGCTCAGGTAAGCACCAATGCACTTTTCATGTGGCTGCCCTCTTGGATCAATAGGCATGACATTATCGCAAACCACGCCATTCAGGTCAAGTGTCTCTACGTGCCATAACATCTGCACCATGTTTGGTGCAAATGGGTGCTGGCACTGAGAAGTTGCTGCTGGGACACACACACACACACACACACACACACACACACACACACCAAGACAATCTCATAAGGGTACTTTCCATGTAGAAAGTAGGCTAAAAATGCATTGGGAACTACATTTTTCCACAGTTGGGCCAGTGGAGTTTAAGAAGAAGTAGGTTGTTTTTTTAAAAGAAATAGAGGAGGAAAAGAAACCTACAATAAAGATGAATGCTGGTTCCTTTCATTCTGTATAACCTTAGACAAAATGTGTCTTTGCGCCTTCTCTTACTCTCTCCCATTCTTTGTAAGGTACGTACCTCCCTTTTCCTTGCTGCTTCTCTGCCTTTGCGTTCTCATTTCTTGCATTTCTCACATTTCTTGCATCCTCACTTTGCGCCTTCTTCCCTTCCTTTGTTCTTTCCCTCCTCTCCCTGTCTGCCTCCTTTTTCTATCATTCTAGTGTCCCCTTCCATTTTTCTTTCTAAGGGGGTGCTCATGGATAGGGTTGGGCTGCTTCTGTGGGCAGAAGAAGAAAATAAAGCTTAGGATAAACTTTGACAGTGGGGCTTTTATGCACAACAGCTCTTACTGCAAGTTTACGGGGAGGCTTTAATGCGAACTCAAAGTTGTCCCTCAAAACTGACACGGATAGTGGATTTATTTATTTTTTTACCCTGGGTATAAATCGGGTTACACTAATGCACAGTGAAAAACCTGAATTGTGTGTGAACTGCTCCCTGATAACTCATAGGGACTTCGGGGTACATCTAGCCGATATGTGAATGCACCACCTCCATTCTGGAGGAAATGCGAGTTTAAAGGGCTTCAAAAGCCCCGTGTGAAAAGCTTCCAGGAAGCAGCTTGTAAAGACCCCTACACAGGGGCATACCATCAATAAGACATAGGGAGACAAATGTCTCCTGACCCACAGCCTCTGAGGGACCCCCAAGGCTACTTCTTGCCCTCTCCCCAGTTCTGTAGCCAGGAGTGTGGGCAATAGCAGGCCTTGCCATCTCAAAAGTTTATCTTTCCCCCACAGCTGAACTGCAGTCCCCCCCAAGCAGGTTCTCTGTAACTCCCGATTTCTCTTTTGTTAGTTGGGAGGAGAGAAGCTGCAGCAGCAGAGAAAGGAAAGGCTTGAAGCAGCTCTGTCTTTCCCCAGCACCAGCAGCCATCTCTGACTGGTCCTCCTCGTCTTGAGCACCTCCCCAGCTCGGCAACTGAGTGCAGTTGCTGAACTAAGGACAGAGCGCGGCTGGGAGCTAGCTGTTCAAGTGGAAAGGAAAGTCAAACAAACAACCCTTATCTGGGTGTTTTTTGTGTGTTCTTTCTCCCCACCTGCTTCCCACATTTATGGAATGAGTGAGTGAGTGAGAGATTGAGATTCTATCCCCAACTTAAAGCCTTCCTTTGTGTGTCTGTGTTTCCCCCGCAAGCCCTTGTTTGTGCCAGAGCTATTTTTAACTTTTAAAAAATGATTTTAAATGATTGGTTCTTCCCTCAAAGTCCTGACCCATGTAATCTTCCCCTCAGAACTTACAATGAGTCATTTTCCTCTCTGTGGAAAGGAAAGAGGAGGTGGTGGCAGGGGGTTTACTGGCTAGTTCTTTGGTGGTGGTGGTGGTTGAAAATATATTCAATCGTTTTCCAACCAAACAAGTTCTAACAAAAAGTGCTCCCAGAATGGCTCACAATACTTGAGGGTTGGGGAAGAGTGGAGCTAGCCTAGCATCTTGGATGGTTTGCTAATTTTAAACTGGTGTGCCTGGATATCCCTTCACTTGCCTTTTCCAAATGAAAAATATTGTTGCTGCTGTTTTGAATTCTGCCATGCTTCAGCCCTGACAAAAATTGTTAAGCTTGGAACAGAAGCTTCCTTTGGAACCCACAGAAGGGGAGGAGAGCTGGTCTTGTGGTAACAAGCATGAATTGCCCCCTTGTATTTCACAAAGCAGATACTGTTGTATTATTTGGTTCTGCTGTTGTTTACACCTTGTAACTGTAGTCTCCTGTTCTCTGTTAATCTGCTACACTCTAGTACACGTGTCCTTAATGTTCTTCTGCAGCAGAGACATGGGGCCAGGAGAAGGAGAGGGAGGCAGCAAAGGGCCCATTTTAAAACCTCTTCCCCTAACCCACTTCAACCTTGGTACGCCCCTGCCCCTACAGGAAACCTTGGAAAGCTGCTGCCAGCCACTGCAGACAATATTGAGCTAGGTGGAACATAGGAACATAGGAAGCTGCCATATACTGAGTCAGACCCTTGATCCACCTAGCTCAGTATTGTCTTCACAGACTGACAGCGGCTTCTCCAAGGTTGCAGGCAGGAGTCTCTCTCAGCCCTGTCTTGGAGATGCTGCCAGGTGGGGAACTGGGAACCTTCTGCCCTTCCCAGAGGGGCCCCATTATCCCCTGAGGGGAATCTCTTGCAGTGCTCACACTTCTAGTCTCCCTTTCATTCGCAACCGGGGCAGACCCTGCTTAGCTAAGGGGACAAGTCATGCTGGCTACCACCAGACCAGCTCTCCTCTCCTGGACCAAGGGACTGACTCGGTGTAAGGCAACTCCCGCAATTTCACATCAGAGATCTTTAGGAATCTCCTCCGATGTATGCCATCTAGACCTGGTGGCCCATACAATGCGCAGCATTGCAGAGCAGCTGTCCCCTTCAGAGGCAGCATCAGAACCGGGCCAAACGGGCGGGGGCGAAGGAAGCTCTCCTGCAGATTTCCCCGTTGTCCCAAATGAGAAGCGCTGCTTGCCCAGCCGCCATTCGGAGCCGTGCTGGTGCTGCCCTCCACGTCCACAGCAGCCCCACCATATGGCATCACACCTCTGTAACACGGCACATCCTGTGAGCCCGCGACTTGTGAATGTTTGGTTTGTCCATTCGCCCCGTCATGTCTTCTCTTCTTTGACTCAGGAATCAAAGTGGCCTCCCTGCATCGAGTTAACTTCGAGTTCACAGTAAAGGCTCCCAGTAAACTCACGGTAAAGCCGGCTGTGTGTAAAAGTCCCAGGGGAGAGAGAACTCCTAGCTTCACCAGGGGCTTTTATGCACAGCAGGGGGGCTTCCGGACTACGAGATTAAAGAATTACGGACTGTGACAGAAAAGTGCAATGGTTTCAAAACAAGAGTAAAGGGTCGTTAAATGCTTCATTGTATGCTGGTGGCCATTCATATTTTCTGTCTGCTGCAATGCATTTTCCAGGCAGGAGTGTCCATATTTTCCTTGAAATGCATGTGTCTGCCCCTCCTCCCGCTCCATTTGGGCCAATGGAGTTGTGGAGTGTGTGGGACATGATGACCTTCTATCTATCTGTCTGTCTGTCTGTCTTGGCTGCCTTGCGCTCATCCGCAGGCAGGGGAAAGCACCGTTCCAAAACCAAACCTTCCATCGCTGCATCCTTGCATATGTGATTCCAGGATTTATTTATTTATTATGTTTTTTAAATGGGGGAGGGAAAGGGAATCAGTGAAGCCACGCCCCCTGCATCTGACATCAGACTCAGGGGGCGTGGGGGGGCACCGGCAGGTGGAACTGTCCATACTGCCACCTGTTACAACACATAAAATGTGGGGCAAGGCTCCCTACAATGGAAAAATACAGCTACTTCCCTGCAGGGCATTTTCAAGATTGTAGGACAAAAATGCATCATTAAATTTTGAATCAAGGCATAGGAAATGTGAACGGCACCCTGCTGACATTGCAGCAACACCGATGTGGAAACACGGGCAATATGGAGAGTAACTTAGTGGATATGTTGCAAGTACGTTGCGGTGTGTAATCTGGAAAATGCCCAGGTGAAGCTCCGGGGTAAATGTTGAGCAAAGCCACTTCGAATTACACTCACAGCATGAGGGAAGCAGCCCCTCCCTTCTGCTCTTTTGGTGCAGGTTTTCTTTTCGTGCAGGTTCACTTTGCATGCCTCCATGTTTTCCTTCTAGCCAATGGGGAGGCAGAGAGAGAGAGAGCGCGCTTCTTGGGTAGGAAAACAATGTTGTCGTCAAAACCCCGTATCCTAGACTGGGAGCATTTGTATACACTTACAGATTTCTTTCCTTCCCCCCCCCAACACATGCGTGGTGTTTTAACCAGCAAAAACCTTAAGCACGTAGGCTAATATTGTTCAAAGAATTCAACTTGAGCAAACACAGAGGTTTTACTTTTGTAGCCAGAACTTAAAGAGTTTGCTTCCTGCAGCTAGGCAAGCCTGCTCGATTTGCATTCCTAAAGAGCTATACCTTCATTCCTAAAGAGTGTTTCCCTCTTATCATGTTAATGATTCTATGACAGTGCCTCTCCCGAGTTTCAGACACTCGCTTAAAACCAGCATTTTAGAAACCCGGAAATACATCAAGGTAAGCTAGAATTTGGAAGACAAAGCCCATTTTGTGTGTGGTGTGCTTCCAAGCATCTCGAAGGGACTAGGGGTAAGTTTGGCTGTGTGTCAACACACACTCGCTCTTCCAGAGGAGATTTGGGGTAACAGCCCTGTGTGGAAAAGCTCCTGCTGCTCTCTACTGCTGAAGGACTCTCCCTCAGAAGGACTGTATTAAAAACATACATAATTATTGCGGGGGGGGGCATGATTGAGTGTAATTATTTTCTTTCTTTGGTTGTTTGTTTATCCTTTTTATAATTGCCTAACATATGCATCCCTAGGCGATGTACATGGTTTAAAAATCACAACAAACATAAACACAGAATAAAAACAAACAATTTTACAGAATAAAAACCACAAGTAGAAGAGTTTACAGTATTTTTAACTAAAAGCCTGAGAAAACAGGTGCGTCCTAAGGGTCTTTTAAAACGCAGCCAGAGATGGAGAAGCTCTTATTTTGACAGGGAGGGCCACAGAGAAGGCTCAGTCCGGAGTGGCCACCAAATGAGCTGGTGGCAACCACAACCGGGCTTCCCCAGTTTATCTTAATAGGCAGCAGGGCTCATGACAAAGGAGGTGAGATTATCAAAAGTGGGGCTATGGCAGCCCTGGATCTCTGATGCACTTAACCATGACCCTGCTGCTCCCTGGAACGTCAGTTCAGCCACAGAGATCTGTCCTGCCTGCGTCTTCCGCAACGAAGACAGATACAAAGAATTTGCTCAACTTCCCTCCTCTAACACTCTGTTCACTTCTTTCTCGCTGACTGCTCTGTGCCCCTCCCTGGCTGGTTTCCTCGAAAAGAGGAAACATATTTATAAGCTATTTCGTGGCTTCTCTGAATGTTCTGAAGAATACACTCCTCAAATTCTCCTTTGGTTTCCTCTGTTGTCAACACAAATCTCTTCTGCTTAATTCTCATGAAGCAGGACTTCCACTTTTTAAAGGAAGTTCCAGGCTGCAACTTCAGCGAAAAAGGAGGACTCCGGGCACATGGAGAGAAAAGCTGCTTGCACTTTGCTGCACTTTTGGAAAGTTCGAAATCTGAACGTTCCCTGGAAAAGGAAACATGTTGACAGTACAAAGATCACAGGAGGGGTGAGAGTGTTGGCAGAAGAGGACGAGGGAAGCAGTGGATGAAGCCCGCGGAGTCCCCCCGAGGCCCAGGAAGGAGGTAAAGGAAGGATCGTTGGCCTGCCGGTTCTGGTGTGTACCCTCCTCTCTCTCCTCCTCCTCTGTAGCAGTGTGCTGCTGCCACACATCTGGCAAATGGGGTGGCCTTGGGGGTCACGTCCTTCTGAAGCCTTGTCAGGGCAGGGCAGCGGTTTGGTAACTGACTGAGAAAAGCCAGCGGTTTGGAGCTGACTTCGGGGATGTTCACATGAGCCTAGAACTGTGCTTCAGTCTGGAGCCAAGGCTTGTAGCCTGCTTGTGCACAGGGTCAAAAGAGAGGGGAATCGTCATCCGTAAACCAAATCTATCCGTTTTCCCCGAAGGTTAGCCATGTTCACTGGCTGGAGGGAAAACGACCAAGTTCTTGGGCACCCAGAAGGACTAACCATTGTAGGCCATATATTTGTATCAACAACACACATATATATATTCACACACACACACACACACACCTGAGAAGAAACCTGACACAGCAGTGCTGAGAAGGGGAGGGAAGGAGAGAAAAGGGCACCCAGTTTCCTCTGCTGCTCATTCCAGTCATGGTGGACTTTTCATTTGCTTTTTCGGGAATGTCAGAAAGCTGGTGGCAGCAGGGACTCTCTTTCAAGGAGGCCTTTGTGCATGGAGGTTTCCTAGTGAAAAGAGACACCAACACAACAGCGAAAAGTTCTGCCAAGCAGTTGCTTAGGGATTGTGTTATTACGGTAACCCTGTCTGGGAGATTCCTGGCCTTTCGGCGAGGCCTCGCCAGTCCAGAAGTTGTCGGCCTTGCTTTCTTCAGCCAGCTTTGCAACACGCAGCTGCCAGGCAGCCTGGAGGAGCCACAACCACGGGGCCCGGCCAGCCAGTCTTTAGAGCCCCTTCCTTGAGATAAAAGGTGAGTGGGCAGCCCCGGCCGGCCCCAGGCACAAAAGCTGAGCCAGGTAAGGGCAGCAGAGAAGGTGCCCACGCAGATCAGACCCACACACAGCACAACTCTGACTGTGTGACAGCCACTCTGTTGTGGAGCAGGCTAGGGGATGTGGGCGGTGGGGGGGGTGTGGAGCGGCTGTGATACCATTTCCCTTACCAGGGTCCCTGTGTGACAGTTGACTTATGCTGTGTGTGTCTTTCTGAGGCTGGCAACTAGGGATGGATTGGGGATTCTGCTGGTGTACCGTCCACCCCGCTGCCCAACTGACTCCCTAACTTAGTGGACAGAGCTGGTCTCAGAGTTGTGAGGCTGACTTGTCTGGTGCGGCTCAGGAGTTCATAGCGGTCATGACAACTACAGGTCTATCCCAGCTAGTTTCTGGACCAACTCATGTTGTGGGCCACACACTCGATTTGGTCTTCTGTTCAGATCAGGGGGGTGTTCCGTGGGTGCGGGATCCTGTGGTTTCCCCATTGTCGTGGACAGACCACTAGCTGGTTAAGGTTGGTTTCACAGCCACAACCCAGCCCTGCAGGGGTGGAGGACCTATTAAGATGGTCCGCCCGAGACGGCTGCTGGACCCAGTAGGATTCCAAAAAGCCTTGGAGGGTTTTGATGTTGGTCCTGCCAGTGATTCTGCCGATGCCCTGGTGGGAACCTGGAATAGGGAACTCACCAGGACAGTAGACACGATTGCTCCTAAGTGTTCCTTCCGATCTGCTTTAAAAGTGGCCCCTTGGTATACAGAGGAGTTATGGGGTCTAAAGCAGCAAGGTAGGTGACTGGAGCACAAGTGGAGGAGAACTCGGCTTGAATGTGACAGGACACAGCATAGAGCCCACTTGAAGGTTTATGCGGAGGCGGTGCGTGCGGCAAAAAACCAATTCTGGTCTGTGCGCATTGCTTCTGCGGGTTTGCGTCCAGCAGACCTGTCCTGGGTTGCGAGGAGTTTGATTCAGGCTCCTTCCAATTCAAACCAATCCCCGAGGACTTTGTTCTGCTGCGATGCTTTTAATGGGTTCTTTGCGGACAAAATCTCCTGTATTTGGGCCAACTTGGACTCCACTGTTTCTGCAGAGTCTATGAAGGTGGTGTCCAGCAATCCCTCTTGCAGTGTTAGATTGGATCAGTTTCAATCTGTGATGCCTGATGACGTGGACAAGCTGCTTGGGGCAGTGAAGCCTACCACTTGTTCTCTGGATCCTTGCCCAACTTGGCTGCTTCTATCTAGCAGGGAGATTGTTGGAGATGGCCTAGTTAATATCATTAACTCATTGCTAAGGGAGGGTAGGATGCCTCCTTGTTTGAAGGGGGCAATGATTAGACCACTTCTTAAGAAGCCTTCCCCAGATCCCTCAGTGATGGATAGTTAGAAGCCGGTCTCTAATCTCCCATGGTTGGGCAAGGTGACTGAGAGGGTGGTGGCTAACCAGCTCCAGGCAGTTTTGGAGGAATCCAATTATCTAGACCCATTTTAAACTGGCTTTAGAGCAGGCTATGGGGTTGAGTCTCTCTTGGTCGGCCTGATGGATGACCTCTACCGGGGAATTGACAGAGGGAGTGTAACTCTGTTGGTTCTTTTGGATCTCTTTCGGTGGCGTTTGATACCATCAACCATGGTATCCTTCTGGATCACCTGGGGGACTTGGGGACAGGAGGAACTGCTTTGCAGTGGTTCCACTCCTATCTCTCAGGCAGATTCCAGATAGTGGAGCTTGGTGACAGTTCCTCTTTAAAATGGAAGCTATTATATGGAGTCGTTCAGGGCTCCATTCTGTCACCAATGCTTTTTAATTTTTACATGAAGCCTCTGGGTGAGGTCATCAAGAGATTTGGTGCAGGGTGTTATCAGTATGCTGATGACACCCAAATCTATTTCTCATCATCATCTTCAGGAAATGGCATTAACTCCCTAAATGCCTGCCTACAGGGAGTAATGGGCTGGATGAGGGATAAGAAATTGAAGCTGAATCCAAGCAAGACAGAGATGCTCATTATGGGGGATCGGAATTTAGGGATGAGTTAGATCTTCCTGTGCTGGATGGGGTTACACTCCCCCAGAGGGAACAGGTACACAGCTTGGGAGTGCTCTAGGATCCAGACCTCACCCTGGTATCTCAGGTGGAGGCTATGGCCAGGAGCACTTTCTATCAGCTTTGGCTGATTCAACAGCTGTGTCCATTCCTTGAAGAGAATGATCTAAAAACAGTGGTGCACCAACTGGTAACCTCCAGGCTCGACTACTGCAATGCGCTCTACGTTGGGCTGCCTTTGTATGTAGTTCGGACACTTCAGTTAGTTCAAAATGCGGAAGCCAGACGCGGGGGTGGTAGTTTAGCTCCCGAGTGGGGGCCGCACAGCCCCTCCGGGAGCTAAACTAAGGCTGGCACTGCGTTCGCAGCGCCAGCCAAGAGTGGCTCTTTTCTACCTTTGCATGGAAGAGCCGCTCCTGGCTGCAGCACCAGCCTTAGTTTAGTTCCCGAAGGGGCCGCGCGGCCCCCACTCGGGAGCTAAACTACCGCCCCCGCGTCTGACGTCAGACGTGGGGGGCGTGTCGGGGCTGCTCTCGCAGCCCCTGATTGGTCAGCGGCCCAGGTTCTTGGAACCCGTTGGCCCAATGGTGGCTCCGCACCTGGTTTTGCTGGCTGCTGATATGTTTCCGGGTGAAATACAAAGTGCTGGTTATTACCTTTAAAGCCCTGAACGGCTTGGGTCCGGGTTACCTTAGAGAGCACCTTCTTCCGTATGATCCCCATCGCTCGTTGAGGTCATCTGGAGAGGTCCGTCTCCAATTGCCACCGGTACGTCTGGTGGCAACTCGGAACTGGGCCTTTTCTGCAGCTGCTCCTGGTCTATGGAATGCACTTCCGGCAGATATCTGCAGTTTAGGCTTGTTGTCGGCCTTTAAGAGAGCCCTACAAACCAATTTGTTTGGCCTGGCCTTCCAAGCTTTGTAAAGTGCTTAAAAAAAAAATAGTTTTAATTGTTTTTGAATTGTTTTTATATTGTTTCTAGCACTGTGTTTTGAATTGTGTGTTTTAATGTCTTTTAAAAGTTGTTGTACACCACCCAGAGCCTTTGGGGCAGTTTATAAATGTAATAAATAAATAAATAAATAATAAACTGAATGCCCCAAGAAGATCTCCTGCACAAACCCCACAGACATGTGCAGGAGCTCCAGTTCATTAAGAGGAAGGAGACCAGGGTGCCATTTGGATAGTCCACTTCTGGCACCAGACCAGGAGGCCTTGGTCTGGTTTGTCCACGTGCTGAATGAAGGAATGAATCCTTCAGTGATCTGAACCCTCTTCTTTGTGCCCTCTCCTGTGCAGCCTCCCCTAAACCCGCAATCTTCTCTGACTCCGAGAACTGAGCCCCTTTCTGGACTCTGGGCCACAATGATTAACAATTACCAGGATCTTACCACTCTGGATGTAGAGGACGACGGTGAAACACATGTCCAAAAAGGTGCGTAAAGCAGATTATTAATATTGTTGCTATTGTTATTTTAAAATATTTATACCCTGCCCCTACAGTACACTACTGCTCAGTGTGGCTCACAACATTAATGAAACAGATACAATATAAAGTTAAAAATTAAACAAAGTTAAAAGGCCAAGCCAAAATTACAAATTTTTAAAGTTTCAAGTTAAAAGCTATTAGTAAAAAGCTAATTATTAGTAAAAAGCTAGTAAAAAGCTAATATGGAGCCAGCGTGGTGTAGTGGCTAGAGTGCTGGACTAGGACCAGGGAGACCCGAGTTCAAATCCCCCTTCAGCCATGAGACTAGCTGGGTGACTCTGGGCCAGTCACTTCCCTCTCAGCCTAACCTACTTCACAGGGCTGTTGTGAGGAGAAACGTAAGTATGTAGTACACCGCTCTGGGCTCCTTGGAGGAAGAGTGGGAAATAAAATGTAAAATAAAATGAAAATAAATACATAAATAAAAGCTAAGAACTAAAAAACCTCGCAGATATAAGCAGCAGATAAAGCATTAAGAAGCCTCTCTATAAATACTTAAAAAAAAAAAAAAAAACATGGAGGGAGGGAGCATGGCGAAGCTCTTCTGGGAAGGTGTTCCAAAGGAACATAGGAAGCTGCCATATTCTGAGTCGGACCCTGGGTCCATCTTGCTCAGTATTGTCTTCACAGACTGGCAGCGGCTTCTCCAAGGTGGCAGGCAGGAGTCTCCCTCAGCCCGATCTTGGAGATGCTGCCAGGGAGGGAATTCGGAGCCTCCTGCTCTTCCCAGAGCGGCTCCACCCCTGAGGGGAAGATCTCCCAGTGCTCACACATCAAGTCTCCCATTCATATGCAACCAGGGTGGACCCTGCTTAGCTAAAGGGACAAGTCAGGCTGGCTACCACCAGACCAGCTCTCCCCTCCCAACAGCCGAAACAAGCGAAAAGGCCCCTCAGCTTTGCTTTAGCTGGGGCTAAGCACCCAGTGCGGGGTGGGGTGGGGGGAAGCAGCAGACGACCCCCAGACAATGGCGGCTTCCAGAGCTCCCCCACCCTGCTCAACGGTGCACCTGTACCGCGCTGGACAGTAGATTCCGTGAAACGCTGCGAGGGAAGACGCAAGGCGCTCCGTTTTCTCTCTCTCTCTCTCTGTCCATCATATTTTCACACCACCTGCAACGCACATCTCTCGGTGCACACATGAGTCAAGGCGAGCTGGGCGTTGGCGTCCGTCCCTGACCACTGCACCCTCTTTCCCACAGCCCCCCCGAGGCTGCCCCCCACCCGCCTGTGGAGGCCCAACCTGTGCCCTAGCCGTCGCCTGGTGCTCATCCTGCTGGGGCTCAGCGGCATCCTCACCCTCACAGCCATCGTCTTTGGGGCCAAGAGTGAGTGGCTGAGCCGGAAATGGGTCCGGGGGGGGTGGGATGGATCGGGGGGGGGAGGCGGGGAAGAGGGGTGTGGCTCAGGGCAGCCCGCGGGCCTGAAAGGAGTAGAAGGAGGCGCAAGGCAGAGGAGGGAGGGGGCAGAGGAGTCTTGCCTGTGCAAGGGGAGGGATGAGGTCGGGGGGGGCAGGGGGGTGCATTCTCACCTCTCTCTGAATCCCCCCCCCCGCTCAGGCAATGCCTTCAGCTCCCAGCTGCAGGGGGTGCAGGAGACGCTCCAAAGCATGAACCAGTCGGTCGGTGCAGAGATGGCCTCTCTTCAGACCCAAGGTGAGCCAGGGGAGGAGGCAGCCATCCAGGCTGGGAACCGGCTCTCCGCACTGGGGCCCTTCGGCAGTGCTGAGGAATGGCTTTTCTGCAGTCATCGGGGAGAGGGATTGAAATGGTGCTTCCGCCCAGGACCTCCTACTAATACAGTGCTGAGTCCGAGTGCTGAGTGCCTCCTGAGAGGCACGCCATCTGTTGATGGGCTAGGAAGATAGGAAGCGGCCTCCTGCCGAGTCAGACCCTCGGTCCGTCTAGCTCAGGGTTGTCTGCACGGACTGGCAGCGGCTTCTCCACGGTTGCAGGCAGGAGCCTCTCCCAGCCGTCCCTGGAGATGCTACCAAGGAGTGAACCTGGGAGCTTCTGCCCGCAAGCCGATGGCCTTCCACTGAGCTACGCCCCACCCCATCCCCTAACTTACAGCGCTCACATATAGCCTCCCAAACAAATGCAAACCAGGGTGGGCCCTGCTTAGCAAAGGGGACAATTCACACTCGCTACCACAAGACCAGGCCCCCTATCCGCGACCCCCACTTGCGGGGAACGTGATTGCTTTCAAAGGGAGGTCACGGGGCCAAGGGTAAGGCAGGCAGCTGAGGGGAAGGGGGTCTCAAAGCAGCTGGGAAATGGCACACACACACACACACCCGCCCTCAGCCCACTTTGCATCTTGCAGGGAAGGACACCGAGCTGAAAATGACGCAAGCGGAGGGGGAGGTGAAGCAGCTGACAGAGCAGACGGAGGCAGGTGGGTCACGGCTGCAGAGCAGGCGATACGAGGCTGCTAGGCACGGCCCGAATTCGTCCGGGAGCTGCGTGCACGACGGCGTCGCCCGGAAGAACAGCCCGGCTGCTGCTGGACCGGACCCAAGGAGGCCCATCCAGGCTGGCACCCTCTTCGATGCCTTGGAGGAGCCCACAGGCCAGCGGTGGGGAGGGCACCCCCCCCCCCCGCTGCCGTGGCTCCCCTGCAGGCAGCCACTGGGGTGCAGAGGCATCTGGCCTCTGAGGCTGGAGGGGGCCTAGAGCCGCCAGGCTAGTGGCCGCTGTGGCCCTGGGCCAGTGAACAGGCAAGGCAGGAGAGGAGGCTGGCCTTGAGGCTTCTCCTCCCCACTCCTTGGCCTCCTCCTCCAGCTCAAGACCAAGACGGAGGGAGCTCTCCTACCCAGCAGGGGCCCCTCAGCGGATAGGGACCTAGGGACACTCCCGCCCCGCCCCAGGGTCACAAGCCGGGCGCATGCACAGCTCCCCGGCTTGGCTAGGATGCTGCTGCTTGTGCGACCCTCTTCAAGATCAGATGAAGCAGCCTGGTGTGGATGTCAGCCCTGCCGGTGCAGCCGTGCGATTTCTCTGTGGGTCGGCATGGGGCGCGCGAGCTGTGTGGCAGAGAGGGACCAGGCACGTGCGTGGGGCTGAGGGAGGAGGGGGTGCGCGCACAGGCAGGCTGAGGGCGGGGGTGGGCGTGTGGGGGTGGCTGGCTTTCGCTTGCACATGGCTCCATTTGTCTAACTCAAATTACTGTCACCGAGGGCTCTCAAGCGTGGGTCCCCAGATGCTGCTGGACCTGGACTACGACTCCCATCATCCCCAGCCCCAATGGCCTTTTGTGGGCCAGCATGACTCTCTACCTGATGAATGGCCAGCCTGCAGGCAGTGCGGCTCTCGTTAACCCTGGGCAGGGCGGGAGAGAGAGGCACAACTGGAACCACAGCAGCCTCCTTGGGACAAGCTGCGACTGATTCCCACATAAATCCGAGGGAAGAAATCCCTCATTAAATCACCACATAAATCGCTGGAGGGAAGAAATCCCAGACATTTCTGGGGTGCCGCTCAGGCACAAATCTGGCTCCCGCCCCCACCCAATGCTTAAACACTGGAGTTTGGGGAAGCTCCCCTTTGGTGGGATCCCCCCCCCCAGCCCTCCAGCCCAACAGTGAGCAGCAGCCTTCTCCAGTGGCCTCTCTTTCTGCCCCCTTCACCAGACAATGCGAGGCTTCTGGCCCAGGCGTTGGCGTTGCAGAGCGAGCTCCGGAGCACCATCTGCGACCTGGAGGATTTCAAACACAGCCGAACAGGTGGGGCCTGGATTTGCAGAGCAGAGTTCCTGGGAGGGCGAGACACTTGGCCACGCAGGAGGCAGGGTGGGGGGCAGGAGCCTGCCGGCAGAGGGCACGGCTGGAAGGGAGGGGGCTCTTCTTTGGCCGTCCAGCCTGGCTTGTACCTGGTGGCAGCAGCGGCGGCTTTCTGGGTTGTGGTGCGCTGGGCCAGCCTGTCCATTAGGCAAACCGAGGAGGAGGAGGAGGAGGCTGCCGAGGACACCCGTTGGTTTTCATTTCTTTATTCTGACATTTCTCTCCCGCTCCTCCTTCAAGGCGCCCAGTGCCGGAAGAGAGCACTGCTGCCGGTTATGCTTTCTTTCCCTCTTGCATTGCACCCCTGAAGGTACTGCCCAGAGTGGGGTAAGAATGCAAGAGGCAGTCCTGCTCCCTGCTCCCCAAAGGGCCTGCACTGCACCCCCAAATACATGGTCTTATTACACCCCAGTCCCCAATAAACGGCTAGTCTCGGAGGCAACACTCCCCCTCTTGAAGATGACTTGCCTCTTTCGGCATTCATTTCCATAGAGAAATGGTCTCCGACTGGATTCCCAGGTTAAGAGCAGCCTCTTTTCATCTCTGAAGTTTTGCCCCCCAGAATAGACCGGGAACTCTGTCCCGCAGTATCCTCAAACCAGTGCGGGCTGGCTGTGTGAATCAGCAGCCTGTGGGGCTCGAGTTAAAGCCGGGTCGGCACTTCTCAGCTGGCTGTGGGCTGGCACCAAAATCAGAGTTTGGCCAGGGCACCAAAACCCCCAAGGCGGGCCCTGTTGATGTGTTGCCATCTGGAGAAAAGGCTGTTCCTGCTGGATTAGTCTCCGTGGCTCAACGTTCTGTCTCCTGAATGTGCCTGGCCGGAAACCCAGGGAAGTTGACCAGGGCGCTTTCCAGATTACACCCGCTACGGCAGCGGTGTCACAACGTGGCTGCTAAGTGTGCTTCCTTACTGCCTGTGTTTCGACATCGCAGTCCCTTTGCTGACACATTTCCGATGCCGCCTTTCAGATTTTAACCGTGCGTTTTTGTCCTACAACATTGCAAGTCCATTGCAGAAAAATAGCTGTTTTTCCCCATTGTAGAAGGGTTGCGCAAGCTATTGATGTTTTCAAAACGATCCTGCCAGGCCAAAGCATTTTATGCTGAATAAAATATAATTGCTGAATAGCACGTAATCTGAAAAGTGCCCAGCAAAGCATGATGGGAATATCCCTGCCATGTGACTCCCCGGCTCTTGCTAGGCAGTGGCTGCCATTTAAGCACTTACATTTATATACCGCTCTATAGCCGGAGCTCTCTAAGCGGTTTACAGTGATTTTTAGCATATTGCCCCCAACATTCTGGGTACTCATTTTACCGACCTCGGAAGGATGGAAGGCTGAGTCAACCTTGAGCCCCTGGTCAGGATCGAACTTGTAACCTTCTGGTTACAGGGCAGCAGTTTTACCACTGCGCCACCAGGGTATTTTTTTTTTTACCACTGCATATTTTTTTTTACCACTGCGCCACCAGTGGTACCACCAGGTACCACTGCGCCACCATTTAAGTGACGGGCCTGGCCTTGGCTGCCACTGTATCTGGTGGCAGTGCATGCCGTAAGTTTATTATCCTTTGGGGATGGAAGGATTGTAAATTAAGTTTATTTTTAAACTTATAATAATCAATGTAAGTTTATTTTTGCCTTCCTGAACCTCCTACCAATCAATGTCTGGGATCAGGACCCCAGATTTTGTTATGATGGGTACACAGTGGGCTGTTTTGCTCCCCAAGCTTCTCCTTCCAGATTCCTGGGCAGGGGGGAGCAGGAGCCATTTCCCCCTTTAGCCTGTTTGTTCGATTTTTATTAGCTTTATAAACCGCCTAACATAAATATCTCCAAGCAGTTTCCATAAAATCCAGAAATTTCAAAACAGCCAACCTTTATAATGATTAAAAGCAATATAAGCTAAAAGCCTGGAGAAACCGGTGTGTCTTAAGAGCTTCCTTGAAGGCTGCCAGAGGTGGGAGAGCTCTCGTTCGGACAGGGAGCTCATGCCAAAGTCCTTTGCGCTGGGCATACTTCCATGGCAGCCTTGCCTGTCTGAGTCCAGCCAGGGCAAGGGTTTCCAGCCTTTCCAGCTCTCCAGATGTTGCTGGACTACAACTCCCATCAGCCACAATAGCCAAGGGCTGGGGGTAATGGGAGTTGCAGTCCAACAGCATCTGGGGACCCAAGGTTGGAAGCCACTGCTCTGCAGTGTCCTGTGGGGCTGGCCTGAGTGAGAACTCCCCACTGCTTAACCTGGGTTGCGTCTTTTACCCTCTTTTCTCCCCCCTGCCGCCCCAGGTGGCCAAGAAACCTGCTGCCCGAAGGGCTGGGTGGACTTCCGGAAAAACTGCTACTGGGAGTCCAGAGCAGACATGACTTGGGAAGACGCAAAAGTCGACTGTGAAGACAAAGGCGCCCACCTGGCGATCATCAACTCCTACGAAGAGCAAGTAGGTGGCCAGCCTTACGGAGCCAGCCGGCCCTCCTCTGTGGCTGGAGTGGGGCAGGACGCTGGAAGGGGCAGCGAGGGCGTGCTGGCGGGGAGCCAGGTGGAGAGGAGGCACTTTGGGGCCTGTTAACTTGAGAGCTGGTCTTGTGGGAGCAACATGAATGGTTCCCCTTTGCTAAGCAGGGTCCACCCTGGTTTGCATTTGGACGGGAGACTACACACGTGAGCACTATCAGATATTCCCCCTCAGGGGACGGGGCTGTAGCTCAGTGGAGGAGCCCCTGCCTGCTTGCATCATGCAAAGTTCCAAGTCTCCTCCCTGGCAGCATCTCCAGGATAGGGCCGAGAGAGAGACTCCTGCCTGCCACCTTGGATTAGCTGCTGCCATTCTGTGCAGACAGGAAGGAGCTAGATGGACCAAGGGCCTGATCTGGTAGACGGCAGCTTCTTCTGTTCTCCTCTGTCCCTTGTGTCCAGTGCTTGGTGTCTTGTCTTCTCTCCTGCTAGCGATTCCTGGCGGTGCGTGTGAAAAATTATTTGATGTGGATTGGCTTGACGGATGCCAGTGGAAGCTGGAAGTGGCTGGACGGGACGTCCTACACTGTCCGTGAACAGTGAGTGTCATGACTGCTAGTCTCTCTTCCCCCCCCCCCCCCCACAGCGCAGGGGTTCCCAGCCTTGAGTTCCTAGATGAGATTGGACTACAGCTCCCATCAGCCCCAGCTTTTAGCCCTCTGGGGGCCCAAGGTTGGAGACTAGCACAATGAAAAGCGTGTCTGGGGGTTTTTGCCAGAGAGTGGCAGCCTCCTGAAAGTCCTAGAGCGGCCATTTCTTCAGGGCTGCAATATCTGTTAACTGCACAGAAAGAGAAAAAGACTAGAGTGACGCGTGGCCAGTAGAAATGGAAAGACGCCAATGTCCCTAGTTCAATACGGATACAAAATGGATGCAAAATTTATTCCTCAGCGTCTCTATGGCGAGAACACTTCTAGACATTGCAGCGGCATAAAACACAGAGTTCCCTTGGCATCCAGTTTATTGGAGACATGGCTATTCTGCTTTTTGAATTCATGTTGCAGTCTGTATTGCTTCTTATCATTGGAAACTGTCGTTACTGAATCAATTGCTATGGCCTTGCCGGGGTCTTGTTTCTTGGAAGGTTCCCGTCAAGCTGGAATGTTTACTGAGATGCTATTTAGTTTAGGAGCCTGGCCCACAATTTTGGCTACGGGCCCCATCTCGGGAGCGGACGAAAACTCTTCGTGATTTTTGGCTACCTCCCAAGAGGTGGTTGCCTTCTGGCACTTCCAGCTTTCTCTGTGTGATGAACCCCTATCCCCAAACTATAAGGGTAGAAATTGAAGTCCTTTTTGCACAAGTTTGTGGGGGCTGGCTGGGAGGTGTACGCAGTGGTAACCAAGAGCCTGAGCATCCTTGATGTCTATGGAATCAAATTACATGCTACTGAATAGAAGAGGGACCAGTGGTATCCCCCTAGGGACCAACAGTTCACCCCTGAAATGAGGGACTTCCTGCGGCATGAGGGACAGTGGGCAACCCTAGGGGGAAGGTACCCACCACCCCAAGTGGACTAAGTGTGCCTTTGTTGATGACTGCGGAGCCTTGGGAGCTGCTTGGAGCCCAACATTTTGTGGGGACGAGGCGCGTACGTTTAAAATTGGACCTGATGTTTCCGACCAGGCGGTCCAACCAGTCACCGCAGCATTACGGGGCGCGTGACTCCCCTGAGCTCTTTCGGTCTCCATGGCTGGCCATTCCTGAAGCCGTGGAAGGTGGCAGCCCCTCGGAGTGGGGGGGCCTCACTCTGTGGTCCTTCCTTGCCTTCCAGGGACTGGGCGCCAGGCCAGCCTGACAACTGGTACGGCCATGGCCTTGGGGGAGGGGAAGACTGCGCCCACTTCACCGACAACGGCCGCTGGAACGACGACCACTGTGCTCACCGCCATGGCTGGATTTGCGAGATGGAGGCGAAGCAGCAGCAGTGAGGCGGAGGAGGGAGAGGTCCTGCCCCGAACCCTTGGGCTTCCTTTCCTTGGGCCGTCTTCAGCCTGCGACAGAGAGGTGCCGGCGTGCTGTAGAGGGGACGAATTCATTCCACAGGGTGGCTCACCCACATCCCCACCAACTCTGGCCTCCCACTTCGCGCCTCCCCCTCCTCCCCCTCCAGCTTTACTCCCCCCCCGTTTCGCTGCCCCCCAGCCCCCTCTTCCTCCTACTCCCTACCTGCCCCTCCTGCCGGCCAATGGCCCAGTTTCTGGCTCTCCCCCCACTTCTCCCCCCCGCCACCCCCCCATCTGCGCCTTTCCTCAGCCTACTCTTGCTGACGTCTCCCCCCTCAGCAGTGAGGACAGATGTGTGTTTCGGGTCACTGATCTCGAGAACACGGGAGGCTCACAGCCCACAATAAAAGGCCCTTGGGAGCCTCTTCTGGACGAGATGGGGCCGTGGCCGTTCTTGCCAAGTAATGTGCCGTTTCTCCCGGAGCAGCGATGATTGGGCAGGAAATGGGCTGGAAGCAGAGGAGCGCCTCGGTCATTCTGGAGCCTGGAGCTCGAGGCCTTGGGAGGCCGCCCCCCCCCTCTACAAATGAAGCATCATCCTGCTCCGCTGCACACCACCCGGGGCAGACGAAAGAGGATGTAGGGGGCGGCCCCAGGGGCGGTCGAGGCCCTGGACTTTGGCCCCCAAGTCCAGGGGTCGGAGCGCCTCTGGCTGGAAGGGGAGGGGTCTCCGCTGCCTGCCCTTCACCCTGTCCTCCTGAGAGTCCTTTGCTCCTCTCTGAGGCGGCCCAGATATACACGGCCGCTGCTTCCCGTGCAGTCCCCGCAACCCACAAAGCTCCAGCGGTGTGCGGAGAATCAGGTGACGCTCCCTCCCAGCCGCCTGGAGGCTCCCCATCTTCAGAGGACTTGGGCCAGGGCAGAAGCAAGGAGGGCCGCTGGGCAGCCGGCATTTTTGCACTTGCCGGAGGCCCGGAGTGGCGGGGACGGGACGGGGGTGGGTGCAAACGCCAAGCCGCTCTCCCAGCAATTACTCAGGAATGGAGCAGAGCCGGGGCGTGAGATGGGCAGATGCCTGCCAGGCCGGCGTGCGTGCAGGCACGGATCCTTGGCTTCCATCCAGGGTGAAGCCCTTGGGTGGGTGTGGCAGCCTCAGCGGCGGGTGGTGACAGGGCTCTTCCTCACCCAGCAGCAGGCCCTCTGCCGCCTGTCTGGATGTGGGCGATTCGGTGGCAGCGGCTGAGCCGGTGTGGCAGGGCCCTGAGAGCGTCTCGAAACCACCCCGCCCTCTCTGCCTGCTGCCTGCTGAGCTGGCAGAGCTCCTGGCAGCAGGGAGGGGGGAAGTCGGAGCAGAGGGACTTTTCCGAAGGAGGAAGAACTGCAAGGGGGGTGTGTGCAGGCTGTACAGGGCGTGGCCCAAGGGGGGGGCAAGGAACCCGATGCTGCCGTGACCCCAGCTCCTGGTGCGGGCCCGCCCCCTTCATTTCAGATATTTTTTAACCTCCCTATACAAAAAAAAAGGTCCCTGGGTGGTTCTTTCAGATGGGACCCAAGTGGGGCAGGGAGGGGGGCAGGCAGATAGCAGCCGCCTCCCCCTCTCTCCTCGTGGGACTCCTTGCAAAGCTGGCCGGAGAGCTGCTCCGAGGGTGGCTGTGGAGGGCATTTCGCTGCCCTGCTGGCACCCCAAAACTCCACTCGAGGCGACCGCCTCCCCTCGCCTCATGAAAAGAGCGCCCCTGAGGCTAGATGGCCACGGTGGTTCATCAGACTGTTCCAGTTATATATCTGTGTTGCCCTCCTTAGGGCAGCTAGCAAACAAAAATGGGCCTTGATGGCATAATGGCATCAAACAGGCGACCCAACGACACCCCTCACTCACACACAAAACAAAACAGCGGATCAGGCGAGCAGCGGTAGCATCGCTCCGAAATTAAAAACCCTTTGCCTGCTGGCGCCTACAGCGTGGGACCCAACGAACCTCCGTCAACGGAAAAGCCCAGCAGCAGCTGCAGCCGGGCGACACGACGGAGAAGTGACCCTGTGCCTCTCCCCAGATCCCCCTCCTCGCTTCACCTCTGACGGTGGGGGCACCCGAGGAGGGTCTCCAAGGAGGAGGGCAGGCTGAGGTGGAGGTGGAGGTGGGGGGGCTGGAAGGGGAATGTTAGTACCGTATCTGGAAATGGATGGGTATTAACCAGGGCTCTGAATATTTTAAGGCCTAGATCCCCAGCCTTGTTGGACTACAGCCCAGCTGTAGTTGGACTTCAGCTCCCATCAGCCCCAGCTACAATGGCCAACAGGATGATGGGAGTTGTAGTCCAACAGCTAGGGACCCTTGCACTAAGCCAACACGACCAACAGCCATGGCTGGACTCCTCCTCCTCCTCCTCCTCCATGAATTCCCTTTTGAAGCTAAGCTAGCACCCTCTTGTGGCAGTAGATTCCATCCATTCATTAGGCACGTTCACACATTACATTCAACACTCGTACAACAAGTGCACAGTGCACACAGGTACAGATCTGTACCCAGGTGCAGTCATTCACGTGCCACGCTGAAGGTACACCAGTACACTTCAGCACACTAAGCCCGGATCCAGGTCCACTTTTAAAATGAACAGTCCTTCACACAAACATGTGGACAAGTGTACAGACGTCTGTACACTCGTACAACATCGTGTCCGAATCGGGCTATCGTGTGCTCTCTAATCCACCTCATTAGGCTGTTGTAAAGGTTGAGCTAATATTAAGGCAAGTCCTCAAATGAGCGTGGCAAGAGTGGGGCGAGCCATGGGGCAGTAGTTGGAGATGGGCCCTGGCCCCCTGCCTTCTTCAAACAGGCGTAAGCAGGAGGCCCAAGAGCAAGCGGTTCCCCACGGTGCTCCACTTAAAGAGGCCCTGCGGTGCCAGGTCCACCCCAGCAAGCCACAGGGTCAACTTTTGGAAGAGGGATCTCCAGGAGGCAAGATCTGGGCCTGGCCGAGGCAAAGAGGGAAGAAGAAGTGGGGCCTCGTGGCTTTGCGAGGAAAGCGGCGCTGGGCGGAATCGGAGCACGGAAACGTCCGTGGGATTTGCTCTCCGCAGTGCTCAGCGGGGCTCAGAGCCTGGTCCAAGCGCACACGACACAGCCACCTTGCTGCAGCTAAGCAGGCCTTGGTGTGGTCAGTGCCTGGATGGGAGACCCATAGATGCCATTGTTGGGGGTGGGGCCACAGCTCAGTGGCGGAGTATCTGCTCTGCATGCAGAAGGTCGCAGGTTCGATCCCTGGCAGCCTCTCCAGGGAGGGCTGAGACAGACCTCTGCTTGGAGACGCCACTGCCAGTCTATGAAAACAATACTGAGCTAGGTGGACCAAGGGTCTGACTCGGTAGAAGGCAGCTTCCTATGTTCCTATGGATACCGAGTCACACCATTGGTCCTAGATGCTGCTAGGGAGGAAACTTGAAACCTTCTGCTTTTCCCAGAGTGGCTCCATCCCAGGAAGGAAATATCCCACAGTGCTCACACATCAGGTCTCCCATTCATATGCAGCCAGGGTGGACCCTGCTTAGCTAAGGGGACAAGTCATGATGGCTGCCACAAGACCAGCTCTCCTCTTGGGATCAGGCCCAAGACCTGTCTGGTCTATCATCCGGGAAATCTCCGCAGCTGGTATTTAGAGGCACCCTCCCTCTGAGCCTGGAGGTAGCTTGTACCCATCAAGACTAGCAGCCGTAGAGAGACCTGCCCTCCATGAATTTATTTATTTATTTGATACATTTGTGGAATAAATAAATTGTTTGTTTTGAGACCCGCAACCAGGCCTCAAAGGAGGTTTACAACTAAAAACACTGATACACATTGAAACCAACACTCAAAACAGATCAATTAAAGTTTAGGAACAGATGTAAAAACCAACTAAAAGCCTAGCTGAACAGGTGTGCCTTCAGTGCTCTTCTGAAGGCCATCGAAGATGGTGCTGCTCTGACGTTTGACAGGGGGAGTGCATTCCACCGCCCCTGGCAACTACAGAAAAGTCTCGCTGCTGAGTTGCCACCAGATGAGCCGGTGGTAACCACAAAGGGACCTCCCCTGGTGATTTTAGTTGGCAGCCAAATTTGTCTAAACCCCCTTTAAAGCCATCCAAACTGGTGGCCATTATAATTTCATGTGGCAAAGAATTCCATAGATTACTGATGTCCACCCATGACAAACCGGAAATCCAGGCCAGATCTGGGACTTGGAGTGAGTGAAATCTTAAACGACGATGCTTACAGACGCAGAAAAATGACAAACTGAGTGACAACATGGCTGAATTCCAAAATTAACTCTGCATCATAACAAGTGAAAGAAAGTTCACGGCTAGTCGTGGCATGCACACAACTCTGTGTCTGAGTGTGTGTGTAGTATGTGTCACAGGAAACGAACCTGTGATGATCAAGAACCCAGTTCTTGTCATGTGGCTCAGCTGAGCCTGTTTGTGCTCTCTCTCCAACTTTGTTTTCTTCCCTCTCTGGGCGGGAGGGCTGGGCAGAGCCGGTGATTAATTAGCGCCTGGGCTGCATTACACCTTGGTGAGTGGAATGCTGCTTTGGGAGAGGGTGGAGGTGAGGCGCCTTCTGCAATGTTGCCAACCTGCAGTTTGCAGCCAGGAGCACGTAGGCAGAGAGACACAGGGGCGTAGCAAGGTTGGAGTGGGCCCAGAGACGAGGTTTTAAAATGGGCCCCTTGCTGATATACACACACAAACACACTTCACAATATATAGTGCACTCACTCACATCCCCATTATGAATACGGTGAATATCTAGTTCACATTGAATCTAGTTCACAGGGGCAGATCCAGCAGGAAATTACAGGGGGGGGCAACAATAATCCCCCCCATAAAAGATCCCCCACCCATATAAATATTGGGGCTTGGATTTTCTCTCTCTTGCAAATGCACTATGCTACGGGGTGTCAAACTAAAATTTGGTAATGGGCAAGATTAGCTTTTGATGCACCTCTGGTGAGCCACACATAGCCTTCCGCCCACCTCACACCACCTATCTTCCTCCTCCTCTCTGCTCTTTCTCTCATTCCTTTTCTCCCCACCCCCACCCCCAGTAGTGAATCAGCTGAATTCACTACTTTTTTCACTAAAGGACACTCAGGGAAAGTTGTTGTTTTTTAATTTTTAGAAGAAATTCGGAACATACCTGCTAATACCAGCTTTTGGCATGGAAAATCCTATCACTCTTCCTCTCTCCCTTGCAAAGGTGTTGCTAGGAACTTAAAAGATCCAGGGGGTACAACATGGGTGGGTGGGGAGTCATGTGAGGTGCCTCTGGGGGGGCCTTGAGGCAGTGGGGCCCCGAGACAACTGTCTCCCCTTGCCTAATGATACTTACGCCCCTGGAGAGACGTCTCTGGAGTACTGTCAGACCCTGGAGAGCAGGCAAGTGGGGCGGGGGGGGGGGAGGAGGACAGCTCAGTGGTAAAGCATCCGCTTGGCATGCACAAGGTCCCAGGTCCAAATCTTGGCATTTCATTCATTCCTTTGTCCTATGACCCCAGGGCGGTGAACAACAAGATAAAAACAACTCAATTAAAAATACAGGACAAATGCAGCCAAGATTTTAAAAAGAGTCAGAAACAGCTCATTGGCCAAAAGGCTGGATAAAAAGGGCAGTCTTCTTCACATTCCTCCGGAAGGCTGGGAGAGAGGGAACCCTGCAGGTCTCAGCTGAGAGTGAGTTCCATAGCCTGGGGGCCACGACCAAGAAGGCCCTGTCGTCCTGCGTGCTCAACGAACGGGCCTCAGCAGGTGTTGGCATATGGAGCAGAGCCTTCCCAGCTGATCTAGTCAGCTGCGTCGATTCAGCTGGGAGCAGGCGGTCCATAAGGTGCCCGAGGCCCAAGCCGGTTAGGGCTTTAAGAGTGATAACCAGCACCTTGCAGGTCAACGGTCAACTGGATATGACAACCAACTTCTCCAGTTGAAAGGCCTCTGAGCCTGAGACACTGGAGCGCCCAGAGGAGCCCGTCCTGGGCAAGGCAGGCCACAGAGTTGCGTGTTCCACAACACCTTGTGGTGGTGGCCACCAATCTAGACCAACGGCTCTCAACCTGAGGGCCTCCAGATGTTGCTGAACGGCAACTCTCATCATCTGCATCTGCAATTGTTTTGTAGGGTTGGCCCTCAGGTTGGGTACCATTGGTCTGGACGGTTTTAAAAAGGTTGATTAGACAAAGCCATGGAGGGCAGGGCTTTCGAGGGCTACTCAACTGGACAACTGTATCAGGCCCAGAGGGGGCATGCCCACCCCCCAACCAGGTGCTAGCAGGGAACACCAATGAGTAAGGGAGGTGGCCCACTTTTCCTCACTTGTGGGCTTCCTTTATGTACCTGGTTGGCCACTGTCTGCATGGTGTGGAGATGGAGAGAGAGAGAGAGAGAGAAGTTCTCCTCTCTCACACACACAACTCTAGAACCAGGGGTCATCCCACAAAACTGATGGCCAGGAAATTTAGGACTGACAAGAAGACAAAAGGAAGTGCTTTTTCACACAGTGCATAAATAATCTGTGGAATTCTCTGCCACATGACGTGGTGATGGCCACTAGCTTGGCTGGCTTTAAAATGGGTTTAGACAAATTCATGGAGGACAGGTCTATCAATGGCTTCTAGTCTGGGGGCTGGGGGCCACCTCCAGCCTCAGAGGTACGATGCCTCTCAATACCAGTTGCAGGGGAGCGGTGGCAGGAGAGGGGGCAGGCACATACCTCTTGCCTGTGGGCTCCCCAGAGGCATCTGGTGGGCCACTGTGGGAAACAAGATGCTGGACTAGATGGGCCCAGGGCCTGATCCAGCAAGGCTGTTCTTATGGTCTTATGTTCCACACGGAATGATATGACAAGAAGAACTCGATTTTGCTGGTGGTATAAACCAAGCAATGTTGAACTGATGTGTTGGTTTTTGAACCACCTGTCCTGTTTCAGCCAGTAATAGGCAATTATGTATGTATTTATTTTTATTTTTTTTACATTTATATCCCACTCTTCCTCCAAGGAGTACATAGCTATGTTTATCCTCACAACAACCCTGTGAGGTAGGTTACTCTGGGAGATACAATGCAACCCTGCCCCCCAAATGGGGGGGGCAAGGGGACCTTCAGGCTGAGAAATCCTGTGTGCTTTCCTCTTCTTCCTCTCAGTGGCTGGATCCCAGTTATACGAAAATATTTATATACTGCTTTTCAACAAAAGTCCCCAAAGCGGTAGGTAGGTGGAAAGAGAGAGAGATGGCTCCCTGTCCCCAAAGGGCTCACAATCAAAAAAAGAAACATAAAATAGAGGCCAGCCACGGCCACTGGAAGAATGATGCTGGGCTGGGGGTGGACAGGGCCAGCTGCTCTCCTCCCTGGCCTGCTCAAGAAAGAGAATCTCCACTTTGGGAAAGGCCCTCTGTCCATGCTCAGAGGCGCTGTGTTGACTTCCCACGCCTCTGCTGGAAAAGGAGGCGGGGTGGGTGGCAGGGAGGGAGGGAGGCAGTGGCTCCGAGGAGAGGTGGGGCGGGGTGGGGGGCGAACAGGACCGGGGAAGATCCAGGCACTTCCTTGGCGCGGGCGGGGAGCGCGCGGTGCTGGGGGAGCCAGGCGGGCGGAGGCGGGCGGGCTCTCGGTTTCGGAGCGAGAGAGACGCCTTCAATGCCCCGAGGACTCCGGGCTGGCTTGCTTGCTGGGCGCGGGGCGGGGGTCGTGCTGGGTGCCCGCCGGCCGCCGGCCTCCTCCGGGGTCCCTCCCTGGCGCGCCGGCGGCGGTGAGGAGGAGGAGGAGCGCCCCGCCCTCCTCCGGGGCCCGCCTCCCAGCCGGTCTCGGGGGGGCGGAGAGCCGCGCCTGCTGCCGGTCCGCCCCCGCCGGTCCCTCCCCCATAAAGGGCGGCCGGCCCGGCGCGGAGCTGCGCTTGGCTTCCCTTCACTTCCTGCGCCGGTGGCCGCGGCAGCTGCCCAGCCGGGACTGGCCGCTCAACACTCCGCGAGCAGCAGCAGAAGCCGCCGCCGCCCGCCCCGCCGTCTGCCAGGTAGGGCCCCGCCCCCGGGGGGGGGATTGGGGCCGCCCGTGACTGAGCCCTGGATCGGGGGCCCGCCAGTCCCGGGAGGTCTCGCTAGCCGCCCTGCCACCAGCCCGGGGACCCCCCGTGCCCGGCCGTGCTGCCTGCGCGGGGAGCCTGGCCGCTCTGGACTGGGGAGTCCTCCTTCCTGCGTTCCGCGTTGGGCTTGCAAAATGGTCCAGGGGCATAAAAGCAGCAGCAACGGAGGGGCGCCCCTTCCCTTCTCAGCTAGGCTGGGCGGGGCTCCTGCCTGCAATTCCGGAGAAGCCGCTGCCGGTCCGTGCAGACAAAACTGAGCTAGAGGGACCAAGGGTCGGACTCGGTAGATGGCAGCTTCCTAGGTTTCTGGAGGAGAGATCCAGAAAGGATCCCTTCCCAGGGAGGAAAGAGCAGCACCCCATTGGCTTAGTTGGCTAGGTCCAGGGTTCCCCACCATGGCTGTTGGACCACAACTCAGGGGTGTAGCAAGGTTGGAGTGGGCCCAGAGACAAGAATTTAAAATGGGCCCTCCCTCACTGAAGCTCAGCTCCTGAAGAAAAGAAGTCTTAAATGGGGCTCAATAGTGATAACAAAAAACATAGTTTTTATACACACACACACACACACACACACACACCCCTATGTGCCACAATAGAACATCATCCTAAATTATTTTTTTTAAGGTTTTGCAAATTGTGGACGATGCAAGTCATTTAATAGTACTCGAGAAAGACCTGCTGTTCTGGTTGCTCCAGGTCTTAACACTCACATCAATTTTGGAGGATGAATACAACTGAAGGAAGCCTTGGCGGGTGCGCGGCTGGGGGAGTCAGTCATGTGACTTGCCTCTGGGGGGCCCCCCAAGGCAGTGGGCCCCCAGACAACTGTCTCCCCTTGCCCTATTATAGTTACGCCCCTGCCACAACTCCCATCAGAGTAGACCAGACTGAAGTAGTAGCCCCAAGAGGGAGTCTGGCTTGATATAAGGCAGCTTCCTATGGGGGAAAAAAGGGGGGGGGGAGAGCCAGTGTGGTGCAGTGGTTAGAGTGCTGGACTAGGACCGGAGACCCGAGTTCAAATCCCCATTCAGCCATGAGACTTGCTGGGTGACTCTGGACCAGTCACTTCTCTCTCAGCCTAACCTACTTCACAGGGTTGTTGTGAAGAGAAACCGAAGTATGGAGTACACCGCTCTGGGCTCCTTGGAGGAAGAGCGGGATATAAATGTAAAATAATAATAAATAATAAAATCCAAGCGCAGGTGCTTCCCTGCCCCGTGTCCTGTGATGGGAGTTGCTGTCCAACAGCATTTGGGGATCTAAGGTTGGGGGGCCCCCAGGTTAGGCAATCCATGTAAAATACTTCTGGTTAAGCCTGGCTGAGAAGCAGCTTTTGAAAAGTTGTGCCTTGGTTACAGCTGAGCTGTTTGTCAAAACTGCAAATGCGAACCACCAGCTCAGAAGAGAGATCCCCCTCCCCCAGAAATGTATTCCTGCAGCCCTCACAGCAGGCATCCTCTAATCCAGGGCTGGCCCACCTGAGGCTTTCCAGCAGCTGTTGGACTACAACTCCCATCACCCCCTGCTACAGCTGGCCTGGTGGGAGTTGTTGTCCAACCGTGGGCGACCCTCTGCTTGGCCCGTCCTGATCTGACCTGAGACTGAAACTGTGCTTCTTGCTTCAGAGCTCTTGGTCTCCCCGACTGCAATTAACGAACTCCTTGTGGATCAGGCTGACCAGGCGGCCTCGGCCCAACGCCCACGCGATGCCAGACCCCTCCGAGAGCTCCTCCGCCTGGGTGGGCGGCCCAGTGACCCTGAATGTGGGCGGCAAGTTCTACAGCACCACCCGGGAGACGCTCACCCGCTTCCCGGACTCCATGCTGGGTGCCATGTTCCGGGGCCCACGGCCGGCCCTCACCGACAGCTGCGGGAACTACTTCATCGACCGGGACGGCAAAGCCTTCCGCCACATCCTCAACTTCCTCCGGTTTGGCCGGCTGGACCTGCCGGAGGGCTACGCTGAGCTCTCTCTCCTGCGCACCGAGGCGGACTTCTACCAGATCCGCCCGCTGCTGGAGGAGTTGCGGCGGGTGGAGGCCGAGCGCTGGCGCCTGAGGGCCAACGCGGTGCTGCATGCCGACGTGGATGTGCGGGAGCGCCTCCTGCACTTCAACGTGCGCCGTGGGCCACAGAACTACGAACTGGCCACCTGCTCGCTCCAGACCTTCACGGCCAATGTCTTCTGCACTGACCGCTTCTTCCTCGGCGTCTTGCGGAGGCGCTGGGGCCAATGGGACTGCACCGACCGTGGCTTGGAAGAGGGGCATTCTGGGAGGAGGGCGAGCCAGCCCCTCGGCGAAACCGGATCTCAAAGCCGCCTCGGCCGCTTGGGCGATTCGGAGAGTGTGACGGGAGCGTCCAGGAATGGCTCGAGCTGGGTCACTTCTGGCGGAGAACCCAGAGACTGGAAGAGGCGACAGGACGAGCTGCCGATTTGCCCGGGCACTTCCACCGATGAAGACGAGGAGACGGACGAAGAGATGTTGGACGACTCTTCCGACTCATGCCCAGTGGGCGCCCAGATCTGCCACCATCTCCGCCTGGAGTGGGCCCCGTGCCCGCCACAGCTTCCGGTGGCAGAGTATGCCAAGCAGAAGCTCTGTCCTCTGCGAGTGGCTGGCAGAGAGGTCCGGAGTGCCCACGGATTTCTGCAAGAGGTGCTGAAGGCTGCGCTGGCACAGGGCTTCCGTGTCGATTCGGTCTTCCCAGACCCGGCAGATATTCTGAGCGCCCGCTCGCTGCGGTTCGTCCGGCATTGAACGTTCCAGCCAAATACGGGGGTGGTGGTGGTGGTGGTGGTTCCAGCTGTGTTGTGCTCAACACAGGCGGCTTGAAAGAAGACAGGTTGGTAGCTGGGAAGGTGGAGGGGACGGGTGTGTAGAAGGCAGTAAGTCCGAGGGTCTCCAGTTCTGGGTCCCCAGATGTTGTTGGAATGCAGCTGGAGTTGACCTTTGACCCATTGTGCCTGGGGATCGTAGTCCAACATCTGGGGACCCAAACTTGGAGAGGAGAGCTGGTCTTGTGATAGCAAGCATGACTTGAGCACTGTCAGATATTCCCCTCAGGGGATGGAGCCACTCTGGGAAGAGCATCTAGGCTCTAAGTTCCCTCCCTGGCAGCATCTCCAAGATCAGGCTGAGAGAGATTCCCGCCTGCAACCTTGCAGACAATACTGAACTATGCAGACAATACTGAGCTAGGTGGACCAAGGGTCTGACTCAGTATATGGCAGCTTCCTAACTTGAGAACCCTGGACTTGGTTGTCTGTTAGGGTTCCTTAACATTCATCTAACACCCCCTGGTTGGTCAACCCGTGATGTATACTGTATTTAGCATTATGCAAGATGACTCTGAGTGTAAGATGAACACACACCCCCAAATAGAGGTTAAATATAGCTTATGTCCATATTTACTCATAAGGAAGCAGACTCTGAATTTAAGATGACTCCTTGATTTCTAACATCAAATAACTTGGGGTTGGTGGGACCTAGTCTTGGATTCCGGTAAATACAGCAATTTGGTTTTGAACATGGCCACTGTGTGGGGCCCATGCCTGGCCGTAAGTTCACAGGAGCAAAGTAAAGATGACTTAAATGCTAAGCTCTGCAGTGGCAATATCTTATAATGCATATAATACCCGCAGTGTACATGGCTAGGTCCCTGCCCAGAGGGGCTTACACTCTAGAAATCGGCCCAAGGGATTTGAGGGAGGGAGGGGAGGGAGCTGGAGGCAGGGGTCAGCAGCCCTTGCTAAAAATACTGGGCTTCTAAGCGTCTGGGAATGTCAGTGTTGCTTTGGAACCAGGCAAAGCTAGACACTGTAGGGTAGCCTATTCTCAAGGGACCAGCAGCAACATGTCTAGGCTGCTGCTAGGGATCTTTCCAGCCCTCTGTGCTGTTATGTGTGGGGAAAACTGAGGCCAGGGAAGGAGCAAGAGAGGAGGATGAGGCCCACAGGTATATCAGTGGCTTTCAGCGACTCTTGAACCCAGCTCCGGTATGTAACCACCGCCTAGGTGTCTGCGCACTGCACATTATCTCAGGTGGGACTCTGGGGAAAGAGGCATCATGGGAGGCAGAGAGCTGAGGGGTGGGCAGTGGGGCTCAGCCCCTCAGCTGAGGGGGCTGCTGGCTGAGATTCAGAGATGTGTCCCTGCTGGGAGCCTCTCTGGGTGATCAAAGGGAGGGAAAGCAACTCTGTGCATGCATAAAGGTGCACTTAATACTCGCTCCCGGTGGTATTCTTTGAAGGGGCAGAGTGCTTCACACGTAGATCTCATTCTCATTGTCCCATTCAGTGAGCAAGAATTATTCTCCCACAGGGCAGTGGGGAAGAGGGAAGGCTAAGGCCACCGAGGGGGGCTTCTCGCGGAGGCAGAATCTGCCCTGGGGAGGAGAGCTGGTCTTGTGGGAGCAATCATGAATTGGTCCCTCTGCTAAGCAGCGTCCACCCTGGTTGCATCTGAATGGGATCCCTCAGGGGATGGGGTTGTAGCTCAGTGAGAGAGCCCCTGCCTGCTTGCATGCAGACGGTCCCAAGGTCCCTCCCTGGCAGCAGCATCTCCAACGAGATAGGGCCAAGAGAGAGACTCCTGCCTGCAACCTTGGAGAAGCCGCTGCCAGTCTGGGTAGACGATACTGAGCGAGATGGACCGAGGGTCTGGCTTGGCACGGTAGCAGGCAGCTTGCTGTGTTCCCGCTCTGGTGTCGTGTCGCAGAGTCTCGGCCACCACCTTACCCCAGCTCTCGAGCAGCAGTGCTTAGGACTTCACGTCTTCCTGAGCACCCAAAAGAGGTTTCTGTAGCCAGCCTTGACTCGGCCTGGAGGGCTGGGTGGCAGCTGGGTGGCTCCAGCCCCACAAGCCAAAAGCTCTGGAAGGAGGGTGCTGCTCCTGGCCCAGCCCTGCTGCTGAAACCTACAGCAGGAAAATCTGGTTGTGCCTGGATTGGGGGGGGGGGCGGAGATGCCGCGTTTGGGGGCGAGAAGCCAGCCTTGCCCTTCCCGTCTGGTGGTGTTGGGGTCCCCAGTGGAGAGCCAGGGCTTGGGGGACCCAATTGCCGGGGGCCGGGCTAGTGCTGGAATAAGGAGTTGAGGTTGAGACTTTTGCTCACCAGCTTTGGAATGGGGGGAGTGAGTCCCAGTGGAGAGGATGATGCCCAGTTGGGAGGCCTGGTGGGGCTACCTTGTTTCAGCCGGGGTCCCCTCCATCTTCCTCAAGACAAAAGAGGCATTGGGGGATTTGCAATGGACAGCGGTTGCATGTGCAACATCCCTCTTTGGGTTTCCACATTGGGAGCTGCTGTCTACTGAGTCAGACCCTTGGTCCATCTAGCTCAGCGTTGTCTACCCAGACTGGCAGAGGCTTTTCCAAGGTGGCAGGCAGGAGTCTCTCTCAGCCCGATCTTGCACATGCTGCCAGGGAGGGACCTTGGATGCTCTTCCTAGAGCGGCCCCATCCCCTGAGGGGAACATCTCAAGACAGCGCCTCCCATCCAAATGCAAACCACGGTGGACCCTCTTTAGCAGAGGAGATGATTCATGCTTGCTACCACAAGACCAGCTCTCCGTCATGCAAGACGGCTAGGGTGTTGGAGTGGGACTGGGGGGACCAGAGTTCAAATCCCTGCTCAGGCACGAAGCTCGTGGGGATTCTCTGGGCCAGTCACCTCCCTCTCTCTGCCTAACCTGCTTAGCAGGGTTGTTGTGAGGACAAATGTAACCGCGGAGGAAGAGTGGGAGATGTCTATGTATGTCCCTTCCTCAAAGGACAGATTGGGGGTGGGGCATGTGTGTGGTTAGGATGCCCTTCCAGACCACGGAGTGGAGGGACCCAGGCATCCGACGTCCTGCAGAGAGTGCCTGTGTCTTCCGGGCTCTTCGTCCCAAGGAAGTGGGCAGCTGTTCCATTCTGGGCAGGGGCGGCATCTCCAGTATTCGGAAGGAAACTTTAGGAGCACACCAGGCAGGCGTGCTGATCTGATCTCTCGTCTGCATTTGCTCTCCGGGGGAGGGGTGTGTGGCTGGCTCTTTGCAGGGAGACGGGACCTGATGGCAGCGAGGAGGAGGAGGAGGCCGTCGTCTCTGTCCCTCTGAGATGACAGACGAGCCATTGTCTGCTGGGTCCTGCCCTCCCCTTTCTGCTCCCCCCCCACCGCACCCTCGGTCCGAATGCCGGCCTTTGTTATGGGGCTCTGTTGGGAGAGGCTGGCTCTGTGGGGCTCACAGGCTCCCCTCTTTTTCTCCTCCAGGTTTTGCAGTGCGGCTGTTCCTTCCGCTTCTCCGAAATGCAGCAGCCAGGAAGAATGGTGATGCCCCCCCCCGCCCCGTCCGCCTCCTTGTGCGGAGCCCTCCCCGGCACTGCCGCATCCGAGCTGGGGTTGGGACTGGACTCCAGAAGGAGGAGGGCCGTGTGGCTGCCGGAGGGGAGATGGCTGGAGGCCCCTCAGAGGCCCACAGAGGGGTGGAGGCGCTTGCTTGGCTCGCTGTGGGTCCGGCCATACGAGCATAAAGGGCCGCAGGGCAGCAGCTCCCTTGACCTCTCTTCTCCAGGGTGACTGGCTTGCAGGCCTCCTCAGTGGAGCTGGCTGACTCACCCGGTGGCCTCTGGAATGGCGAGGGAGGGCTGAGCCGCGGAGGTTTCCAGGGCGCTCGACAGTTAAACCGGTTTCACGCTGGCTCGTTCCTGCCGTGAGCGGCTTCCCTTTCGAAGGCGCCTTTCTGGACCTGCTGAGCTTTCTCTCCCCCCCAGTTTTCTGTGGCGGTTTCAGCACTGCAGAGGCAGTTCCTTTCCTGCAATTAGCTGCCAGTGGGGTTGCAGTGGAAGCGTCAGGCGGCATTTCAGGCAGTGCTGCTTGAATGGTGGCCCTTCCTCTGCTCACAAGAGGCTAGTTGGTCCTGGCTGGGGGCGGATGTCTGGGCCATTGCCCCTTGAAGAGTCTGCTGGCGGCGGCTTCCTCCGTATTGATTTCCACTCCTTAAATGGCGGGGGGGGGGGAGTTAAGGATTCTCCCACACACACACACATTTCCCCCCCCCTTTTTTTCTTTTTGTAATAGTGCAATCAGTTAAAGATTCCTCCGTCCCTGGCAGGAACAGACATTGACATGGGGCAATTCACAGGTGATTGAAGGGGCAATTCATCACAAATCTCTCAGCCAGGATCAATAGGCAATAAAACAGGCTAAACTTGCGAAGAAGAAGTGTTTAATTTTGAAGTGCCAAAAGCCTTAAAACCCTTTTAATAGTGCTTTGTCTGTGCTGCTGGGTTGGAAAACGTCATTGCATCTTATTACCCACAAAATGCCATAAAGCAGGGGGGGAATGCAGAAACCCCTAGAAGCTAGGGCCCTAGGAAGCTGCCTTCTACTGAGTCAAACCCTTGGTCCATCTAGCTCAGTATTGTCCGCACTGACTGGCAGCAGCTTCTCCAAGGTGGCAGGCAGCAGTCTTACCCAGCTCTACTTGGAGAGGCTGCCAGGGACTGAACCGGGGCCCTTCTGCCTGCAAGCAGATGCTCGACCACTGAGTTACGGCCCCATCCCATAAAGATGATCTATTGCAATAGAAGGGGCTCATGTGTATCCACCCATCTGAATGCAAACCAGGGTGAACCCTGCTTAGCAAAGGGGACACTTCATGCTTGCTACGGCAAGACCAGCTCCCTCTTTTAAAATTGTCAGTTAATAATGGGGGGGGGGGAAGCACCATGTCAGTGCTCGGTAAAAACTGTGGACAGTAATACCGGAGAAAGGGCCTGGTGGCGGCAAGCTGTCGGCCTCGCTCCGCCCTCCGCTGCAGGGACTCTCCCTTGGCGTCTGGGCTGCTCCACATGTTGGATTTCACATGTTAAAGGCCCCTGAAGGGCTCTGGGGCAGGATTTCCTAGAGGCCCGGCTGATTTTGGTGGCAGCTTTGCCGTTTTGCTCTTCGATTCTTGCCTTGACACAACTGGGACAAGTGAATGGATGATGCTTGCAGCTGAATGTTGGTGGTGGTGCTTCTTGTGGGGGGGGGCACCCTACTAAGTGAGAGCATCACTACAAGAAGAGCCCTGCGGGATCAGGCCCAAGGAAGCCCCTCCAGTCCAGCCTCCGGTTCCACACAGTGGCCCACCGGCTGCCCCTGAGAAGCCCCCAGGCAGGGGGTGAGGGCGAGCCCCCTCTCCCACTGTAGCTGCCCTGCCACTGGGATTCGGAGGAGGCAGCCTGCCTCGAAGAAGGAGACTCTGAGGGCTGCCTCCCTCTTTCCACCCGCCTGTAGAGGGCCGGGCTAGAGCAACCGCCTCCTCGCTGCCCTTGAGGTGTGTGTTTGTTCCCCCGGTTAAAGTGCAGGGCCAAAGGTGTGTTTGGGGAGGGGAATCTGCACCCACCCCCCTTACCCCCACCCTCAGCGGACCACTGTGCTGGAAGGAGAGGCGAGCTGGCTCGATGGTGATGTTGTAATAAAGACTACGTCTTCTGCACAGTCTTGGCTGATAATGTTGGGTGGAGGGACCAGGTTGGCCGGACGAGCCTTGAGGAATCTGGAAGGGGACGGGGAAGGGACTATGTCAGAGCCCGGGGGGGGGGGCGGGCTGCATGCCTGTGGGGCTGTGCAGAAGAGGGGCTTGTGTTGGCAACCAAGCCAGTGTGTGCACACACACCCCTAACCCAACCCATCCATCCATCCATCAATCGCATGGGAAGCTGCCTTATACTGAGTCAGACCATTGGTCTGTCTCGCTCAGTATAGCCTGCACAGACTGGCAGCAGCTCTCCAAGGTTTCAGGCAGGAGACTCTCTCCACCCTATCTTGGAGATGCTGCCAGGGAGGGAACCTGCAACCTTCTGCTTGCAAAGCAGATGTTCTGCCACTGCTCTCCCTTCAGTGGGGTGGTGGAGAAATCGGGGGCTTGGGGGAACCCACCTATTTGTTTGTTTGAAGTATTTATACCCTGCCCCTCCAGTATGTGACTCCTCGAGGTGGCTCTCAACATTAATAAAATAGATACCGTGTAAAATAGAGTTAAAGACGTTAAAAGTCCAGCCTAGGAAATATTGCTCGCTCCCCTTTTCCGCCTCTTTTCTCATACACACGAGTGTGCTTGTGATTTTACAGTCTGTCGATATGCACGCCTCTTGCACAAGGCGACTGCTTAAAATGTTATGTATAGAAGGATTCCCCTTTCACCATGTTGAGGTGGTGTCTCTGTTGAGAATCCCTGCCTGGGCTTATGCAGCTCTTAAGCTGCCCGAGCAATCCCTCCTCCTGAGGTGGTGCCCTTGTGGGCGGTGGCGGGCTGTCCCCTGTCGGAAGCAGGATGCTGAGCTAGAGTGTTTCCAGTAAGCACACCACCACCCCTCTGTGGGGGGACATCTTGCAGCATTGCCGTCTGGCCAGCAGAGGGCAAAATGCTCCCCAGAGACCAACACACACAGGCAACTGAACAGTAGCAGGATTATTTATGGGCCTGTCCCATAGGACTGCGTTGTTGTTGTGTCCCTGTTAGATCTGTAAGGGACAAAGCACCTACACACCTCTCTGTGGCCTCACATGCTCTGTGGAAGTTTGTGTCTTGCCCTGGTATTCTCAAGGTGTCAGCAGGTATGCAACAATCATCGCAACATCGGAAGCTGCCTTCGACTGAGTCAGACCCTTGTCTATCTAGCTCAGCATTGTCTACACTGACTGGCAGCGGCTTCTCCAAGGTTGCTCCTCCAAGGTTTGCTTCTCCAAGGTGTCTCTCAGCCCTATCTGGAGATGCTAGGGAGCAAACTTGGAACCTTCTGCATCCAAGCAGGCAGGTGCTCATCGCAGAGCGGCCCCACCCCTGAAGGAAAGGTCCTGTAGTGCTCACACATGTAAGCTCCCATTCATATGTAAACCAGGGAAGACCCTGCTTAGCAAAGGGGACAATTCATGCTGGCGACTAGGAGATGGGCTCTCCTCCCGTTGAGTGCACCTGTTAACAGGGAACCAACTGTTCCCTGCTCCGTTTTCATCACGGCTTCGTTTGAGCAGTGTTCAATTCTGCCCAGGAGCCCTATGTCAGCTGCTTGTATTGGGCTGACTCCACTGAGGCCATCTGCACAATCCCAGAGGCACTCCCTTCTGGGTGACTTGCATGCTGAGGCATCACAGTTTGGGCATGAGCAACTCTCTCCCCCCTCCATCTATCTGGATTTATCTCCTCTCTCTGGCACATTTCTGCACATCTGTGCTTATGCTGCTTCTCACAACCACGTGTCTCTCTCTCATGCACGTGACACACATGGCTGCAGCTCCTCCTGCCTGCCCTCTTTTTGTTGCCACTAGAATTGGCTGCAGAGAGGTGCGCCTGGTCTGTGCGGGTGTGGAGTTGGGCCCCATGCCAGAACCGAGTTAACTGTATAGGAGCCGCCATGGGCAGGGCTGCCTCCGAGCCAGGCCACGGCAGCTCCAGCATCTGTTTTCAGAGTGTCTGAAGAGGATGGGGAACAGGTGCCCTAAGCATACACAGAGTGCATTTCTTTCCAGTGGGTAACACAACCTGCTCCTCTGTCTTGGGGTTTGGGTGGGTGGAAGAATAAGGGTGCCTGGAGGTCAGGGCCTCGGGGGTTGCCTTGGGTGCCAGTTCTTGGGTGGGGTGTGCATAAACAGTGCCAGAACATCGCACTTCTCATTATTCCCTCCCCCCCTTGCATGGTACCCCTGAAGCCCTGCACAGTCATGCAAGAATGTCAGACTTCGTCACCCGGCTTCCAAAGAGCCGTTCTGCAGCTCCCCCAAATACACAGCCTGCTTTACTTCCCGTCTCTCAGCACTGCCGCCCCCTGCCCGGGAACAGCCTGCCCCCCACCCCCGGAGTGTTGTGCTAGACGTGCTTGTATTCTAACCAGCAGTGAAAGACATTTGGGGAAAGTACAAGGTCTGTCCGTGGCTACTAGACTCGTGGTTATAAGCCACCTCCAGCCTCAGAGGCAAGATGCCTCTCCATCCCAGTTGCAGGGGAGCAGCAGCAGCAGCAGGAGAGAGGGTGTGCCCTCACCTCCAGCTTGTGGGCTCCCCGGGG
Source organism: Hemicordylus capensis (assembly GCF_027244095.1). Taxonomy (NCBI): domain Eukaryota; kingdom Metazoa; phylum Chordata; class Lepidosauria; order Squamata; family Cordylidae; genus Hemicordylus; species Hemicordylus capensis. Next base: position 2,101,848 of record NC_069662.1, on the reverse strand, counting down.
GCATCTGGTGGGCCACTGTGTGAGACAGGAGGCTGGACTAGATGGGCCTCCTTGGGGGGCCTGATGCAGCTGGGCTCTTCTTAGGTTCTTAACATGGAGAGGCTTGAGTTAATTTTTTTTTTAAACTGCCAATATTTGAAATTATGTAAGCTCCATTTATGTCAGTTTCAGCATTCTCATTCCAAAATATGTGTGGGCATGTGCGCATGCGCATGCGCACACCCACCCCTACCCCTACCCCTACCCCTTTTCAGCCGCATCCGCTTGCCCCTTTAAGGAGAGAACTGCTGGGCTCTAGAACTGGTTGCCAAAGGGGCCGCTTGGAACCCTGAGCCCAGGACAACACGTGTTCCAGAATGCTGCCAAGGTCTCACCCACGGCCTTCCCCGCACTGAGCAGCTGGGGAGTGGTGGCCTATGGCCTCTTCAACACCCCCCACCTCCGGGTTCCTCTGGACTCCCCCCTGGTTGCCCACGGCTGTGGTTGCCTTCTGCCTGCTGAGCCTGCCCAGTGGGTGGCCAGGAACGGAGGGCTGTCTCCACTGCCGGGATGGCTACAAGAACCTCCATTTCCGCTTTGCCCGCCTCTGTGCCCAATATCAAAAACGCTACAACCGGACAAACTGTAGCCGATACCCCTGGGGAAGAAACGGCTCTCGGGGCTTCGCCCTAGGTAGAGAAATCCAGACCACTCACGGCCCCCAGTCTGCTTGGGCATACATGGGTGGGGGGAGCTTGCTAAGACTCCGAGGAAGCTGCCGGACACCACCGAGTCAGAGCCTTGCTTCAGCTGGCTGGGTATTGTCTACACTGACTGGCAGCAGCTCTCCTAGGTTTCTGGCAGCACCAGCCTTTCCCAGCCCTTCCCGAAGGTGCTGCGAAGGATCGAACCCGGGCTGGGCCCTTCTGCTTGCAAGACGGAGGCCGTGCTGCTGGGCTGCAGTCCTCCTTTCCCTGGGATCGCAGCGCCGATATCGCTCCCTCGAGAGTGTTCTGTCTTTGTCCCCATTCAGAGGGAAAGGGACGCGGCCATGGCAAGAGGCCGGACCCCTGGGTCCTCTGGGACGGACCCGGGGGAAGGGAGGGACTGGTCGGACTCTTGGGTGGTTCTCGAATCAGGACGATGGTCATTAGTGATAATACAGCGTCCAGTGCTGACACTATGAGGAGGAAGATGGGGGTGCAGTAAAGTCCCCAGTCGGTACCCAGACTCCCCCACTTTGGGTCCAATCACGGGCCCCTTTGCAGCCTTTGCAGCCCTGTGGGCTGTGGTGTTGCTGCACGCCTGGCTCAGACGCTCCAGGCAACCAGCGGTTCCCAACCTTGGGTCCCCAGAGGGAGTGGGAGCACTACAACTCCCATCACCCCTAGCCACGATAGCCCACGGCGATGGTGTGGGATTTGCAGCCCCACAGCAGCAGCAGCAGGGCCCCGAGGCTGAGCATCTGCTCAGCTTGGAGTGACTCCGCTCCCCCCTCCACCTCTTTGTCGACAGATGAGTTGTCTCTGGATTTGCTCCTGGAAAAAACACACCGGGTCTTTCAGGTGATTGGTGAGTCCCTCTCTCCCCACGGCGGAGTCCATAGGGGTGACGGGAAGGCCCCTCCTGGTGGGCTCTGGCAGTCTAAGCAAGGTGGTGCCAGAGGCGGGCTTCTCCTCTCGCTTTTCAGAAATCAACCAAAGCCTTGCAGACCTGCCGCAGTTCTGGGACTGGCTTCATGAGGTCAAGATGCCGGCTGAGAGCAGAGAAGGTACCCAAAAAAGAAACCCCACCCCCATTTAGAAGACACTCGGGGCTTACTTGGGGCTCGTCTGTTCACAGAACCATAGCTTGACTCCAAGTATGATGAGAATTATTTAAAGGAGGATGCTTCCAAACACAAAGTACCAAAGTACCCTCCTCTCAGCCATGAATAATTGCAGTGTTATGTAACGAAGAGTGGGTGAGGGTGAGCTAATCTGGGAGAGGAACCAGCGACGCTTCCCAGGGAGGAGAGCTGGTCTTGTGGCAGCAAGCATGAGAATCTTGCATGCAGACGGGTTCAAGTTCCCTCCCTGGCAGCATCTCCAAGACAGGGCTGAGAGAGACTCCCGCCTGCTGCCACCAGAGAGCTGGTCTTGTGGTAGCCAGCATGACTCGTCCCCTTAGCTAAGCAGGGTCCGCCCTGGTTGCATAGGAATGGGAGACTAGAAGTGTGAGCACTGGCAGATCTTCCCCTTCGGGGATGATGGAGCCGTTCTGGGAAGAGCATCTAGGCTCCAAATTCTTGGCATCTCCAAGAGAGGGCTGAGAGAGATTCCTACCTGTAACCTTGAAGAAGCCGCTGCCAGACTGTGTACTGAGCTAGATGGACTAATGGTCTGACTCAGTATATGGCAGCTTCCTATGTTCCTATCCTATTTCAGACACAGCTTGCTCTAGAACAGGGGTCCCAATCTTGGATCCCCAGACCAAAGGCCACTGTGGCTGGGGATGATGGGAATTGTAGTCCAGCAACATCTGGGGACCCAATCTTGGGTACTCCTGCTCCAGAAACCTCCCTAGGCTGTCCTGGATGGCAATCCTCCTCCTCACACTCACACGGTGCCTTTCGGGGCTCTTTTTAACGTGCAGTCAACATAAAACATTCAATTTTTTAAAAAGTGCTGTTCCAAACGGACATTTTCTGCAATTCAACCATTTAGGCCACAGCCATGCAAATGTTGGATTTTGTTTTATGACGCAAAAAGTGACTGATGAGAATATGAAGAGTGAGAGCCAGTGTGGGGTAGTGGTTAGAGTGTTGGACAAGGACTGAGGAGACCCGAGTTCAAATCCCCATTCAGCCATGAAACTCGCTGGGTGACTCTGGGGCAGTCACTTCTCTCTCGGTTGAACTACCTCACAGGGTTGTTGTGAGGATAAACTAAGGGTGGCTCCAAAGGTGGCTCAGAAAATAGTTTTCCCCCATGTCTGTTCCAGAAATCTAAAGCGGGGGACACCTCACCCACCCCCCAAAATGCACTATGCCCCTTCTGTACCCCCTCAAAAAAAGATTTCTGCTGAGCTCCTTGGAGGAAGAGCGGGCTATAAAGAGAAAAACAAATGCCATCAATCAGTCAAACAAAGTCGAGAGGGTAGTCCAGGCTCTTCTAGAACTCAGCCCCTGGTTGAGCAGCTCCATTTCTCCTCCCCCCGCCAGAGACGCTTCGCACAGACTCCACTACTATTCCCCCCAGAGCAGGGGCGTAACTACAACAGGGCCAGGGGAGACAGTTGTCTGGGGCTCACTGCCTTGGGGGGGCCCCCCAGAGGCAAGTCACATGACTGACTCCCCCAGCCACACACCCACCCGGGCTGCCTTCAGTTGTATTCATCCTCTGAAACTGATGTGAGTGTTAAGACCTGGAGCTACCAGAACAGCATGTCTTTCTCTAGGACCATTAAATGACTTGCATCGTCCACAGTTTACAAAACCTTAAAAATAATAATTTAGGATGATGTTCTATTGTGGCACATAGGTAGGTGTCTCTCTCTCTCTCTCTCTCTATCTATCTATCTATCTATCTATCTATCTATATCTATATCTATATCTATATCTATATCTATATCTATATATATAGAGAGAGAGAGAGAGAGAGAGTTAGTTTACTCTGCTTTTTGTTACCACTCTTCAGCCTCATTTACGATTTCTCTACTTCATGAGCTGAGCTTCAGTGGGGCGGGGGGCATTTAAAATCTTGTCTCTGGGCCCACTCCAACCTTGCTCTGCCCCTGCCCCGGAGTCTCCACCAATGGACATTAATATACGAATCCTCTTCTAGGAACATAGGAAACTGCCATATACTGAGTCAGACCCTTGGTCCATCTAGCTCAGTACTGTCTACACAGACTGGCAGCAGCTTCTCCCAGGTTGCAGGCAGGAGTCTCTCTCAGCCCTGTCTTGGAGATGCTGCCAGGGAGGGAACTTGGAACCTTCTGCATGTAAGCAGACAGATGCTCTTCCCAGATCTGCCCCATCCCCTGAGGGGAATATCACAGTGGCCCACAGTGGTGCTGGACTAGAAACAGGATGCTGGACTAGATGGGCCTTGGGCCTGATCCAGCACGGCTGTTCTTATCTTCTTATCCTACAGTGCTCACCCACGTATCCCATTCAAATGCAAACCAGGGTGGACCCTGCTTAGCGAAAGGGACGATTCATGCTTGCTACCACAAAACTGGCTCTCCTCCCAGCAAAAGTGCTGCCCAGTTTCCAGTTCTGAGGATTTTCTCCCACCCTCTGTGGGCTTCTAAATGTCATATCTGACTTATTTTTATACCTCCCAAAGCTTACATCTCTGGGCGGTTTACAACAAAAAATAACAGAAAAGTTAAAACAATAGTTAAAACAAATGACAACAAAAATTTAAAAATTGGTTGAAATAAATGACAGCAAAAAGTTAAAACATTACAACAATTTAAAATTTTAAAACAATATTTTAAAACAATGTTAAAACTATTAAAACAGTAACTAATTAAAAGCTTGAGTGAACAGATGTGTCTTTAAAGATTTTTTTAAAAATTGTCAGAGATGGGGTGGCTCTTATTTCAGCGGGGAACATGTTCCAAAGCTTTGGGGCAGCAGTGGAGAAGGCCCATCCCCAAGTAGCCACCAGACGAGCCGGTGGCAACTGCAGACAGACCTCTCCTAATGATCTCAATGGGTGGTGGGGTTCATGATGAAGAAGACCAGGACCCAAGCCGTTTTATATATTTATATTTATATCCCGCTCTTCCTCCAAGGAGCCCAGAGCAGTGTACTACATACTTGAGTTTCTCCTCACAACAACCCTGTGAAGTAGGCTAGGCTGAGAGAGAAGTGACTGGCCCAGAGTCACCCAGCAAGTCTCATGGCTGAATGGGGATTTGAACTCAGGTCTCCCCGGTCCTAGTCCAGCACTCTAACCACTACACCAGGCTGGCTCCTCAACAAAAGATGTGTGCACAGACAAGGAGAATGCCGAGGTGTGACACAGACAAGTTCTGTGTCATGTGCCAGCATGCGCATTACACCCACAAACTGTTGTGCGGCTCCAAATTCCCCTTTTTAAAAGCCCTGGCGACGTCTCCCGGTTTCTAACCGTGGGCTGGTCAGTGGTTTCTGGCGCTGTGCATACCTGTGTCTGTCTTGTAATGCTTTTCTTGTTTTCCTCGTAGCTCTCTGCCCTCCAGCTTGCCGTAAGTTCTGGGGAAGGGGATGGGACCCCCCAAAGTGGACTGCTCGGATGGAGGGTCCCACCCTTTGAAGACACACACCCCACTGCCCTCCACTCTGTGGAAATACTATGGTAGCAAAAGGCGGGAATAGCAGTGTTCCTTTTAGCCAAAGGCTTCCCAGGCTTTTTAGACAAGGGTAGCCCTTCTGTCGCAAGCCTTCGTCTTAGGTACCTCACAGGCAGAGGCACTCTTACCCCTGGACTTTGGGGTCGAAGTCCAGGGTCTCTACACCCCCTGGGGGCCCCCAAATCCACTTTAGTCTGTCCCGGGTGGTGTGGTTGGTGCCCTCAAGAACCCATGAGTTAAAAATGATGCTTAATGTGCGGGGTGGGTGGGTGGGGGGGCCTCCAAAGGCCTTTAGGTCCAGGCTCCAAAATTATCTAGGTGCACCTCTGCTCAAAGAGGTTGTGCGTGTGTGTGTGTGTGCGCGCACATGTGTTGATGGAACTGTTTTGGAGTGCTGGCTAAACACTCCAATCAGGCTTTTGGGCTAACGTGGGGAATCAGTGTGACTATGTGGAACTGTGCTCACCTGAGTAGCTGTGAAAGCAATGAGGGAGGCTAATCCCATTGCGCAGGGAGTTGGCTGTTCCACTTGTGAAGGCCTCTTTGACCCAGGTCTGTTTGCTGGCTTCCTGCCTTTTTGCAGGAGGAAGGCCAGCGGGGTCTCCCTGTCGCCGTTTGTTATCCGGACCTTGGGCAGTGCAGCCCCGTGTTTGCTTGTGCCAAGCAGCCGAACGGCATCGTTTGCCAAACACAGGCATGTGCAGAGTTCGCGATCCTGTGAGCTCAGCAGGTATCCAAGATGAAGGTTGCAAGCCTGCCACTCCAAATCACTTAGAGGGGTGCTGCCGAATGCAGCCCCAAGACAAGCTGTCTCAGTAACACATGCGTGTAACACATGCATACACACGGAACAGTTATGAGACAGGCCACTCCAGTCACTGGCTTACATCCAGACTAAATGATTCATGACCATTAGTCATTATTCATGTTTTAAATTATTATTATTATTATTATTATTATTATTATTATTATTATTAAATAATAATAATTAATAATAATAGTAATAATAATGAGCCCAAACCTGCCCAATTAATTGCTTGAGATTTCTTGAAATGGATGGTGGGTCTGTGGCCCATACAGAAGGAGAGTGCGGTGCCTCCAGCAAGGTACCACCTGGCGGGGTCTTAGCGGGAGGTAGGGAGTCGGACCCTTCTCCAGACCTCCCTAATCTCCACCCCACCCTCCCTTCCAGATGGTTCGGCCACCGCAATCAACTGCTCCACTTGCCGGCTGGCTGAGGTGTCCTGTTGGGATCGGAAGACCTGCTACCCAGGTGAGGGGGCCCTGCTTTCCCACCCTAACTCAGAAGAGAAGCTGGCTCCGAATTCCTCCCCTCCCCTCCTCTGTGTCCTCCGGGGCAGGAGTGGCCAACCCGAGACTCCCCGGCTGTTGTCAGACTACAACTCCCATCACCCCCGCTGCAATTGCAGCAGGGGATGATGGGAGTTGTAGTCTGACAACAGCTGGGGAGCCTCAGCTTAGCCATCCCTGCTCAGCTGTTCCTGCTTCCCTCCCTCCCTCCCCACTTGCCTGAGTCTTGCCCTCTTTCCTCTCCGTCCACACAGAGGTCACTTTCTGCCTCCTTGGCCTCCTGAAAGTTGAGCTCTTCCAGCTTTTAACCCCCACTCCCACCCCTCACCCAATATCCCAGGATCTGGTCTTTCCTGTGTGCCCCTGGCTCAGTGGCAGAGCATCTATCGGCTTTGCATGCAGAAGGCCCCAGGTTCAATCCCTGGTAGCATCGCCAGCAAGGTGGGGAAAGGCGCTCCGTGCCTGAAACCTTGGAGAGATGCTGCCGGTCAGTGCAGTCCAATACTGAGCCGGAGGGAGCAAAGGTCGGGCTCAGTGGAAGGCAGCTTCTTCCTCTGCTCTTGGTGTATAATCTGGGTTCTTCTTTCAGGGTGAGGCGGCCTGCTGCTTCTCCCGATAGATTCTAAACCTTCCTCTCCACAGAGCGCACGAGCCTCCAGAAATCCGTCGTGCTGCTGAGCTCCATCGCTGGCTCCTGCCTGTTCTTGGGTGTGGTCTCATGTGCCCTCGAGTGAGTAAGAGGGAGGGTTACCATGCTGGGATGGTGGGTGTGGGAAGAAGGTGGGATTGTGCCGAAGGGGGCAGGGTGCAAAGAGGAGGGATTTGGGGAGATGGATTGGGAGTCCTTTCCTGGAGCGTTGAAGGACTGAGGATCAACGTAGCGGGTGAAAAATACAAACCTGTAGCTGCCGTTTCCTGTACTGAGCTGAGGGTTGGACTCTGAGACCTCCTCCAAGGTCCCTTCTTCCAGCCCTAGAAGAATTCTATGATTCTAAACATGTTGTGATATACGGTGAAGACACTTCTGGTTTGGGGTATGGCAAATCCATCTTACAAAGGTCTTCCAAGGTGTCAGGATTCGGCTTCATGATCTTCTTCCTGGACTAGATGTGGCTAGACTACAACTCCCATTGCCTTCCAACATTGCGGCAGGGAACAATGGGAGCTGTAGTCCAACCGCATCTGGGGATCTATTTCTGAGAACACGAGACAATTCCATGAACGAGGATTGCTCTATCACTGGCTGCCTTATTCATGACAGCAGAGCAGAGCCTCAGGTTCAGGGGCAGTCTACCTTTGAATACTAGCGCAGACAGTGAGGGCTGCTGCCTTCGTGGCTGGTTTGTGGGCTTCCTGGGAGTCATCCGGCTGGCCACTGTAGGGAAAAGATGCTGGACTGAATCCACCTCATATTTTATTTTTTGTTTAATTTATTGTTAAATTTATATACTGCCTTGCATTAAAACAATCCCAAGGCGGCTCACAGAAAAATTAAAACAAGACTATAAAAATACACAATTAAAATATTAAGCTAAAATATAAAAACATGAGTCTGACTAAAAATTTAAAATACAAGCATGAAATAACCATACCTTGATCAGATCTAGCAGCCAGGCTCTTCTTAGGTTACATTCTTCTGGCCTAATCCTGGCTAACCTCGTTTTTTGATGCTTTGTATGATTATTTATTTATCATATTTTTATACCGCCTGATATGCACATCTCTAGGCAGTGTACATTAAAAATCACAGATGAAAATACATAAAACACAATAAGACTATATAGAACAAGTTATTAAAATTATTTAAATTAATTCTATTTAAAAGCTTGTGAGAACAGGAGAGTATTGAGGGTCTTCCTGAAAACAAACAGAGAAGGAGATGCCCTTATTTCAGCAGGGAGCATATTCCAAAGCCCTGGGGCAGCCACAGAGAAAGCCCGGTCCTGAGTCGCCACCAGACAAACTGGTGGCAGCTGTAACCAGACTTCTCCAGAAGATCACAAAAGGCGACAGAGTTCATGACAAGGAGGTGCTCTCTTAAATAGCCTGGACCCTAGCCGGTAAGGGCTTTATAGGTAATAACCAGCACTTTGTATTTCATCCGGAAACATATCGGCAGCCAGTGCAGTTCTTTCAAAACCAATGTTATATGGTCCCTTTGCGTTGTCCCAGAGACCAATCTGGCTGCCACATTCTGTACCAATGGTCATTTCCGGACTGGCAGCCCCATGTAGAGCGCATTACAGTAGTCAAGTCCAGAAGTTGCCAGCATATGTACCACTGTTTTAAAGTCAATCACCTTGAGAAATGGATGTAGCTGACGTAACAGCTGGAGCTGATAAAAAGCACTCCTGGCCACTGCCTCAACCTGAGAAACCAGGGGGAGCTTTGGGTCCAAGAGCACTTCCAAGCTATTATCTGTTCTTTCATAGGGAGTGTAACTCTGTCCAGAACAGGCAGATCTAAACCATCTCTCGGGTCCCAACCCCCCACACTCAGTACTTCTGTCTTATTTGGATTCAACTTCAGTTTGTTATCCTTCATCCAGCCCATTACCACCTCCAGGCAGGCATTTAGGGAAGATATGCTATTTCCTGATGAGGCCGCCATGGAGAAGTAAATCTGGGTGTCATCAGCATATTGATAACACCGAGCACTAAACTTCCTGATGATCTCTCCCAGAGGTTTCATGTAGATGTTAAAGAGCTTTGGAGACAATATGGAGCCCTGTGGAACTCCAGTTCATACTTCAGTTCTTGTTTTGCAGAGCAACAGTCTCCAAGTGACACCATCTAGAATCTACCAGAGGTAGGAGTGGAACCACTGTAAAACAGTGCCACCCAATCCCACCTCCCTCAGGCGGTCCAGAAGGATGCCATGGTTGATGGTATCAAAAGCCGCAGGGAGATCCAGAAGGATCAGCAGAGTCACAGTCCCTTTGTCAATAGCTAGTTGGAGATCATCCATCAGGCCGACTAAGGCAGCGGTCTCAACCCCATAGCCCATACAAAAGCCAGTTTGAAACGGGTCTAGATAATCAGTTTCCTCTAAGTCCACCTGGAGCTGAGAGCCCACCACCAGCTCAATCACTTGCCAAACCACAGAAGGTTAGAAACAGGTCTGTAATTAGCTAACTCTGAGGGATCCAATGCAGGTTTCTTCAAAAGTGGCCTAATAATAGCCTTCTTAAGATAAGGAGGCATCCTGCCCTCCCTCAGAGAAGCATTTATAATATTTACCAGACCCTCTATGATAATATGAGTATCAGATTAAATAAGCCAAGTTGGGCAAGGGTCAAGAGAACAGGTTGTAGGGTGCACAGTCTGAAAATGATTGTCCACTTCCTCAGGAGTCACAAACTGAAAATGATCCAATCTAATCCCATAAGAGGAGTTGCTGGACACCTCCACAATAGACTCTGCAGTAACTGTGGAATCCAGCTTGGCCTGAATGTGAGAGATTTTATCAGCTTTGTAGGAAGTTATTTGCAAATTTGCAGATGATACCAAACTATTGAGGGTAGTGAAATCCAAAACAGATTGTGAGGAGCTCCAAAAGGGTTTCTCCAAACTGGGTGAGTGGGCGACAAAGTGGCAAATGTGGTTCAGTGTTGATAAGTGTAAACTGATGCATATCGGGGCAAAAAACCTCAACTTCACATATACGCTGATGGGATCTGAGCTGTCGGTGACTGACCAGGAGGTGGATCTTGGGATCATGGTGGACAGCTTGTTGAAAGTGTCGACGCAATTTGTAGCAGCTGTGAAAAAGGCCAGTTCCATGCTAGGGATTATTAGGAAGGGGATTGAAAATAAAACTGCTAATATTCTAATGCCCTTATACAAAATGATGGTGCGGCCACACCTGGAGCACTGCATACAATTCTGGTCACATCTAACAAAGGAAATTGTTGAACTGGAGAAGGTGCAGAAGAGGGCAACCAAGATGATCAGGGGCCTGGAGCACCTTCCTTAGGAGGCAAGGCTACAGCATCTGGGGCGATTTCGTTTAGAAAAAAGAGGACTGCGGTTTGAAATGACTGAGGTCTGTAACATCATGCAAGGTGTGGAGAAAGTGGATAGAGAGAAAATCTCCCTCTCACACAACACTATAATCAGGGGTCATCCCATGAAATTGATTGCCAGGAAATTTAGGACTAGCAAACAGAAGTATTTTTGCACACAATGCATAATCAACTTGCGGAATTCACTACCACAAGATGTGACAGCCAGCAACCTGGATGGCTTTAAGAGGGGTTTGGATAACTTCATGGAGGAGAGATCAATCAATGGCTACTAGTCAGAGGGCTGTAGGCCACCTCCAGCCTCGGAGGCAGGATGCAGGGGAGTAACGGCAGGAGAGGGGGCTTGCCCTCAACTCCTGCCTGTGGGCTTCCAGCAGCATCTGGTGGGCCACAGTGTGAAACCGGACACTGGACTAGATGGGCCTCCTTGGGTGGCCTGATCCTGCAGCGGGGCTGTTCTGAGGTTCGTATTGTAATTGGAGCTGTGTCTGTGTTCGCAGCCATTGCATTTCACTTCAAATGTCAGTCACTGCTACCTACACCTCATAATTCTGCATACTTTCACTATGTGTCACCCTGTCCAAGTAGGTTATATAAACCAGCTCTGACGACAGATGAGTCTTTCTTTTTTCTCCCTGCAGATTTCGACTCAATCCGGGGATTGCAACGGAGGGCGTGTCCGGATGGCGAGGGGAGCAGCTCGGAGACCCCAGATAGCTCCCTCCCTTGGGCACAGGACCGGAGAATGGAGCCTACATCTGACAGACGTAGAAGAGTGCAGCTGGCGACGAAAAGGGCTCCGTGTGCTCAGAACCCCCCCCCCGTGCAAGTAGCCCTGAGCGCTTCTGTCCCGAAAGGTCCAGGGTGTGAGCCACGAGTGCAAATGTCAAAGTTCCCCACACGGCATGGCGGGAGCACTGCGCAAAAGCCTGTGTCAGTGTCTTACTCTGCTTTTCCATGTGGGCGTGCACACTTTTTAATGTTGGCCGTCCTGCAACCATGGCACCCTGGACCTCGAAGCACACTCGCAAGAGAGTGTGAGGTGTGTGTGAACGTGAGCACAGGAGCTGGGCCCGGGAGGCCAGCCGCGTGACTGTGCAAACCCCGGGGCGGGGGGCAGAGACCCCACCTCCACCTGCTGCAGCACACAAGGCCCTGTTGCCACCGACCTGCACAGCCCCGTTGCACAAGCACCAGGGCTCCTCCCAAGCAGGAAGCATCGGCACCGCTACATGGAACCGGTTGCTGCCGCCTGGGGCGTTCTGCGTAGGAGTCTGGAAGCGGCCACCACGGCATGCTTGCGCCATGGCCTGAGGAAGGCTCTGTGTTGCCACACAGAAGAGGCACAGCAGTAGCCGAGGGATGGAGCGTGATGGAAGATGCTGAGAGAGTTACCGTGGATGAGGGCTGCCTCAACCAATAAACGGCTGAAGCTGAACACCTCCAAGTCGTGTGTCTTCAAATGAGGTGTCGGTGGGCCATTTGGGTTTCTCTCTAGGACACCTTTCTTGGAAGGCATCGCTTTGCTGCCTCTGCGATGTCCTGGCCCTGAAAACCCTCCATCTATCTCACCATGCATTTGTTTTCTGATGACAACCGTGACAACGGGCTGTTGCTCTTATGGGTTTTGAACCCCACTTTTCTATATAATATATAGAGTAGCCATGGGCAACCTGAGGCTTTCCAGCTGCTATGAGACTACAGCTCCCATCAGCCCCTGCTGCAACTTTTGCAGCAGGGGATGATGGAAGTTGAGGACCAACCACAGTTGGAGAGGCTCTGCTGGCTGGGCCACCCCTGGGAGGGGGGACGGGGAAGAGGAAGGCTGGAAGCATCTCCTGAGGGGCAGAGGGTCTCTCTCGGGGGCTCTGATGTGAAGTCGGAGGTGGAGCCTCTGCTTTCCATGCAGAAGGTCCCGGGTTCAGTTCTTGGCAGCATCTCTGGGGAAGACTCCAGCTTGGAGCCTGGAAATGCTGCTGCCAGTCAGAGAAGCCTCTTGTGTGCTCTCTCTCGCTCTCTCTCCTCCCAAGTGAAATCCAAAACAGATTGTGAGGAGCTCCAAAAAGAACTCTCCAAACCAGGGGAGTGGTGACAATATGGCAAATGTGGTTCAATGTAAGCAAGTGATGCATATTGGGGCAAAAAAACCGACCACTTCATACATACGCTGATGAGGACTGAGCTGTTGCTGACCAGGAAAGGGGTGGACAGCTTGCAAAAGTGTCGACTCAGTGCACGGCAGCTGTGGAAAAGGCCAGTTCCATGCAAGGGATCATTAGGAAGGGGGTTGAAAATAAAAATGCTAATATTATAATGCCCTTATAGAAATCTAAGGTGTGGCCACATTTGGAGTACTGTGTCCAGTTCTGGTCACTGTATATTAACAAGGTGGTGCAGAAGAGGGCAACCAGGATGATCAGGGGCCTGGAGCACCTTCCTTAGGAGGCAAGGCTACAGCATCCGGGGCTCTTTAATCTGGAAAAGAGGCGACTACAGGGAAACACGATAGAGGTGTATAAAATTATGCATGGAATGGAGAACGTGGACAGAGAGAACATTTTTCTCCCTCTCTCGCAACACTAGAAACGGGTCACCCCATGAAACTGATGGTTGAGAAGTTTAGGACCGACAAAAGGGAGTACTTTTTCACACAGTGCATAATTAATCTCTGGAATTCTCTGCCACAGGATGTGGTGATTGCCACCAGCTTTAGAAGCTTTAAAAGGGGCTTAGACACATTCATGGAGGACGGGTCTATCAATGGCTACTAGTCTGGTGGCTGTGGGCCACCTCCAGGCACAGAGGCAAGATGCCTCTGAATACTAGTTGCAGGAGAGGGGAAATGCCCTCCCCTCTTGCCTGTGGGCTTCCCAGAGGCATCTGGTGGGCCACTGTGGGAAACGGGATGCTGGACTAGACAGGCCTCCTTGGGCCTGATCCAGCAGGGCTGTTCTTCTTATGTAACCCTACAAACTGCTGCCTCTGGAACTTCTCACCACCTGGGGGAACGTGTGACAATACTAAAACAAAGTCTGAGGACTAAACCCCCCAGCATGACCACAGAGGAGCCAGCCAGACCAAACGCAGGGTGCACTCTAAGTATGTCCAGCCAGAAGCAAGTTGCACGGCACTCAGTGAGATTTACTCCCTAGCAGGGGTGCTGCTGTTGAGACCCTGCGGCCCAGCTCAGTTCAGGGGCGTAACTACTATTAGGCAAGGGGAGGCGGCCGCCTGGGGGGCCCCATGCCTCAAGGCCCCCCCCTGAGGCAAGTCACATGACTCCCAAACACCCGCAGAGCTTCGGTGCCGTGGAAAAGCCAACGCCAAGTTCGGAGCAAAGGCGGCATGCATGCAGCAAAGTCCTTGTCTGCAAAAGCAACTCTGAGCCGGGAGCGCTCTTCCCCACGGGAGGGTGGAGGGACGGGGTTAAAGCGAGGGAGTGGAGTTTTCCAGAGAAGCTGGCATAATGGGGATGTGAGTGTGAGTGCACTATACATTACGAAGTGTGTGTGTGTGTGTGTGTGTGTGTGTGTATCAGCAAGTGGCCCATTTTAAAATTTTGTCTCTGGGCCCACTCCAGCCTTGTTATGCCCCTGGCTCAGTCATATTGGAAACATTAACATGTGAATGAGACTGAAAGCAGAATAAAAACAGAACAAGCTGAAGCACTGTGTGTGGCACAGTACAGCCCAGAGGCATTGGGCGTGTGTGTCTGTCTGTCTGTCTTTGGGTCTTAACAGGAGCCGGGAATTAGGAACAGAGGAAGCTGCCATCTACTGAGTCAGACCATTGGTCCATCTAGCTCAGTATTATCTACCCAGACTGGCAGCGGCTTCTCCAAGGCTGCAGGCAGGATCTCTCTCAGCCCGATCTTGGAGATGCTTCTAGGGAGGAAACTTGGGACCTTTTGCTCTTCCTAGAGCGGCTCCATCCCTGGAGGGGGCTATCTTGCAGTGCTCACACTTTGAGTCTCCCATCCATATGCAACCAGGGTGGACCCTGCTTAGCTCAGGGGACAAGTCGTGCTTGTTGCCACAAGACCAGCTCTCCTCTCCAAGACTGGAGGACTTGCCCCTCTGTTTTGGATGCCAGTGCTCTGGTGTGAATTAACATGGGCAAGAGTGTCTCTGTGTTTGTGCAGAGAGCCCTTTCCCAGCGCCTCTCAGTAACCGCAGCCTGCCTCTGGGTGTCTTATATGAGGGCCTTTTGAAGTAGAGGTGGTCTCCTCTGAGGAAGTCTGTGCCCATTTTAAAAAAGAACCGGGGGTGGGATTGGAGGTGTTTAAAAGCCGAACGTCTCCCACGCTCTGGATGGCTGCAGTGTGGTGGGAAATCAGCGCAGTGGGCTGGTTTTAATTAAGGAGCGCACTCTTTGTAATCTGCAGTCAAAGCCTGTGTTGGCTAATCATCCCGCTGATGAAGCAAGGGAGGCTTTGAGGTTTCCCGGTGTGTTCCGGCAGTTGAAAGGCATCCTCTTGCCGGGCGGGCGGGCGGGGGGCTGTGAATGCAGACCCCTCCCACAACTCTTGTGAACAACATTTCCACTCTGCTTCCTCTGATTCAGATTTAACACATTGTTCACGGGCAGCTATTCCAAGAGGTATCTAAGCCATGCCACGAGCACATCTGAATGCTGACTGCTGATTAGGCACCGTTCAAGAACGTTGTTGATTTTTAAATGTAAAAATTCTTCATCAAGTAATGCAGGTTCTGCGTCAAGAGAACCATCTTTTATGGAAAGTAAGCAGATTTGGCTCCATCTTCTTTTGCATAGTATATTCTGCAGCTTTTACCGCTCTGTCTATTTTGCTCTGCTTCATGGGGAGGCTGGGTGCCTACCCTCTGGCCCCTTGACTCAGCCTCCTCCTCTCCAGCTTCAGAGGCTTCACATGATTTCATGGGAAAGACCTTCAGGACCAGAAACCTAGCTTTGCGCTCTCTTGTTTCCTTGCCTCCTCCCCCCGCCCTTTGAGCGGAGTTTCTCAGGAAGCCGAATCGTGCGGGATCCGAACATATACCTAGCCCTGACTTTATCGGGACACAGGAAACTGCCTTATACTGAGCCAGGACCTTGGTCCAGGTCCATCGAGCTGAGTGGGGTCGACTCTGACTGGCAGCAGCTCTCCAGAGTTCCAGCAGCAGCCTGCGGCCCATGCCACCCACCCACCGGCACTCAGGGTTGCTGTACCCACGCGCGAGCCCACTTGCCCGGCCGTGGGGGAGGGAAGAAACGGGGGCGCTCTGCCTGGGCAGGACGGAGCTCGCGCGATCCACCCACCGAGGGAAGGAAACGCCCCCCCCCGCCCCATCCTGCTACTACCTGGCCCGCCCAGGTGAGCGCTTGGTAGGCAGGCAGGCAGGCAGGCAGGCCGCGCGCTCACCCACTCTCGGCTGCCAGCCCAGGGTCGGGACGGGACGGGACCGGGAGAGACCACAACTCCGAGGCGAGAGAAAGCCCGCCCCCGGACTCTGCCCAGGTGCCTCCACGCAGGTAAGCGGGCGGCGGGGGGAGGGGGCTGGGCTGTTTGGAAAAGAGAGCCCCACTCGCCCCTCGCGCTGGTTTCCCGGCCTCGTGCTCAGACCAGCGCCTGCCTGCCTGCCTGCGTCTTTTCTTGCCCTCTTGCTTTCCCTGTCTGGGCTGCTTTCACTGCTCCCGCCCCCCGGAGGGGCACCGAGGTAACTGCTGAGCCTGGACTTAAGGGCCTCTGGAGCCCACCCACCCGCAATTTAAGCATGACCCCCCCCCCCCTATTCTTATCCCACCGATCTCTTTCCTCCTTCTGCCTCTCAAGCACCAGGCACAGGTCACAATCACACTCGGCCACCTGGCACCGTGACCACCACTCTGGACAGACTAAAGAGGGGTTTTTTGGGGGGGGGGAGTGGAGTGGGTGTGGACTTTGGCCCCGAAGTCCAGGGGTAAGAGTCCCACTGCCGCCCCCCCCTCCATTCTTTATCAAGCGGTTTCTCCCTTCCTGGCTTCTTTGCTTTTGAGCCCATTCACAACAACACACTTTCTCTTTTGTCTCTGGTCAGGGCATGTTCCTTCCTGTCTGCTGCCGCCGCCACCCCCCAGATTTGCTCTTTCTTTCCCTTATTCCTCCATTCGTCAGATCCTTACCCCGTTCCTTGGCCCATCATTTCTCCCACTCCCTTTCCTGCTCCCTCTCTTTCCTTGCAAGGCCTGCCTTTTCATGGGGGAGATCCCTCCCCAGTTTCACTCACCCCATCACTCACTTCCCCTGGAGGGATTAAATGGGGCAAATTACTCTGGGCACTTCAGTCTCAATGCAAGAGGGAGACTTCCAGCCAGTTCTGGAAGGGTTTGCCAGCCTGACGCTGGTTCTTGCCCTTTCATCTACCCTCCGCAGGTTTATGTCTGATATTAATTTGCTGCTGCTGCCAGACACACACCCAGCCAGAGCCGTGGGGCAATTCTTAAAGCCCTCCCAAGTGGTGGGGGGCGGGGGAATGAATCAGTTGATGAATCAAGTAGAATTCGTACAATTAATCAGCGAAGATTTCTTCAGCTGGGATGGCCCACCTCATGGTTTCTATAGCAATTTTAGTCCACAAAGTACATCCTGTGATGAGGTCCTTAACAGTCCCATTTTACAAATGGGGAGAAACTGGGACAGAGAGGGAACTTGCTGCCAGTGAGGGCTGCCCGGTGAATCCGTAGCAGAGGCGGCATCTGAACCCAGTGCCCGGTCTGTCCTTTGAACCCACAGTTTCTTCCTGTCCTTGTCAACCAGTCACCAGATGCTTGTATGCACTATGAAAATATTTTTATTATCCCACTGTTTGCTTTTAAATCTCCAAAAGCACAAAACACTGATTTTCCTTTAGAATCAGTGTTTTCCTAGGAGCTGAGTTCCCAGGCTTGGGTCCCCAATTGTTGTTGGACTACAACTCCCATCATCCTCAGCCATAGTGGCCAAAGCTATTGTAGCTGAGGATGATGGGAGTTTTAGTCCAACAACATCCGTGGACCCAGCCCTGGGAATCCCTGCCCTAGAAAGCACACCCTCAAACCTGGATACCGCCACTTCAACTGTGCAGTATTTGCAGTTAGTCAGAGATGGACAAAAGACACTCTACACATGCTCAGAGCAGAAGTAAATCATTTGCTTGAGGGTTGAATCCTGGCATTCAAAACGGTCCAAGTATCCATGATGCCCTGTCAGATATTGTCAGGTAGAAGCTGTCTATAATGGCAGGGGATGAATGGGGCAAAGGACTAGCTGTATTCCCCTGCTAACTGAGCAAAGAGGCACCTTTTTAAAGTAGTGATCCTCTTTATTGAGCTGGGGTAAGCAACTGGCCTTCTCCATCCCTAGCACAGCATCCTTCCAGTGGCTGTTGCTGTGGTCTGTCTTATGTTTCTTTTTTAGATTGTGAGCCCTTGTGGGGACAGGGAGCCATTTTATTTATTCATTTATAGCTGTGTAAACCGCTTTGGGAACTTTTGTTGAACAGTGGTATATAAATATTCATTGTATTCTTATTCGTTGTCATATTCCATGAGCCAGGCCCAGACATTTTGGCCATCAGTATCACCTTGCTGTCTGCATGCTCATAGTGAATTTTAGCACTTTTGGAGTCTTAACTTACTCCCCGGAGCTGGAAAAGAGGGGAAGGTATTGTTGCACTCACAGCTTCCTCTACATGACCCCACTTTCTTTATCCCCCTCCCCGCAAATGGCTAGGGCGGAATTGCAGTTGTTTTTGCACCAAGGAAAGTGTCAGGGTGAAAATGAAAAAATTGTGGTGCTCTCTCCATGGAGTAATCTTTGGACAATAGGAACATAGGAAGCTGCCATATACTGAGTCAGACTATTGGTCTATCTAGCTCAGTATTGTCTTCACAGACTGGCAGCAGTTTCTCCAAGGCTGCAGGCAGGAGTTTCTCACAGCCCAATCTTGGCGATGCTGCCAGGGAGGGAACTTGGAACCTTCTGCATGCAATCAGATGCTCTTCCCAGAGCGGCCCCATCCCCTAAGGGGAATATCTTACAGTGCTCACACATGTAGTCTCCCATTTAAATGCAAACCAGAGCAGACCCTGCTTAGCTACGGGGACAAGTCATTCTTGCTACCACAAGACCAGTTCTCCTCTTCTAAAAACTAGGTCATAGGAAGCTGCCATATACTGAGTCCGATCCTTGGTCCATCTAACTCAATACTGTCTACCCAGACTGGCAGCGGCTTCTCCAAGGTTGTAGGCAGGAATCTCTCTCAGCCCTATCTTGGAGTTACAGTACTACCTGCATATACCTCATAACCTTGTGGGTTTCCAAATCCTTGTGTGTAAATCTTTGTAGATAAATCATGTACAAACAACCACTTTGTATATAATTGTGCTTTGGAAATGTACTGTATGCTTTGGTAGTTTGTTGGTTCAATAAAAAAAAGCTTGTCCTATAAAATCTTGTCCTATCTTGGAGAAGCCAGGGAGGGAACTTGAAACCTTCTGCCCTTCCCTGAGGGGAATCTCTGACAGTGCTGCTCACACATCAAGTCTCCCTTTCACATGCAACCAGGGCAGACCCTGCTTAGCTAAGGGGACAAGTCATGCTGGCTCCCACAAGACCAGCTCCTGCCAGTTTTCATTTCCACTTCTCTGACCACATTGATAAAAATTTATGGTAGTTTTTGTATATGTACAACTTTTTAAACACCATTGCAAAGTTGGCCATTGCAGGCCTGATACTCAGGACCATCAAAGAATGAAAGCACACTGACAGCTGTCAAGTGCAAGAATGGTGTTGCCTCTTTTCCATCTCTAGGGGTGCAGAACTTGGCAAACAATCAGCCTGAGCATTCGTCCCCACAGATGGTACCGACTGCCCCAGCTGGCTCAGGTACTACAGTGAGGATGCTATTTTGTTAGGTGACGTCTTTTGTTGATTGTTTATATGTATGTGTGTGTATATATGTGTGTGTGTGTGTATGTGTGTATATGTATATATGTGTGTGTGTGTGTGTGTGTGTGTATATATATATATATATATATTCATGTGATGTTGTACTTTAATGTGATGTTGTACTAATATGATGTTGTAAAGGTTGACGTTTACAGGAAAGGAAGCATGTGATTTTTTAAAAAAGGAGGCGGTCTAAAGTGGCAAAGTGGATGGCAGGGAATGGAGCAAAACCCACATAGGGCCCAGGAAACAGGGGGAAAGAGGATGGGAAAATGAGCGCTGGGGAGAGCTGATTGGCCGGTTGGTTGTCATATGATCAAGATATCCTGTTGGATTGGATGGAAGATTTAAAATGAACATGTGAAATTGACTAGTTTGATCAGTGGCTGGCTGGTAGCATTTCTTGTATTAAAACTGTACCATATGGGAAACACCTGTATCGGGCAGCAGCGATCTAGGAAGATGCTGAAAGGCATCATCTCATACTGCGCGGGAGGAGGCAAGGGTCAACCCCTCCTGTATTCTGCCAAAGACAACCACAGGGTTCTGTAGGCGCCAGGAGTTGACACCGATTTGACGGCACAATTTTACCTTTACTTTATTGTCACCATGCTCCCAGCTGGCCTTGTGGTAGCAAGCATGAAATGTCCCCTTTGCTAAGCAGGGTCTTTTCTGATTTGCATTTGGATGGGAGATTACATGTGTAAGCACTGGAAGATCATCTCCTAGGGAATGGCGCTGTTCTAGGAAGAGCATCTGCAGGCTTGCATGCAGAAGGTTCCAAGTTCCCTCCCTGGAAGTATCTCCAAGAGAGGGCTTAGAGAGACTCCTGCCTGCCATCTTCATTCATTCATTCATTCGATTTTGGAGAAGTCACTGCCAGTCTGGGTCGACAATCCTGAGTTAGATGGACCAAGGGTCTGACTCAGTGGACGACAGCTTCCTAGGTTCCTATTTGCTTTCAAACATCATTTTAGAACATAAGAACCGCCCTGCTGGATCAGGCCCAAGGAGGCCCATCTAGTCCAGCATCCTGTTTCTCACAGTGGCCCACAAGATGCTGCTGGAAGCCACAGGCAGGAGTTGAGGGCGTTCCCTCTCTCCTGCCATTACGCCCCTGCAACTGATTCTCAGAGCCGTCCTGCCTTTTGAGACTGGAGGTGGCCCACAGCCCTCCGACTAGTAGCCATTGATAAGAACATAACATTTTAAAAACCGCAGGCTAAGACTCCCCCCACTTATCCCAAGTCTTTTCCAACAGGTGTTTGCAACTTTTGTAAATGAATAGGAAAAGGCCTTGCAACCCGCACCCTGCCCACCAAAAAAACCCTCTCCTGCCCTCAGAGAGATCCATCCATTCACAGATCAGCAGACTGAGCTCCACAGGTGCAGAGCAAAAGGCCCCACCCACCAGGGGCTCTTCTTGCGCTGGAGGAGTTGCCAACTCTGGCTGACGCTGGAGACTCCTGAACCCAAGGTTTCCCATAATATTTTCCAGGATTGCTTTCAGGGGCCTCCTGATGTAATGCTGATGCCTGAGGACCCTGGGCCGGTCCTGGGCGGTGGGCGACTCTAACCTGCACAGCTCCTGTTAATTTCACTGGCCCCATGCAGGGAAACCTCCTCAGCAAGCCAGTTGCACCTTTTCCCTGCCAGGGGCCCTTCTGCCTTTGGAAGCTGCATGACAGCCAACATCCAACAGGTGCAGCACTATCTCGTGATTCTGTCAAAAACCTGCACCCAGTCAGTGTAGGGGTGGTGGTGGTGAGAGAATTCAGGATGTCTAGATTCTCTGGGTAGGAGTTTTAGTGGGAGGAGAGCGGGTCTTGTGGTAGCTTGTTAAACAGGGTCCACCCTGGCTTGCATTTGAATGGGAGACTCCATGTGTGAGCACTGGAAGATATTCCCCTCAGGGGATGGGGCTGCTCTGAGAATATCATGCTTGCAGGTCCCAGGTTCCCTCTCTGGCATCTCCAGATAAGGCTGAGAGTGACTCCTGCCTGCAGCCTTGGAGAAGCTGCTGCCAGCCTGTGTAGACAATACTGAACTATGATGATGATGATTTTACATTTATATCCCACTCTTCCTCCAAGGAGCCCAGAGCGGTGTACTACATACTTGAGTTTCTCTTTCACAACAGCCCTGTGAAGTAGGTGAGGCTGAGAGAGAAGTGACTGGCCCAGAGTCACCCAGCTAGTTTCAAGGCTGAATGGGGATTTGAACTCAGGTCTCCCCGGTCCTAGTCCAGCACTCTAACCACTACACCACGCTGGCTGTAGATGGACCAAGGGTCTGACTCGGTGGAAGGCAGGTTCCTATGTTCCTAGTGCATGTGAGCAGAGAGTTGACAGGCCACATACCCCACGTTTTTTAGCGTTTGGTGCCATTTTATTTGGCATTAGTTAATACTTAGCATTTCTGAGTGCTCAGAGTTTCACACCCATTATGTTGCAACCTTTTCAATGAAACAGGTCGGTTTAGTTATGTCTGTTTCACAGCTGGAAGACTGAGATTGAGATTGAGAGAGTGAGTAGCTTGACTAAGGCCACTGAGTTCATGGTGGGGGTGAGATTTCTAGAACCAGCATC
The DNA here is from genome assembly GCF_027244095.1 of Hemicordylus capensis. Classification (NCBI taxonomy): domain Eukaryota; kingdom Metazoa; phylum Chordata; class Lepidosauria; order Squamata; family Cordylidae; genus Hemicordylus; species Hemicordylus capensis. The sequence goes on along the minus strand of NC_069662.1, from coordinate 2,079,695 downwards.
CTGGTCCGCAGCTCAGACTTTCAGACATTACTATATGCTCCAATTATCAGAGCCCATTGGCTGTAATCTGTCCCTGGTGAATCACTGTCTCCCTGTTTTTGTCTTCTGAGGATATTAAAAATGAGGGTGTTGCTGGACTTGTCATCTGTCATAGTCCCCAGGGCTCTAGAGCAGGGCCCTGGTGAGGGAATCCCCTCACAATGGTGGGGGATGATGGGAGTTGTAGTCCAACAACCACTGGAGAGCCTCAGGTAGCTCTAGAAGTGGAATCTCTGAGTGTGCTGTGGATGCATCTTGCTAGTATGTATATTGTACATTTCTAACCCCTGAACAAACAAGGCGGGGTGGGTGATTTGAGGAAGAAATGAATCAAGTTGACAGAGCAGAGCCTTTGCTGATGTGTAACTTGAGCGGGAGGGAGTCTCAGGTAGCGATCCTGGCACATGACCTGGTTTTGTCTGTGAAATTGTCCTAGTCCTGCAAAATACCTGCAAATGCGGACGTGGGACCCCCATGTTGCCTACCAGGAAAACAATTTAGGGGGAAAGGACCTTGCCGCTCCCTCTGGACCAACCCAAGGGACCCTGTGAATGTCCCCACAAGTCAGGCCTACCCGTCCTCTGTCATCCTCTGTTTCTTTTTAAGCAGCCTCTCCTCTCTCAGACCAGGAGGGGGACGCCATACTGAGTTCATTCCTAGCAGCTTGTCAATATTTGCTCGCAGAGAGCTTGGACTTTGTCAGTCTGCACAAGGTTGGGCCAGCGGGTTGTTGTTGACAAGCAGAACTACACAAGGAAAACACAGGAGCCGTGTGCGGGGACAGACAGTGCCAGGGACCCATGTGCCCTGCCTCTCAGCCAGGGTTCATCTGGATTCCCAGATGTTTTTGACTACAACTCCCAGAATCCCCAGCTGCAACGGCTTTTGTTTGGGAATTATGGGAGTTTTAGTCAGCAGCATCTGGGAATCCCTGTTAGAGGGAAGTCTGCTCCCAGCTACCCACCTGCAAGACTCATGAAAGCTTTTCCAGCACATGGATTACTGCAGGGGTTCTCCAAGCTGGGTCCCCAGATGTTGTTGGACTACAACTCCCATCATCCCCAGCCACCAGGACCCCTGGACTATTGTATTTAAAACCACAATGGAGGGAAGTAAGCAATGGGGTCACCCAGGGATCTGTACTGGGACCAGAGCTCTTTAACTTGTGCATCAATGATCTAGAAGTTGGGGTAAGCCGCGAAGTGGCCAGATTTGCAGATGACACCAAACTCTTTTGGGTAGTGAAATCCAAAACTGATTGTGAGGAGCTCCAAAAGGATCTCTCTAAACTTGAGTGGGCGACAAAGTGGCAAATGCGGTTCAATGTTGGCAAGTGTAAACTGATGCATATCGGGGCAAAAAACCTCAACTTCACATATACGCTGATGGGATCTGAGATGTCGGTGACTGACCAGGAGGTGGATCTCGGGGTCATGGTGGACAGCTTGTTGAAAGTGTCGATGCAATGAAGAGAGGTATATAAATATTCGTCGTTGTCGTCATAGTAGTAGTAGAGTGTCCCATTACTCATAGGAGTAGGGTGTCCCAAATTTCCTGAAGGACAGGAAATTTAGGACCGACAAGAGGAAGTACTTTTTCACATAGCACATAATTGATCTATGGAATTCTCTGCCACAGCATGTGGTGCTGGCAACTAGTTTGGATGGCTTTAAAAGGAGCTTGGACAAATTCACCGAGGACAGGTCTATCAATGGCTACTAGTTCGGTGGCTATAAGCCACCTCCAGCCTCAGAGGCACGATACCTCCACATACCAGTTGCAGGGGAGCAGCAGCAGGAGAGAGGAAGGAAGGCGTGCCCCCCCCTCTTGTCTGTGGGCTTCTCAGGGGCATGTGGTGGGCCACTGTGTGAAACAAGATCCCGGACTAGAGAGACCTTGGGCTTGATTCAGCAGGGCTGTTCTTATGTTCTTAACCACAACTTTGTCTCTCCAGCAATGCTTCTGTGCTTTTAAAAATAACTACAGGCAGGCAGACAGGGGCGTCGCTATAACTGGAGGGAAAGTGGGTGTGGGGAACAGAGGATAAACGTCCCCAGGCCCCCGAAGGGGAGGGGGCCACTGGGTGGGTGAAAGCCTGCTGTTTGTTCTCCCCCTCCTGCTTCTCCAAGAAAGGGGGGTGGAGTTGGGAGGGCAGGGCTGGCCCACCTTCACTATGTTGTCCCAGGTCCCACTCCAATCTTGCCCCACCCTGCAGACAGACATTCAATAGGCGTAGCTTATTAATAGGCGTAGAAGTGGCAGGCAACACTTTCCCAGTTGGCTTTCCTCCTTTTTGTCAGCTGACCAAAGTAGACGCAGCTTTCTGGCGGAAGGGAACAAATCTGAGCATACTTTCTGGTGCTCCCCCCCCCGCCCCAGGCAGACGAGACCTAGTTGAGATTGCCCCCCCCCTTGCTCAAGAACCCAGAAGTCCTAGCAGCTCCTGGGCCTCCTGAACAACCTGGCTTGTCACCCTGCTGCTTGTTGTGAGGCGTGGACCCGAGTGAATGGAATCGCCCAGCTGCTGACGCCTCACTTCCTTAAGCAGCCCCGGAGGCACTCTGCGGACTCGAACTGTGTCACCCAGATAGGAGCAAGGGCTCTGTGTGGGGTGTGTGTGTGTCTCGGTGGGGAGTGCCAGGCTGCAGAGCTGGAGGCACGCCCGGGAAAAAAGCAAAACCGTCCAGAAACCCTCTGGCCCCACGTCCTCTGCTCTCGCCTCTTCCCCCTGGGCTGCCATGTCCTTTGCAGGGAACCCAGGACTCCTGACTCCAGAGCTCCTCTTCTCAAGCTCCCGGTTTTGCTTCCTGTCCTTGCCGAGAAGCCAGGAATCCCGTCTGTCTAGCCCTGCTCCCGGTTCCCCAACACAGTGGCAACCATTGCTCTGGCTTGCTCAGATCCCTCATCAGACAGAACCAGTTCTGCCGGACTGCTCTCCTCTGGCCAGCGCCCTTTGCCCTCTTTATCTTAACTCTGCTCTACACACACACACACACACACACACACACACACACACACACACACTGGTGCCCCAAGATCTGGGTCCAGACCCCAAGCTCAGAGGACTCAGCCTGCTCTCACGTGTTTTTGCCTGCCAAAGATTTTGGTCACCCCTCTTGCACTATTGCAAAGGGTGCAGAGGGTTGCCAAGGTTTTCATCAGCTGTAGCTGCTGTGCCTTTAACTATGGCTTGGTCGCAGCAGGGAGACCAGTGTTACTGTCTGCTAACTGGTGCAGATCCTGCTGCTGTTGAAGGCATTGTAACAGAGCCTGGTTGAAAAGTTGGCAACCTCCTTTGTGTTTGTTTGTTCTGCTAGTAAACAGTGCTCTGGTTTCTGTTTGTCAGTACAAATACAACTAATATTTATATACCACTTTTCAACAAAAGTTCCCAAAGTAGTTTACATAGATTTAAAATTAAATTAAATTAAATGGGTCCCTGTCCCCAAAGGGCTCACAATCTAAAAAACAACAACACAAGAAAAACACCAGTATCAGCCACTGGAGGGGTGCTGTGCTGGGAGTGGAGAGGGCCAGTTGCTCTCCCCCTGCAAAATAAAGCAAATCACCACTTTAAAAAGGTGCCTCTTTGCTCAGTTAGCAGGGGTGTGATCCAGATTGAAGTGATCCAGGTTTAGGTCTGGATGGATTTCCCACACCCATACAAACACCAAATTTAATTGTATGAGTGTGCAAAGTCCAGACACTTGAGGACCTGCAAAAATGATTTGTGGGAATATTTTCAGGTTCTGCAACAATTAGCAAAGGATTGAGACGCCAGTGGCGCTTCTGGGAATGTTTGTTGCATTCAACCAGTCTGGTTTGGGGATAGGCATGCTGCTGGAATAAGCCCCGGGCCATGGGCATCTCCTATGATCCACCAACCCCACACAGATCAGTCAATACAATCTAGATCACAGACTGTTGGGACAGGGAAGCAGTTTAGCTGCCAAAAAGGTGCTTAGTGCAAATAACTTGAGCAAGTGAGCCGAGTTGTGCATAACAGAAGAAAAGGGGGAAGATACCAACTTCACAGACACTAGCCAATCTGCCCTGGATAAAATCCCTGTTCGGCTTTACATCTGCTAGAGGTTACCATGGAATTCAAACTGAATTATGAGTTGGGAAATGCACTTGGTCCACTGTGACATGGATGTGAAGAAAGGTGAGACTAACAGCATGTCCCCCCCCCACTTCTTCTTTCCCCCCTCCCAACAGGGGCCCCAATGGCACCGGATGACGGCACGGACTGGCTTCTGCAGCTGCTGACGGAAATCCAGTTGGAGCAGTTTTACAGCAGGATCCGTGACGAGCTTAACATTACGCGGCCGGGCCACTTTGATTATGTCAGGCCAGCTGACCTCGACCGCATTGGCATGGGGCGCCCAGGTACTGCGGAGAGGGGGGCAGGGAGTGAGACGCTGGGAGGGCAGCGGCAGAAATGGGGTGGGGTCTCAGGGCTGGAGCAGTGGAAGGGTTTAGCCAGGTTTAGTCAGGGCTGGAGCAGTAAGGGTTTAGCCAGGGGTTCCCCAGGAGGGCTGTTTCAGGGGAGTCTTCAGAATACGGCGTGGAAGGGAGCGTCTGGAGAGCTCCACTTTCATTAACACAAAGCTTCTAGTCCTTAAGAGGTGCAAAGGGCAGAGTCTGCCAAAGCATGGGTGTGACATTTCGGCGGCCGCTGAAAGGCTGAACAGGACTTCTGGTGGCCAACAATGAGACGCTGTCGTTTGGTTTTTTAAAATGTGACCCTCCTCTTCCCTAAGGCTGGGGGTGGGTAACTGTGGCTTTGTCCTCCTTGCTGTTCCACCTGCTCATACGCCGCAGTCCTAATGACGACACAGAAACAGAATTCTGTCAGTCAAGCCCACCCATGCCCAAGGTCTGCACTTGCATAATTAATTCTGGAGAGAGCGTTTTGGTCTCCCCTGGTCTGATCCCCTGGGGGCCTGGCTGTTTCACTCTCCTCTGTAGGGCAGCGGCGCTTGGAAGAAGCCTTGAAACGCAGGAAGCCTCCAGGGCAGCGTCCCATGTCCTGGGTGTATAAGGTGTGTACTTTCTCCCTCCTTTGAAGAACACACACACACACACACACACGATCCAGTATACAGGTTATCCAGTCAAGGAGCAGAAGTCCACATCTCTGGGGAACCAGATGGTGGCTAGGGGTGTGCACACAACCGGTTTGCCCGGTTCGGTTCGACTCTGAACTGGACTTGAACAGAACCGGGCATGTTTGGTTTTGTGCACTCCCAAACACACACACACACACACACACACACACACACCAGATCGGCTCAAATTCGAGCTGGTTTGGGGGTTCTTTTTTAGTTTTGTTTTTTAAGGTAAAGGACTCACCACCTTTGGGGGGCACTGCTGCAGCTGTGGGGTGGGGGTGGTCTCTGGTGGTTCCCTCTCCCCCTGCTGGCCTCCCCCCAGTCTCAAAATGGCCTGGTTTGGACAATTTTTTGGCCCGTTCTGGGCCTCTGTGTGCTGGCGGTGGGCGGTGGCCATTTTGGAGGCTGTTCCACACTTATGCAATGGTCACACAGAAAAGGCTCAGAAAGTAGACAGAGGAGCAGACCAGACTTGGAGACAGGGTATCTCTCAAGGGTGCTGGCATTTAATGTTAGTTAAATGGAACCTCCATGTCCAAAGGCAGACTACCTCTGAATATCAGGCATCCTAAGGTTGAATTGACCTGTGTGGGCCAGGGAATATCTTGATCCAAACAAGAGAAATGATGTGCAGAGAATTAGGGGGGCGGGGGGGGTGCTGTTGAGATGATTTGACAGTTCTACACATCCTGGGGATATTATGGTGTGCAGGAAACCTAGGGAGGATATTATAGCCCCTTCCTCATCCTCCCTCCAAGATGTTCACAGGAGGAAAATGTCCAGAAAACGAAGAGACTCCCACCCCAGAGCCCTCGGCCCCCCGTGTGGATGCTGACGTCTCTCTCAAATGCCTGATCAGCGAGTGGGACTTACGGATCCGGGACCGGCTGGGAGACGGCTGCTTCGGGGTGGTGTATCGTGCTGAATGGAGCACCCCTGGCGGTGGAGGGGTGAGCTGCTTGTTCGGTTTGCCCGTCTCCTCTGGCACCAGGAGGGACTGGGAGGGACTCCGTCTCTCGGTGGTGCTTTGCTCCATGGATCAGCTGGGTTGGCCACTGTTGGTAGAGATTTGCTTGATAGACTGGGTGTTCTCAAGCTTGGGTCCCCAGATGTTTTGGGACATCCCCATTGGGCTGGGGATGGTGGGAGTTGTAGCTCAACCACATCTGGGGGACCAAGCTTGAGAGCCTCTGAGATAGGTATCTCCCACTGGTGCTGGTATTTAACGTTCGTTAAATGGAACCTCCATGTTCAAAGGCAGTCTACCTCTTAATATCAGCCATGGAGGATTGTGTGTGTGTGTGTGTGTGTGTGTGTGTGTGTGTGTGTGTGTGTGTGTGTGTGTAGGAGGTTGTTGCCTTCCTGCCATGATTGGGGGCTTCCTGGAGGCATCTGGCTATCCTCTGTTGGAAACAGGATGCATGCCAACACAGACTTATCTTGTGGGACTCACCTTGTGTTCCCCCCACCGGCCACCTTCTCCTTTCCCCAGCTTTCTGTGGCTGTGAAATCCCTGCGTTCCGACGTCTCGTCTGACCCTGGCGCCCTGATCGATTTCCTCAATGAGGTCAACGCCATGTGCTGCCTAGACCACCCTAACCTCATCCGGCTCCACGGGGTGGTGCTCACCCAGCCCCTGAAGATGGTAAGGGGGCAGCAGCTCATTTGGTGATGCTGCGCACAGCCTAGCCTACCTCACAGGGTTGTTGTTAAGGTGTGCGGGGTGGGGCGGGGGGAGAAGGGATGTGTTCTGCCCTGGCAGCCTTCAGAAAGAACCTTAAGACACACCTCTCTGTTCCTGATTAGCTGTTTTAACTCATTTTAAATGTTTATATTTGCTTTTAATCATTCTGCTTTGGCTTTGATTAGCTGTTGTTTTAATTCATTTAAAGCATTATATGTAATGCTTTTCTAAATATCAAAGCATTATATTTGCTTTTAATTATTCTGCTTGCTTTAATGTGTTGCTGATTTTGTATTTTAAATTGTGTAAGCCATCCAGAGACACTGGTTTCTGGTGGTATAAAAATGCTCCAAATAAATGAAATAGATTCCGAGTCTTCATGTTCAAGGGGGTTAGAACGGAAAGAGCTTGGCCATTGCCAGGACTCCTGGGTCCTCGTCCGCCTGTGTTTGGCAGAACAGCTTGGAGCAGGACTTGGGTCCCCAGATGTGGTTAGACTACAACTCCCGTCATCCCCTCCCTTCGGCCTTCTGGCTGGGGATGATGGGGCTTGTAGTCCAACCACACCTGGAGACGCAAGTTTGAGAACCCCTTGCTCCAAGCGAGTGGGTGCTGGTCGCCAGGACTCCTGGGTCCTTTGGGAAGATCTCCGGGGTTCATGGAATGGCCCAAGACTCTTGGTGCCTGAGGCAGAAAAATCCAACATGGCGCCCCTTTGACTCTTTCCTCCCTGCAGGTGACTGAGCTGGCCCCACTAGGCTCCCTCTACGACTACATCCGCCCGCCCTTCTCCCTCCACCGGCTCTGGAACTACGCCCTGCAGGTCGCCAAAGGGATGGCCTACTTGGAGTCCAAGCTCTTCATCCACCGTGATTTGGCGGCACGCAATATCCTCCTCGCCTCCGAGGAACATGCCAAGATTGGCGACTTCGGTCTCATGAGGCCGCTGTCGAGCAAGAGCGACCGCTACATCATGTCCGCCCACCGGCGCATCCCCTTCGCCTGGTATGTGTCTGCCCCTTCCTTGACCCCACAGAATCCTCACACTGGGACAGGGAGTTCCAACGCGGTCAAGTCTCCAGTCCTCTGTAAGGCCCCTTGCCCTCCAGTACTGCTGTTTTCCAGGCGACCTTACAAGGCCTGCAGTAAACACTGCCCCCCGCTGCCCCATTATTTGTTTGGAGAAGATACTTTAACAGGCATGAGGACTAGCAACTTGAGCAAGTATAATTGTGCCATGAATTAGGGAATGTGGTGTCTACCACTGTGCAATGGTAGACATAATTCTTGGAGGAAACTGATGATCTAGACCAGGGTTTCTCAATGTGTGGATCCCCAGATGTTATTGGACTTCAACTCCCATAATCCCCAGCCCCAGTGGCCTTTGGTTGGGAATTATGGGAGTTGAAGTCCAATTACATCTGGGGACCCACATGTTGAGAATCCCTGATCTAGACCCATTTCAAACTGGTTTTCGGGTGGCCTATGAGGTGGAGACTGCCTTGGTCAGCCTGATGGATGATCTCCAATTGGGAATTGACAGAGAGAGTGTGACTCTGTTGATCCTTTTGGACCTTTTGGCAGTTTTCGATACTATCGACCATAGTATCCTTCTGGAGTGAGGAGGTTGGGGGCGGGAGGCTCTTCTTTGTGGTGGTTCCGCTCCTAACTCTCGGGAAGATTCCTGATTCCAACCGCCCTGAGCCATTTTTGGAAGGGCGGTATAGAAATCGAATAATAATAATAATAATAATTATTATTATTATTATTTTACACAGTCAGACAGGTGTTATTGACTGGTTTGTTTTATCCAGACATCGAGTCCTTCCCAAGGACCTGGGATGCCAGAATTTTATTGTCAATGTTGTTGCTGTTGTTATAGATATCGTCGCAGAATATACGCTGTTCCCAGTAAAGCTGCTTTTTGTAAACTGGCTGATGGTGATTTCTGTGGGAAGAGAGCTGGTCTTGTAGTAGCAGGCATGACTTGTCCCCTTAAGCTAAGCAGGATCCGCCCTGGTTGCATACGAAAGGGAGACTAGAAGTGTGAGCACTGTAAGATATTCCCCTTAGGGGATGGAGCTGCTCTGGGAAGGGCATCTAGGCTCCAAGTTCCCTCCCTGGCATCTCCAAGATAGGGCTGAGAGAGACTCCTGCCTGCAACATTGGAGAAGCCACTGCCCGTATGTGAAGACAATACTGAGCTAGATAGAGTAGGCCAATGGTCTGACTTGGTATATGGCAGCTTCCTATGATCCTATGATCCTGTGGCCCCTATGGTGTTGAGGTGCTCTTCAAGGTCTTTTGGAACTGCACCCAGGGCGCCAATGACCACTGCGATTATTTTGGTCTTTTTCTGCCACAGCCTTTCAATTTCAATTTGTAGATCTTTGTATTTGGTGATTTTTTCTATTTTTCTTCTATTCTGCTATCCCCTGGTATTGCTATGTCAATTATTTTGACTTGTTTTTCTTTCTTCTCGACTACAGTTATATCTGGTGTATTGTGTGGCAGATGTTTGTCTGTTTGTAGTCGGAAGTTGTTGTTGTTGTTATGGTGTCATTTGGAGACTCTTGCTCTTCAAATTTTGAACTTTTATATGGTGTCCCCCAGGGCTTAATACTGTCTCCAATGCTTGTTAACATCTACATGAAACCGCTGGGAGAGATCATCAGGAGATCTGGTGCAGGGTGTATCAGTATGCTGATGACACCCAGACCTTTTTCTCCATGTCAACATCATCAGGAGAAGGCATAACCTCCCTAAATGTCTGCCTAGAGGTGGTGATGGGCTGAATGAGGGATAACAAACTGAAACTGAATCCAAATAAGGTGGAGGTACCTATTGTGCAGGGTCGGAACTCAGGAGACGATTTTGATCTGGCTGTTCTGGATGGTGTCACACTTCCCCAGAAGGAACAGGTGTGCAGTCTGGGGATGCTTCTGGATCCAAACCTCTCCCTGGTATCCCAGGTCGAGGCAGTGGCCGGAGGTGCTTTCTATCAGCTTCGGCTAATACCCCAGCTGCATCCATTTCTTGAGATAAATGACCTCAGAATAGTAGTGCATATGCTGGTAACCTCCAGATTTGACTACTGTGATGCACTCTGTGTGGGGCTGACTTTGTACATAGTCCAGAAACTTCAGTTGGTACCTGAAGGTGGCAGCCAGGTTGGTCTCTGGGTCATCTTGGAGAGACCGTATTACTCCTGTATTGAAAGAGCTACAGTGGCCACCAATAAGTTCCTGGACATAATACAAAGTGCTGGTTATAACCTATAAAGCCCCAAATAGCTTAGGCCTCCCTGGGTATTTAAGAGAACGCCTTCTTTGTCGTGAGCCCCACTGCCCATTGAGATCACCTGGAGAGGTTCGTCTGGTGGCTACAGAGGGACAGGACTTCTCTTTTGCTAATCCAAGATTCTGGAATTAACCCTAACCCTAACCCTGCTGAAATAAGAGCCTCCCCTTCTCTGACAACTTTTTAAAAGTCTCTCTAAAGACTTATTTTTTCACCCAAACGTTTTAACTTGACTGTGTTTTTAAATTGTTTTCATCATCATCAATTTTATTATAGCCATTGGCCAGCAGAAATAGAAATAACAAACATATCCAATACAACAATACTAAAACACAATAAATCAAAATACAGTCATTCATAAAAAATTAGTTTAACAAGCATAAACAGCTCCCACAGTTAAGCACATAATTGAGACCTTAACCTAATGGCAATATAAAAAAAATTTGCTACAATTTTTGTTATATCAGAGCTTACATCCGCAAGACAGTAATATGTATAAAAACGCTCGCACCTCCCAGGAAATTTGATTAACAAATTGTTTTAAGGTTTTCATTTTCAATCTGTTTTATGTTGTTGTAAACTGCCCAGAGATGGAAGTTTGGGGCGGTCTACAGATTTGAAAAAAATAATAATAATCTGTTCTAGCATTTAGCTCCCGAGCCTGGGACATGTGAAATGATGATAAAGAGAAGAGTTCCCCTGGGGATATGCAGAGTGCCTTTTTCATATCATTAAGCAGCACACAACCAGCTTTCATGGATCTGGAATGAGTGGGAAGTGCTGTTAGGATGTGTGACTTCTTTCTATGCCTGCTTCAGGATTGAAAGGGGGTGTGTGGCGGGGGGGGAGAATTGATTGGCAGCTGCCACTTCCCCCTTTCCTCCCACAATCTGTGAGGACTCGCATAAAGAGAGTCCCAAATGTGTCTTCCCAAATCTTTGCTAACATCATACATATTTAGAAGTTTCATGTTGCTCAGCATTATAGCCAGGAGAAAATCGACAGCTCTATTATTTGACTCTGTTTGCACATTTGGATCCTGACCGGCTGCCCTCTTGCAAGGCATGGTTTGCAGCTGATCTCTTGCAAGGCGGATTCCCATTGAATGACTGGCAGAAGAGCTAAAGTCTTGCAAAGAGGCTTTTTTTCCTGTGGCAGCCTAGGTTTCGTAAGCCTTATTTTAATAATCCTGCAGAGGAGCCCCATGGGAGAAATCTTGCAAGGAGTTGTGGCTCTGGTTGTTGCAAGACTGATGCTAAATGAGATTGCAGAGCAGCTGAGGTCTTGCAACATGCTTACCCAAGTAAACTTTTGCAGGGATGAAGTAGCAGGGAAGTAGTCAATCATGGGAATTTGGATATGGGAGCTTAGTGGGATACATTTTGCTTCAAGGTCTTACATCTTCCTCCTCTCCTCCTCCTCCTCCTCCCTGCCTTCCCAGGTGTGCACCTGAGAGCTTACGCATGGGGATTTTCACCAATGCCTCAGATGTGTGGATGTACGGGGTAACCCTCTGGGAGATGTTCTCGTACTGTGAAGAGCCATGGATGGGCATGTCTGGACGGCAGGTACAGTTCCGAAATGGCACACCTCTGGATACCAGATGTTGTCTAGCCCCGCTTGTGATTTTCTGTCTAAACCACTGTGGGAAGCACGATGCAGACAAGAGATGAACCTTTTGAGCCTCATCCTGCAGAGTTCTCCTTAAAGCCTTGCGACTCGGGGTTTCTCAAGCTGGGGTCACTAGATGTTGCTGGACTACAACTCCCATCATCCCCAGCCACAATAGCCTTTGGCCATTGGGAGTTGTAGTCCAGCAACATCTGGGGACCCCAGCTTGAGAAACCCTGCCTTGCGCTGACCCGCGTTATGGCTTGAATGTAGGTTACTGGCATTAGTGTGATTGTGTGAACCCACGCCATGGCAGGAATCGCAGACCAGCTCGGCTTGGTTCACACAATTGCCCTAATGCTGGTAACTCACATTAAACAAAGGTTCAAATGAATGTGTGAACCAGGCCGTTACGTTCTCTCCAGCTGTACCTGTTTACCGGGGGGAATAGAACCCTAGTCCTCTATGTTCTGGCTTGAAATGACGATTCATTCCTGGGGGAAGAGGAGGTCTGTCAACCATGATCGCTATTAACCATGACAGCGAAGAATAGACCCTCCATGTTCCAGCACAGTGTACCTCTGAATACCAGGCGTTGGGGGCAAACGGTACAAGAGAGCTCTTACCTTCATGGTCTGCTTATGGGCTGGGTGTGGGGCTCGAAGGACCCACCTTGGTCAGATCCAGCAAGGGTCTTCTGGTTTCTTCCACCAGCTGTAACCTTCTAGAAACTCTGCTCCATCCAGCCTCTTGCCCAATGACTCAAAGGCCTGTGGTGGACACCTAAGAACACCGTGTCCTAAATCCTCTGACTCAAATCTCATTCCACCTTGAGAGCACAGTGGCCTCCTTGATGTCTCAAAGTTCGACTCCGCCACCCCTCCCCAACTTTGAGGAAGTACAATTTGGGGAGAATTGTCTACAGGACGGAGACTGTATGCTGCCGCCTCATATTGAGTCAGGCTCCTGGTCCATCTAGCTCAGTAGTGTCAACTCTGGTTGGCCGCTGGAGGTGCCTTGCTGAGCCCGTCCTGGAAATGCTTCTGGGGCCTGAGGCAGGGCTCTTCTCTAAGCAAAGGTCAGCTGCTCTGCCCACTGTGCTGCGACCCCCGACCAACCATTCCGGCGGGGAGTAGCCGTTTCACAACAATACGGAGGTAATACTGGGACACCTTAAAAGACTGACGCATTTATCGTGGCATCCGCTTTTATGGACTAGGACCAGGGCATAGTAACATGAAAGGCAGAGATTCGTGGGCTCTGTTCCAGTGGCCGTAGGAAAGGCGTTCGGCTGGCCACTTGGAAACCCAGTGCATTCCTGTGGGCGTTCTCTTCTCTGCCATTCATTTTAGGGTGCAGTTTAAAAGATTGGGGGGGCTGGCAAAATGCTGGTTTTGGTGCCCAGCCTTGGGCCATGTTTGCAGATTGGCAAAGAAAGATGGTAAACCAAGTCATGGCTGAATGATTACAGAAGGACATTGCCTATGAGATGCCATGGGGGCTTTTCTTTTTCTATGTTTGCTGAGAGCATGAAGATGTACAATCCCTATCAAAGCGCTCCCAGTTATTATCAGCCCAAACTCACACCCTCCTGCCTTCTCCCGCCCCCCAGATCATGCTCAAAATAGACAGAGAAGGGGGACGACTGGAGCGCCCCGATGATTGTCCCCGGGGGATCTATGCCCTGGCCCTGAAGTGCTGGGCGCAGAACCCGGAGGAGAGACCCCACTTCCGTGAGGTGGTCAGCCTGCTGCAAGAGGTGAGGCCGAGAGAAATACACACTTCCGTGCATGGGGTGATCATGGCGTGAAACCTTTCTCGTTCTGTGTCCTCGGGACCTCAGAAGCTGCTGTATCCAAGCCAGACCACGGGTCCATCTAGCTCAGTATTGTCCACACCCTTGGCGCCCCAGATGCTGTTGGACTACAAATCCCATCATCCACAGCCACCGCGACCAGTGTATGATGGGACTTGTAGTTCACGGGGACCCAAGTCTGAAAGCCCTGATTGGCAGCGGCTTTCATAGGTTTTGGCTGAGGCTGATAAGAAGCGCTCTTGGCCACTGCCTCCCCCGGAGAAACCATGGAGGGCTGGGGACCCAGGGGAGGCATCCCAAGCGACATAGTTGACCTTTCAGGGGGAGCGTCAAGGCGGCCTGCCTAGCGCCGAGCTGCAGACCCACCTCTCCTTTCTAAGGGCCAAACGGGGCGGTGGGGGTCCCCCAGGTGACTCTCACTCCCCCTGTGAGGCAGAGCTGGCCCAGGTGCTCAGGGTCCGAGCCATTGGGGAGAGCAGAGCAACCGGCCAGCTGCCCGGAGAGGCCAGCCTTCAGCTACAGCTTCGGCTGCTCTCCCAGCCCGGGGCTGGGTGGGTGGGAAGGAAGCTGGAGAGAAGCTAGAATTCGGGGTGCAAAGGTTAGAACCGGCACTTTGAACTGGGCCCCGGACACAGACGGGGAGCCAGATGAGAAATGAATCTGCATTCACCCTCCCCTGTCCCCTTTCGCCTCAGCTCCGTCCAAAGGAAGTGAAGGCCTCCCAGCAGCTGGCCGAGCCCGGGTGGCTGCGTCTGGAAGCCAACGATGCCGTCACGGTGATTGAAGGCAGGTGAGCGGAACCGAGGAAGAGGCCTTCTCCCCCTTGGTCTAGCTAGCTCAGTGGGGCCAGCATTGACTGGCAGGGCTGCAGGCAGGAGCCTCTCCCTGCCCTACCTGGAGGTGCAGCCAGGGCTTGAACCCGGGACCTCCTTGATACAAGCATGCAGAGGCTCTGCCATTGAGCTACGGGCCCCATCATCCCCCAAGAGGAGTATCTTACAGCCCTTGCATGGAGTTGCCCTTCCACATGCAAACCAGGGTGGACCCTGCTTAGAAAGGGGAGAATTCATGCCCACTACCCCAAGGCAAGTTCTCCTCCCCAAGAGTTGAGATGCCGGGTTTGCTCCATGGGGATAGGATTTGGAGAGCCTCTGTGAAAATGATCTCTTGGGGTCCCTAGATGTGGTTGGGCTACAGTGGCCATTATCTCCAGACACAATGGCTTTGGCTGGGGATAGGAACGTAGCAAGTGGCCTTCTACTGAGTCAGACGCCTGGTCTCTCTAGCTCAGTATTGTCTACACAGACTGGCAGCGGCTTTGTTAATGGTCCTGCTCCTGGGGAATTGGCAAATCCCCCCCAGGCTGTGTGTGGGGAAATTAGCAAGTTTGAACGGAGCAGCCCACCTCCAGAATAAATTTGCCCAAAGCTGCAGACACGGAAAGAGCTGAACGGAGAGGTTAAAGTGCAAAAACAGAATGAGGTTTTCTTGAGGGTTTTACAGGGGTAATGAAAATAATGGTTAATGGGCAGCAACGTTTAACTACCAAGATGAAGAGATTAAAAAGCCTATATTACAGCTCACAAGGAGGCAATTTGGCTTGAGATTCCGAATTATGTTCACTGGAGGCTGACAAGAGAGAAACAGCTTTGGATTTTAGAAGGAGAGGGAGTGAGAAGTCTGTGAGCAGGGGTTAGCGACGACCTCGATCCTTCCGGTGGGGTGCTGTACAATCTTTGTAGATCATTACCGAGGGGCTTCTCTCCCCGCAGGAAGGCGGGAGCAGGAGCCCAGGGACCAGGCAGAGGTCTGTGAGCCAGGAAAAATCTAAAGAAGTCTAGAATCTCGTGGCCAAGAGTGTTGCCCAGACCGGCTTAGGAAAAAGGGCCGGTCTGGAGGTGAAAAGTAAAGCAGGAGTGAGAGTCAAGGCAGGGCAAAATGGAGCTGCCAATGCCAATTCGTAGTGAGAAGCCGCTGGTGGATCCAAGGATGAAACACCTGGTACATCTGGGGTAGCAAAACGCCGATCGATTGTGTCTCGATCACTTATAGGAAACGCCTTGCTTGAAGGCATTATGCCGATCGCACCTTGAAAACATGGGCCAAGGGGACCTTCTGTTAGCACTTTGTTGACCTAGTTGGATAATCTTTTGTATAGCTGGGCAGTGTTTTTAAACCTTACAGTTTTATCACAATTACATTAAAATATCCATATATTATATTTGGATTCCTTTTTGGATGCTCGCAAGCAGCAACAGCAGGAGCCACGAAGAAGAGCATTTAGCTGGTCAGTGCAGTTGGGCAAATCACAATAAATAAATAATAAAATTAGATGCAGGATGAGAGAGAGAGAGCGAGAGGAGACAGAGACAGACGCTGAGAGCTAGATGCTTGAACAGTGACCTTCCACAGAGAGCCAAGTGCTTAGCCGTTGCAGTGGGGGTTGATGGGAGTTGTGGTCCAACGACATCTGGGGGCTCAAATATGAGAAGCCCTGGTTCATGTGACAGCGGCCAAAAATCACAGGAACAGACCTGGGGTCAAGTGGCCCTGCTGGGCTGGCGCTCTCTCACCTGCCTGCTCTCTCCTTCCTTCCTTCCAGTGCCAGTTCGGCCATGTGGCGTGGCCAAAATCAGCGCACCCTGAAGGTGGGCATCTTCCCACCCTCCGCAGTGACGACAGAGGAAGCAGCGCCCCCTGCTGGGGCACCTCGAATTAGCCTCCCCATCCGGAATTCCTTTGTTCACCTGGGTCACGGAGACACGGACCCTGAACGCAGCTGGGGGACTCCGAAAAGGATGGAGGAGTATGTTAGGCGAATGGGGGGTGGGGGTGGGCAGGGGGCTTTCCTCCCATGCGCACACATGTATGTACTGCTACTACTTCAAATATTTACCTACCACTTTTCAACAAAAATTCTCAAAGCAGTTTACATAGAAAAATAATAATAAGTAAAGATAGCTCCCTGTTCCCAAAGGGCTCACAATCTAAGTTGGCAAAGAGGCACCTTTTTAACGTGGTGATTCTCTCTATTTAGCAGGGGGAGAGTAACTGGCCCTTTCCACCCCCAGCACAGGACCTCCAGTGACTGTGGCTGGTGTCTATCTTGTGTTTCTTTTTAGATTGTGAGCACTTTGGGGACAGGGAGCCATCTTATCTTATTTGTTATTGCTCTGTGTAAACTGCCCTGAGCCATTTTTGGAAGGGCAATATAGAAATCGAATAAATAATTAATAATAATACAAGAAGCAAAAAACCTTAAGGTAGATACCAGCAACCCCTCTTGCAGGATGCTGTGCTGGGACTGGATAAGGCCAGCTGCTGGTCAGATGTCCCAGGTGCTCTTGCTAAATATAAGAGGCCACTTTAAAAGGCACCTCTTTGGCTCAGAGGATTGTGTAGGGATCATAGTGGGCTTTGACCCTGTTCTCTTGTGTGCAGCCACCGATGGGTCAGTGGTGACACCACAGGAGTAACATTTCTGGGCTTCAGCAAGTAGGGCGAAGACAATTCCTTGCGACCAACAGAACTGGAGCATGCAAATGAACCTTAAAAGCGAAGGGTGTGATTGGAGGGAGGGAAGGGGTCTCCGCATTCCACATTCCATTTAGAATCAGGTTGGGTTGCTGTGAAAGGCTTCCAGCTTCCGGCGAGCCTGTCACTGGGGAAAGAGGCACCACACTCAAGAGGCAAGCAACTCACTTAATTAGGGGCTGTGCTTTCTACCCTAGGAAGAAATCAAAACTGGGCCACACCAATGCTCAGAAACGAACAGGAGCCCAGCAGCTGCTGCAGCTGGCGCGTGAGTATCTCGCCCCCTCCCAGGGACCAGTGCCCTATGCCAAGATGGGGAGAGAACCTGGGAGTCCTCAGCCTCGGCCTCCCCCCATAACTTTGCACACATTTTAATCCAGGGCTTCTCAGGCCACTGCAGCTGGGGATGATGGGAGTTGTAGTCCAACAACATCGGGGTGTGTGTGCCAAGGTGGAGAACCCCTGTTTTAATCAGTTGCCGCGCTAATTGTTTCCCCTGCTCTTTCGGCCAGGTCTCTCCAAAAGTCTGGAGTCCATCTCGGAATTCAGCGTCCTGCGCAGCAGACCCAAGCTCCCGGCTTTCAAAGTGGATCACCCTGGTGTGCCTGTACACCGTCGGTTCAGTGACCTCCCAAGCCCCCTCCCACAAGCTCCACAGCCAGAGCACTTGCCTGCCAAAGCTACCTCCCGTCTTCCCAACCCAGCATTGCCTACCTGGGCCCTGCCCAAAGCGGACTCCTCTCCAGGGGCCAGGGAGAAGGATCTGAGACCACCCCGGCCAGCCCCCAAAGGAGTCGCAGTGCCCTCTGGTGGCCCGAGGCCAACCATCAGTGAGATCGAGAAAAAGATCAAGGCGGTAAGAAAGCAAATGGGGAGGAGAAAGCCCAAATGGCTAGGCCAAGGAGAAGAACAGGCCAAGCCCCAAATTGCAGCTCAGAACCTGGTATTGAGAACATAAGAAGAGCCCCATTGGATCAGGCCCAGGGAATCCCACCTACAGGGCCGGCTCATCCCGGTAAGCAGGCGATGCACCGCATCGGGGCGCTGCCTGCTGGGGGCCGTCAGAGCCTGCCCTGCCAACAACTACAAGGCTTGTGTTCCTCCTAGCCGGCCGCTCACCACTCTTTCTAGATCAGAAGGTTATATATATTCATATGCCCTCCCAGAAACATTTTTACTAAGGGCGCTCAACAGAATGTTGCACTTGGGTGCCAGATCCCCCAGAACCAGCCCTGCCCACCTAGTCCAACATCCTGTTTCACATAGTGGCCCACCAGATGCCTCCTGAGAAGCCCACAGGCAAGAGGTGAGGGCATGCCCTCTCTCCTGCTGTTGCTCCCCTGCCACTGGGATTTAGAAGCTTCTTGCCTCTGGTAGCCATCAGAGTAGCAGCCAAAGATACCTGTCTGCCATGAATCTGCCTAAGCCCCTTTTAAAGCCATCCAAGATAGTGGCCATCACCACATCCCGTGCCAGAGAATTCCATAGATTAGTTGTGCCTCGTGTGAAAAAGTACTTTCTTTCGTCGGTCCTAAACTTCCTGTCAATCAGTTTCATGGGATGCCCCCGGGTTCTAGTGTTGTGAGAGAAGGAGAATAATTTCTCTCTGTCCACTCTCTCCACACCATGCATAATTTAATAGACCTCGCTCATGTCTCTCCTTAGTTACCTTTTTTCTAAACTAAAGAGCCCCCCAGATGCTTTAGTTCTGCTTTATGAGGAAGGTACTCAATGTGTAGGCTGCCTTTAGATGCCCAAGAAGTGTTCTCGGTACTTGTAAGGCAAGGGTGCACATCCATGGAGCCCCAGAGGTGTTCCCTCTAAGGCGTGCACATGTGCACACTTACACAAGGTTTTTTGAAGTCTTCTCAGTTAATTTTAGCTCCTGCTCAGGTTAAATCAGGAAGGCCCACCTCTGAATGCACGAGCACACAAACTGTCTTGATACTGCTGCCCAGAACAAAACTCATTCCGCACACAGATGAAAAAAATTAAGGGGAACCCTGGGCAGTGTTCCCTCTAATAGAGATTCCCAGATGTTGTTGACTACAAGTCCCATCATCCCCAGCCAACGACCCTTGCAGCAGGGGATGCTGGGAGTTGTAGTCAACAACATCTGGGAATCCCTGTTAGAGGGAACAGTGACCCTGGGTACAAATCCCATTATCACAATGGGCCGCAATGGCCTCTGGAGATTATGGGCATTGTGATCCAACAACATCCAAGGGCCCAAGTTTGAGAATCCTTCTTGGAAGGGAGTCTGCTGGCCGGGAAGGCTCCAAAAGGCATCTTGGCGGGTTTCTTAATTAAGCCGCATGATCTGAGCACCTGTTTGAGGCTTCCCCTCTTTGCTTTTTGGCTGGAGAAGTTTGCCTACAGCTGGCAGTCCAGAACTTCAGGCCATTGGAAACTCATAAAGACATGCTATGATTGATTGATTAAGTGCCGTCAAGCTGGTGTTGACTCTTAGCAACCACATAGATAGATTTTCTCTAGGATGATCTGTCTTCCACTTGGCCTTTAAAGTCTCTTAGTGGTGCATTCATTGGTGTCGTAATCAAACCACTATGCTGCTGGTTGTCTTCTTCTCTTACCTTCCACTTTCCCCAACATTTTGGACTTCTCAAGGGAGCTGAGTCTTCGCATAATGTGTCTGAAGTATGCTAGTTTGAGCCTGGTCATTTGTGCCTCGAGGGAAAATTCTGGATTGATTTGTTCTATGATCCATTTGTTGTTTTCCTAGCTGTCCATGGTATCCTCAACAGTCTTCTCCAGCACCAAAGTTCAAAAGCGCAAATGCTTTTTCTGTCTTGCTTCTTCAAAGTCCAGCTTTCGCATCCATAGAGTGTCACAGGAAAAACCATTGTCCAAATGATTCTAATCTTTTCCAAGGCCTTCATTGCAACTCTACGAAGTGCTAGTCTGCAGCGTATTTCTTGACTGCTGGATCCTTTACTGTTGATGGTCAATCCTAAAAGGCAGAAGCTATCCACCACTTTAATCTCTTCATTATCAATTCTGAGGTTGTCATTAGTTTGGTCTTCTTGACATTTAGTTGTAGTCCCATTTTTTCACTGTGCTGCTTGACTTTCATTACTAGAGCTTGTAGATCATCTGCATTCTCAGCTATCAGAGTGGTGTCATCAGCGTAGCGCAGGCTATTGATGTTTCTTCCTCCAACTTTAGAACCACACTCATCTTCTTCTAATCCAGCTTCTTTCAGTATATGTTCAGCATATAAATTGAATAAAGAAGGAGAAAGTAGACAGCCTTGCCTTACTCCTTTGCTGATCTGGAACCAGTCTGTTTCACCATGTTCCGTCTGGACTGTGGCTTCCTGTCCCGTGTGTAGGTTTCTCATGAGAACAATGAGATGTTCTGGGACGCCCATTTTCCTAAGGATATTCCACAACTTGACCTGGTGGATGCAATCAAAGGCTTTTCTGTAGTCAATAAAGCACATATTGACCTCTTTTTGGTATTCTTTGGCTTTCTCAATTATCCACTGTGCATCAGCAATGATGTCTCTTGTTCCTCGGCCTTTTCTCAAACCAGCTTGAACATCCAGCATTTCCCTTTCCACGTAGGGCTCTAATCTGTGTTGGATGACCCTGAGCATGATTTTGCTAGCATGGGAAATTAAGGCTATTGTGCGATGGTTTGCGCAATCTGTTAAGTCTCCTTTCTTTGGTATGGGTATGTAGACTGACCTCTTCCAATCTGTTGGCCACTGTGTCATTCTCCAAATTTGCTGGCATAGTTTGGTTAGAGCCTTGACTGATTCTTCTTCTGGTGCCTGCCATATTTCTGTAGCTATTCCATCCGTTCCTGTAGCCTTCCGACTTGGTAATGACCAGAGTGCTGATCTAACTTCATCGCCCCGTACTAGAGGTTCTTGCAAGTAGGGAATATCTTCTAGAGTATCTTGGATGCTGACGTCCCTGCTGTACAGATCTTCAGTATACTCCTTCCATCTCTGTTTGCTCTTCGCTGAATCAGTTACTATCTGTCCTTTGGCATCCCTTAACATACCAGTTCGAGGTTGGAACTGAGATCTCTGACTCAGAGATCTTTTGGAAAACTTTCCTTGTTTTTCCATTTCTATTTCCATCCTCAAGGTCTTTACAGGTGTCATTGTAGTACTTGTCTCTTCTAACAGATTTCTGAAATTCCCAAGGTTGCCATGACACAGAGGGCCCTTTCCTAGCCCAACATCCTCTTGCTGGGTTGCAGGGATCAAGATGCCAATTCCCTCCCCCCAGACCCTTGTCATCTCTGCACACAGACAAACCTGTAGCTGGGGCCGGGGCTAGGGTGGGCTTCCCCCACCTTAAAATGTTCTTTACCCCACCTAATGTTTTTACAAACAAATAATATTTAATGAACTGAACGTTGCTTGCACTTAGGACTAGGAGGGGCATTCATCACTTTCTGTGCTGTAATGTAATGGAGAACATCACATTAAAACCCATTGTTTTAGAATATTGCAACTTCTGTAGGCTTTTGCTCGATTTCAGTGTATGGACAACTAATGTGGTGTGCTTGAAATAGTTTGCCAGACCTAACTGTGTTTTCCTCATCTAAGCCGAACATGGTGAAAATGAAATCCTTTGCAAATTACTAAAAGGAACTTTAAAAAGAAATTCTTAATATTTTGCTTAGCCCCCCAATGCTCCAAGGGCTGCAAGGCCAGATGAGCTCCCTCCCCACCACATGCACACACTTTTTTGGTACACACACACACACCTACCTTTAGTCTGGCTATGGGTCTGCGGGCGGACTAGACAAAAGGAACCCAGGCATCCGGGCTCCCTTCCTGCTGCCAAGCTGGGGGTTGATCCAGGACCATCCAGCATGCCCATCCGTTTTCCTTCCATCTTCCCTGTTTTGCCTTTGCCCATCCAGGTGGAAGGGAGAGTCCACGGGGCAACCACGGAGGAGTGTCGTGAGGCCTTGAGACTAAGCGACTGGCACCTGCAGAAAGCCACCCAGATGCTGAAGGTGCGAGACCCCCTTCCCTGCCCCAGATGCCACCTCTGGGCAGGGGCTGCCCTACTTGTCCCGAGTCAGGCCCTGGGTCCATCTAGCTCCATATCATCGGCTTTCCAGGATTTCCAGCGGGGTCTTTCCCAGCCCTGCCAGGGATTGAACCCAGGACCTTTGCCAAGGCAAAGCAGTTGCTCTGCCTCTGAGCTGGGGGCCCCACCCTCCTGCTTCGCCCTTGATGGGCTTCTGGCCCTCGGCTCTCTGCAGTCCACACCGGTGGGTTCTCTGTAAACCGCCCCTTATTGGTTCGCTCTGCTGATCGAGCTGATGGGGTTCTGTGGTGGGGGCTGTTCCACCTCAGCCACAGCTGCTGGGTGGAAGGCGAGCCCCAGCATCTCCCGGGACAAACCCAGCACGGAGTGGGCTGCCCTCTTCCCCAATTCCCCTACCCACAACGAAGTGGGATCCCACAACGCACCCCCCCCGCCCAGCTGTCCGGCCCTCCTGTCTTTGACACGCGGCTTCCTCCTTGAACAGGTGGACCAGCTCTTCCACCTCAGCTCCCACTCACGCGAAGAGTGCCGTTGGATCCTGGAGAGGCACCGCTGGAACCTCGCCATGGCCTCGCGCTACGTGCTCAGCCGGGGACTCCGCGCTTGACCGGGAGGCGGTGCCAGTGGGATGGACTCCAAGGGGCTGTGAGCTCTGGACTCCCACTTCCGCCTGCAAATGCCCCCCAGGCAGACGCCAAGAGGAACTGGGCTTTCCATGTTGGTGGCCACGCCGGGCGAGGGGGCAGGCCAAGAGGCAGGGGGCTGTCCATCTCTTGGGCAGCAGCTTCTCCAAGCCTCTTCCCTACGCCCGCAGAGTCCTGGCTCCTCTGCATGGGCTGCCCCTCTCCCAGCGGCTCCACTGCATCTCCAGCTGCTCTTCAGCACTGACTCCTGCCACCTTTTTGGAGAGTTGCACATGGGGCCCTTTCCCTCCCCACTCACAAGATAAATGGGGAAGTTCTCCTGCAGAAGCACCACCAGAATGGACAGGAGCTGCACAACAGCACTACCATTCCCTCGCCCGTTCCCTGTCCATTTCAGAGGAATTGTGCAGAACTCCCTGCCTATCCTGCCCGCTCTGTAGATGCATTGGTGGCGGTGTGCGTCTCTCTCCTCTGCCTGCCTGCCTCCCAGGGAAACGATGGATCCGTCAGGGTTGCTCTAAAGGCAGTGGATGTTCAAGTGCAGGGATTCCCAACCTGGGGTCCTGTGGCTCTCTCCATCTGCAGCTGGGGGTGGGGAGGCTCACTTGACTGGAGACTCATTCCTACAAAATATTCTCCACACACAACTAGCCAATGTCAAGGAGACCTCTAGCCCAGTCTGGCGTTTCCTCAGTGCAAAAAATGCTTCTGTATGAGAGAAGCATTTGGACACATGAGCTTCCAAGTTTAAACTTCTGAACCAGACGCAGTGAGAACCAAGACCAAGCAGAGCGGGGAACGAGAGCCAACTTTCCGCCAGCACTCGGATTCTGTACACAAGGTGAAGTGTGTGCAGAAATGTGTGTTCCCTGTGTAAATAAAGTATCGGGGTCCACAAAGGCGTGACTCTGTCATGGCTACAGGGATGCTCATTTGAAGGGCTCCGAACTGCTCCTTATCTGTTTGCGTGTACACCAGGCACCCAAGTCCCAGCAGAGCGTAGTGAGGGTGAACACTGTGTGTGTGATTGTGGGCATACCTGGGCAGGGTCAACATGAGGCCTCCATAAAAGAAGGCCAAGGGGCGGATCCTGCCACAGGGACTTTTTTGCTGGCTCCCAGGTAGCAACAAAAGAAAACAAAGCTCTGTTTGGATTCAGCAATATGTAAGAGCATCCAGAAAATAATCCAGATATACTATATGGATATTTTAATATAATAGTGATAAAACTGTATGGTTAAAAACACTCTCCAACTTTACAAAAGATGGTAGAACTGGATCAATAAAAATATAACTATATAAATCTCAATAAAACCAATACAAAATGGTACTCTCATTATTAAATCTAATAGTTCACATTCAAAGTTGCTGATCAAATGGGAGAAGCGTGCCTAAATGTTCCCAGTGTTGTGCTTTGAATGAAGCACCAAATGGTGATCTTGCCAGCATCTAATCTCTCCTGTATTGTTGCCAGATGCATTTCGACTGCATTAAGTCTTCTTCAGAGGCAATTGTATATACTACGGTTAGTCTCCAATCCAACTGAAAGTTTGGACTTCTGTTAGCACTTTATTGACCTAGTTGTATAATCTTTTGTATAGTTGGGCAGTGTTTTTAAACCATGCAGTTTTATCACAATTATATTAAAACATCCATATAGTTGGATTCTTTTTTGGATGCTCGCAGGCAGCAACAGCAGGAGCCATGAAGAAGAGCATTTAGCTGGTCAGTGCAGTTGGGCACTCAAGACCAGACGAGGTGCAGGACGGACTGAGCAGCGAGGGAGGATGGATGGAGTGGACTGGGAAGGGGGCAGCCAAAGCTGGCCTTGTGGCAGCACGCATGAATTGTCCCCTTTACTAAGCAGGGCCCACCCTGGTTTGTATCTGAATGAGAGGCTAAATGTGTGAACCCTGGAAGATATTCCCCTCGGGATGGGGCCACTCTGGGAAGAGCGCCTGCATGCTTGCCTCTGATCCGAGGGCCTCACTAAACCATCCAAAGCAGTAGTAGCGACAGGTGGTATGTACAAGGGCAGGGACTCAATCAATGCAAGCTTACGGCCCGCACTTACTGGGAATTCCTTGTTCATGGGGAATAACTGTAATCCCCGATCCCCCTCATGAATGGGGTTCAACGGGTTACCCGCACCTGTCGGCGTAGGTTAGACACACGCTTTTCAGATTTAGTGGCTGAACAACTGGGCCAGTTTGAGGTGACAAAGGAAGATGTTCTAAACTGCCCTGAAAAACTAAAGATTAACAAATCACCAGGGCCAGATGGCATCCACCCAGGAGTTCTGAAACAACTCAAATGTGAAATTGCCGACCTCCTAGCAAAAAAAATATAACTTGTCCCTACACTCAGGCTCTGTACCAGAGGACTGGAAAGTAGCCACTGTGACTCCCGATTTTCAAAAAGGGATCCAGGAATTTACAGGCCGGTCAGCTTAACTTTGGTGCCGGGTAAATTGATGGAAAGCATACTTAAGGACAAAATTGTTAAGCATATAGAAGGCCTTGCTGAAGGAGAACCAGCCTGGCTTCTGCAAGGGAGTCTTGCCTCACTAACCTTTTTGAGTTCTTTGAGAGTGTCAACAGGTATGTGGACGAAGGTGATCCGCTTGACATCGTATACTTGGATATTCCAAAAAGCTTTTGACAAAGTTCCCCACCAAAGGCTCTTGAGTACACTTAGCAGTCATGGGATAGATAAGGGGACAGGTTCATGTGTGGATTGGTAACTGCTTGAAGGACAGGAAACAGAGTAGGAATAAATGGACAGTTTTCACAATGGAAGCAGGTAGGAAGTGAGGTCCTCCAGGGATCGATGCTGGGACCAGTGCTCTTTAACTTGTTCATAAATGGTCTAGAAGTTGGGGTAAGCAGCGAGGTGGCCAAATTCGTGGATGACACTAAACTATTTAGGGTAGTGAAATCCACACTGGATTGTGAGGAGCTCCAAAAAGATCTCTCCAAACTGGGGGAGTGGGAGACAAAATAGCAAATGTGGTTCCTTGTAAGCAAGTGTAAAGTGATGCACGTTGGGGCAAAAAACACCAACTTCACATCTACGCTGATGGGATCTGAGCTGTCAGTGACTGAACAGGATAGAGATATCTTGAGGTTGTGGTGGACAACTCACTGAAAGTGTCAACTCAGTGCAAGGCAGCTGTGAAAAAGGCGAGCTCCGTGATAGGAATCATTAGGAGGGGGGTTGAAAATAAAAATGCTCATATTACAATGCCCTTATACAAAACGATGGTGCGGCCACACCTGGAGTATTCTGTACAATTCTGGTGACCACATCTAAAGGAGGACATTGTCGAACTGGAAAAGGTGCAGAAGAGGGCAGCCAAGATGATCAGGGGCCTGGAGCACCTTCCTCATGAGGCTAGGCTACAGCATCTGGGGCTCTTTACCTTGGACAAGAGATGATTAAGGGACGACATGACCAAGGTGTACAAAATTATGCATGGAGTGGAGAGAGTAGACAAAGAGAAATTTCTCTCCCTTTCTCCCAACACTAGAACCAGGGGTCACCCCATGAAACTGAAGGTCGAGAAATTTAGGAAAGACAAGAGGAAGTACTTTTTCACACAGCGCACAATTAATCTATGGAATTCTTTGCCATGGGATGTGGTGATGGCCACCAGCTTGGGAGGGCTTTAAAATGGGCTTAGACAAATTCATGGAAGACAGATCTATCAATGGCTACTAGTCTGGTGGCTGTGGGCCACCTCCAGCCTCAGAGGCACGATGCCTCTCAACACCAGTTGCAGGGGAGCAACTGCAGGAGAGAGGGCAGGCCTTTTCAACTCCTGCCTGTGGGCTCCCCAGGGGCATCTGGTGGGTCACTGTGTGAAACAGGATGCTGGACAAGATGGGCCTCCTTGGGCCTGATCCAGCAGGGCTGTTCTTATGTTCGTAAGGTTCCAAGTTCCCTCCCTGGCAGTATCTCCAAGATAGGACAGAGAGTAACTTTACAGAAGCCGCTGCCAGTCTGTGTAGCCAATACTGAGCTAGATGGACCAAGGGTCTGACTTGGTAGAAGGCTCTGTCTCCAGGTCCCTCGTCTCCTTGCCCACCACTCCAATAGCCTCCTTGTTGCCTTCCACTTTGTCCTCTGTGGCCTCACTTGTCTTAAATCCCTGCCACCTTCTCTGCTTGAATTTGACACTTACAGAAGAGGCACGTGGGACTGGGATTAGCGTGAGAAGCCGAAGACCAGATGGAGACAGGGAGGCGAAAGTGATGGGGGTGGAAGTTCTACCTGGAATTACTGGAAGCATTTCAGAAGAAGGGACAGAACTTTACAAACCTTTATTGTTTCATTTGTCATGAGAACAGACACTTGCTGCTTAATAAAGCATAGACAGTTCTTGCCTCCCCTGAAGGAATGACTCCTTCCATTTGTCCTCAGTCCAGGGGGCCTCCCAAGACTGGGTCCCCCAAGGAGGCTGGACTGCCTGCTCCCAATTCCCTTCAGGTCACTATGGCTGGGGACCCCCTCCCATTCCCATTGTCAGTTTTAAGGCCCACCTTCAATCCCGATCCAGGGTGAAGGGGCACCCGCAGAGGGAGGGGAAAAGATCACGGGGGCAGCCCCCAGCCCCTGCTTGCCCAAACGTGGGTCCCCGGGTGACGTTGGGCTACAGCTCCTATCACCTTTGGCCACTGTGGCTGGGGATGATGGGAGCTGTAGTCCAACCGTATCTGGGTACCCACCTTTGAGAGCCCCTGGCATAAAGTGGGCTCTCCTCCCGCTGCGCCTGCCTTCGGGCTCTCTCCACCCCACCACCCCCACGGGGAACGCAGGGGGAGCCCCCTGCCCAAGCACTGGGGGGGGGCATGTACATTTCTACAGCTCTCCCCTCTGCACCTGCAGACCGGCCCTGGCTGTGTGGCCAGAGCAGGGCTTCCCACAGCTGCGGCGTTCTGGAGCCACAGGCACGGTCCAGCTCAAGACGCCATGTCCCCGTTGGCCAGGGCCAGCTCTTCTCCCGCTGGCCCAGATCCCTGTGGCTTGGCCTCTCCCCAGCCAGCAGCCCTCCGTCTTGGACTTGGCTCCCTTTCTCCACCCGCAGCCGTCTTCCTCCCGCTTGGCCAACGCTCCCGTCTTGCAGCCACAGCGGCCCCACTGCCACCAAGTCCTTCATCTCAGTTCTTCCGGGGGGCCAGTCTTCCTTCATCTCGCTTTACTTCTTCATGCAGGGCAGGTGGGGTGGGAGCAGGAGGCCTTCGTCACACAGACCCCTCGCCCCATCTCCTCCCTCTGCCCCTCAAGCCCTTTGCCACACCTTTGGCAGAAACATTTAAATATATAAAATACACAGAACGACAGGCAACATTACGCAAGCATTGGGTTTCTTTGGCCTTGCAGTGGGGTGGGGTAGACCTGGCAGAAGAGAAGACCCCCTCCCCACCAGAGGGAAGAGGGGGGCAGTTCCCAGGCTTAGTGGTCAAGGCAGGGCTCCCTAGCCGTGGGTCTCCAGGTCATGGGGCTGGACCACAGCTCCCATCACCCCAGCCACCACCTGGGGACTGACGGCTGAGAAGCCCTGGTTAAGGCAACCTGGCGTGAATGACCAGTGCAGAGAGCTAGGAAGTAGTTTTGACATCTTGGTTGAAGGCCGAAGAGCCTGGCCTGCTATACAGGCCTGCTTGATATGAACAGAGGGCAAGCGTGCTCCTCGCTCCTGACCTCCTGCAACCCACACCTTCGGCTCCTTGCAAGAGGCGGTTCAGGCAGGAGGCGCGCACTAGTCGCTCCGTTCAGCGCATGCAACACACTCACACCTGGGCAGTTCACGTGATCATCAGCTGGGTAGGGCACATGCCCGGCCTGGTTTCGGGAGATGTGCCCACACCGACTGTCGATGGTGTGCGAGGGGACAACAAGGTAGGAAGCGCAGGAGCCAGCGACAGTCAGCTAGTCTCCGGCTGGGCAGGAGGAGGCAAAGCCCACCAACCCAGCTGCCATTGGTGCAATCTCTGCTGGTGTCTCTGACTTTGTGTCTCTCCACCCACCCACCCACCCCCGATCAAAACACAGGAGCACACACCGCAAGGACGATGCTGGTCTTACCAGCCCGTTAATGACTGCGTGAACCCCCTCACTGGCTGATCAACACACACAGACCCAGCCTCGCCACGCAAGCCGAGACCAATGCTTTGTTCTCTCTTCTGCGCGCGCACACACACACACACACTCACTCACTCACTCGTCCAGATTCCAGTTCACCTGCCAAATCTGCTTCTCGTGTCTGCCTGCATTTTCTCTCAACAATTGCAGCGGGGCCTGTGCAGACGGACAGCTCTGCCTCCCAGCACTCGCCACCTGCCTTCTTCTTCTCGGAAAAGGCTCCCTTTCTCCTTAAGGGGCCCCAGAGGCACTGGGGGCAGCATACCCCTGTGCACAGGCCAACAGTGGGAAGCTTCGCTTCTGCCCGGTGCCACAGGGCTGCACATGGCACACGCCTCGGGCCGGCTACCTTTTGCTCTGGCCATCCCCCGTCCCCCGCCCATGTGACGGTCAGGAGGGAACTTGAGGGTAGCTATGCCTCAAGGCTTCTCTTTATTAAACTTCCAAAAGGAATCCCCACTGCCCCCTTTATTTCTTTATTCCTGATGAAAACTTGAAACTTCACACACACACACACACACACACACACACACACACACACCACGGCCCTTGTGCAACGTAACTGACTGAGTCACTGGATGGAAGAGATTGGTAAAGTCTGGAATTGTGCACCCTATTTCAGAACACTGGCTGGGTCAACTGAAAGCCTTCGCCTTGCTTGTTCTGTGTTGCCCACACACATACGGAGCCTCACGCCCAGGCAGACGTGGTCCCTGCGTGCGCACCTGCTGTGCGAAACCCTGGAGGGGCACCTCCACCTCTCCCTCCTCCCAGGCGCCTGCCCAGGCTGGCTTCCAACCTCGGGCTCTGCTCCCTCGGCGTCTCTACATGCTCTCACACAGAGAGATGGAAGCAGCAGCTGTGGGCGACCTCGGTCCCAGACAAGTCTCTGCCACAGACTCAGGATCTGCCTGGGCATGTTTCCCATCTCTCCGGGGCTGAAGGCGCCACTCTGGATGCAGGACACAGCATGGGACTCACCCAAATGCTGTGTCAAAGCAGCCACGGTTGGGTGGTGGTGGTGGGGAGACACTTCACCACATGGCAGCTCTAAGCTGTGTGGAGAGCAAAGCACCTGCAGCCACGAGGGCAGGCAGAGGAGGGCCTAGAAGAAAACCAGCAGGAGGAGGAGGAGGCAGGCAGCTCTGATGCCTGGGGCCTAATCCAGTGGGAAGGTCTCTTGCACAAGCCCCACTGAAACAGAAGTGCTCTTGTACAGCTGCTTCCATGAACTTGGGCAAGAAAGCTCCCCACGGGAACACTCCCCCCCAAACACAACTCTGTGCACACATACCCAGGAGTACACCCCGCTGAACCCAGAGGGATTTGCTTCTGAGTAAGCACACGTGGATTGCACGGCCAGGGACCTCATTCTCTCTCACACACACACACACACACACACCCTCGCACCTTCCTCCAGGCTCACATCAGCCCCTCGTCAGAAGAGCAACGGGGCCCGTCCCAGAGACAGAGTGGCTTTAGCTCGTGATCACCGAAGACCTCTGTCCGACTTCTCCCGTTTTCTCAAAAAACATGAAATCCTGCAGAAAGAGGAAAGGAGAGGGGTTTCAGTGAAGCTGCAAGCAATCTCCTCAGAGAGATTCATCTCCAGGAGCAAGACACACATGGTGCCCTCCAACCACGTGAGAAGTGGAAGAGAGGGAAGCCGCGTATGGCTGGGGCAAGTGGGCACCACACATGGCTGCAGAAAGTCTGGCCAGATGGGCGATGGGAAGGACCCAAGCAGATACCTGGAGGCCTTTGGGCCAGGTGTCTAGTGATCAGGAAGTCAGGAAGAAAGTTCAGAGCTGCAGCACTTTTCTGCATGCTCTTCCCGTCAGAAAAGCAGCAGCAGGGCCTTCTCTGCTGTGGCACCAAGAATGCTGACTGCTTCTCCCCTGGCTCCATTGCTGCTCACCTCCCAGCAGGCAGCACACACACACAGCCTGTTTCAGAGGGCTGCCCCTGGATGCTGCATTTTGCTTAAACAAATTCGTGGAGGAGACAGCTATTGATGGCTACTAGTCTGGTGGCTATGGGCCACCTCCAGTCTCAGAGGCAAGATGCAACAGCAGGAGAGGGGGTGTGCCCTCACCCCTTGCCTGGGGGCTTCCCAGCAGCATCTGGTGGGCCACTGTGAGAACCAGGGTGCTGGACTAGATGGGCCCCCTTGGGCCTGATCCAGCAAGGCTGGTCTTCTATTCTTACATTTTTGATAAACAAGGCTCTTACATTGGGTTTTTTGTTGTTGAGATGTACTTTTATCATTTTGTTTGTTGCTTTGAGCATTCCTCCAAAACAGAAAAAAGTACTCCAAAAAAAGTTTGACATACAGAGGAAGCAAGCTAGTTGGGTTTGTTACTGAAATGGGTGGGCGGGGTGGCCCCTCATAACGTCCAAGACCCTTCCCAGACATTTGATCCTGCTGGGTTTTATAGCTTTGTCTGCTACTTTTTCTTCATTATAGTTTTTCATGTTTATTGCAAGCCACCTTGAGACAATAAGGCAGGAGAGAAATCTCATAAATCAATCCAGTCTTGAATCTAGTGTCATTTGGGAGAGAAGGTGGAAGTTACCAGAGCTGAAACAACTTTTGCAACTATTAAAATAAAAATTAAAAAGGGCCAAGCCCACTCTACTAAATCATTAATGGCATCACAACTGGGGTTCTCAAATGTGGGGTTCCCAGAGCCTGTTGGACTACAACTCCCAGCCCCCAAAGCTGATGGGCGTTGTAATTCAACCTCATCTGCAGACCGAAGGTTGAAGACTCCTGCACTGCTGCGTTCCCCTTCCGAGGGAAGCCGCCCAAACTCACAATGAGGAAGCAGGCCCCCAGAAGCACCGCCTTGATCTTCACATCAAGGTCCATGGGGAACTGGATCCCAAAGTTGTCCGTGTCCGTGAAGACCTCTTTGAGAAGGCCGCTCCACTGCTTGCTGATCCGGCCCACGCCACGCGATTCGTCCCGCGTCTTCACCTGCAGATGGGGGTGTGTGGAGTGTGCTGTCAATGACAGCCCTGCAGTGCGGGAAAGGGCCTCAGAGGCTAAACTCCCACATGCAGGAAGTGACCACATACGAGTCACCCCTAGTCCAGGGCAGGGTGGCCATATTCTGGCGTTCCAAATCCGGGTGCCTAATTTGCATATTATGTAAACTGGCCTGAAAATAATTTTTGAGCAGAAGAGTGACGGCACGTTTTGCTCCATAACTCCACTTCTACAAGGGCTAGAGCTTATCTTTTTTTAAAGAATGAAAGCTGCAATCCGGGCAAATCTGGGTGGGCTAAGCAATCTGGGTGAGATGCTTACAATCTGGGTGAAACCTGAAATTCTGGAGGGCATGGCAGCTCTAGTCTGGGGTTCTCACACACAGGTCCTCCAATGTTGTTGGACTGCAACTGCTATCATGGCCTCTGTAGTCCAACAGCATCAAATGTGAGAACCGATCCCATAGGCCTGGTCACAGGAAGTGACTGTGCATACCTGTCACTCAGTCATGGTGAGTATCCTCTCCAGCTTCACACAAGAAGTAAAGATACCCTCTTTTGTTTCGAAGATGGCATCTTTACTTCTTGAGTGGCGCTGGAAGTGGGTGCAAAACAAGAGAGCATTTCTCCAAAGGGGAACCATTTGCAAAAGAGAGTCTTAAAAGGATGGAGTGCTTCTGAGCAGGTCCAGAGCGCAAACCCACTCTAAAGGAAAGCACCTGGGAGGCAGAGAAACCTTGGGGAGGGAACCCTCAGGGCCTGCTCTCTTCGTCTCACTCACCTCAAAGTTGACATCTCCGCCGCAGCTGCAGGCAAAGCAGGGTCCCAAGATACGCAGTACCGTCTCCTTCTCCACGTTCTGGATGGAGAACTTGGGCGTGAAGGGGTGCCATGTCTGCACCACGTACCCAATGGTGGTGCCAGGAGGGCACTGGACTTCCAGCTGTGAGGAGGAGAGAGTCACTGGTGAGAAAGGAGGCATTCCCTCGCCAGCGGCACGGAAGATGCTTTCCCTTTGCCCACTGCAGCTGCTGCCAGTGTGGGCAAATCGTCACGCCAGGAACAGCGAGGAGAAGGAGCCAAGCAAGCCATGCAGTGGGGAAGAACCAGAGGCTTGGGAGAAGGGCTGCATTTAGCCCACACCTCTGCGCCAGTGTGGGGTTTGGCATCCTAAACATTCAAAAACATGGTTGCATCAATTCAAAGCACAGGAAACCAGCTTCAGAAATCAGTAATGCCTGCCTGGGAGGGCAGAGTTAAGGTGAAATGAGGCACTTATGAGGTGCAGAGCAAGGACTCAAGATGAACACTACAGCACAGGTCAAAAGAGGGCGATGAAAGAGGGCAGAATTAAAGAGCTGGGCCTAGAACTTAAGGATAAGTCAAATGACAGTCTGCTGGGCAGAGTTAAGGTTATTTTGTGGGCATAAGCCCATTGAGTGAACTGAGACCGCAACGGAGCGAGACCAGAAGAGCCCACCGCTCACCTCCTGCAGACAACAAGGGAACCAGCAACTGACACACTTCAGGGGTCGGACCATGCGCAAGACCTCGCGGCCCGAGGGGTCGTCCAGCCTCATGGAGAAACGGCGCAAGGAGCCACAGCAATTGCGGGTGCAACAGTCATTCTGTTCCTCGGCGTGGAAGATGTGCTGGCCCAGACTGTTGCGCACCTCGTACTTGTTGTTGCCCTCAAAACCAATGAAAGCTGGGGGAGGAAAGATGGAGGGACTGACATTACCAGGATCAGTTGCGGCCTTCACAGCCGCCGCAGCGGCCAACTATGAGGGCCGCCTCTCACTGTTACCAATATCCTCAGCCTCCGAGGCAATGTCGCCGTTGCCTCAGAGTTTGGGAACATTGGTAATGGTGGGAGGCAGCCATGACAGTTAACAATGCCCCCTTTAACAATACCACAACTGCCTCAGATTACACCACTGACGGCCAAAGCTGCTGCCTCACAGCTAGTTCAGGCACCACCACTGAACATCCTGCCAAAATCCCCACACACCTGCCAAACACAATGGCCACCGCGGCTGGGTATCACCGGCCAACATGGCGGCCACGTCCAATGTCGCCAGCCGCCATCATGGCTACTTCTGTTCCTGCCCGATGTCAGCAGAGGCCTAGTTTATAGGCCTCTCACCCAACGTAATAAATAGAAAAGTTACATTAGCTCTTATACAGTCCACAGGTCTACCGTAAGGGCATCCCAAACGTGGCGGCCAGCTTGCCTAGTTAGA
Organism: Hemicordylus capensis; assembly: GCF_027244095.1. Taxonomy (NCBI): domain Eukaryota; kingdom Metazoa; phylum Chordata; class Lepidosauria; order Squamata; family Cordylidae; genus Hemicordylus; species Hemicordylus capensis. The sequence continues at coordinate 2,045,536 of NC_069662.1, read as the reverse complement.
ACCCCTCATGGACCACCCAGCCTCCATCTTGGAGTGTCACGGCAGCGGCCTCCTTCTGCAGCCTGCCAACTTCAGAACTGCCTGCAACTCACTCCTTGGCTGGGGAAAGCCTAGTGGCTGGGAGTTCCCAACCTGGGGAGCTCAGAGGCTGGGCTACCACTTCCACCAGGCCCTCAGCCACAGTGGCCGCCAATGTCTCCCTGTGCGAAACGGGCCTGAGGGCTCCAGAGTCATTTCCCTCCCCCGATGTCTCCCCCGGGTCATATCTGAGACTGCAAACACCCACCCACCCCCGGGGCAGGGGCCTGCCCTCTTGTGCTTTTCTCAGCCCCGTGCACATTGCAGGCACTACAGAGAAAGGAAACTCTGCATCAGAAAGAATCCTCGGTGTGTCGCACTCCGCTGGCACATCATTTCCCCCCCCCCGCCCCCACCTCTCTCTCACCTTCTACAAGTTCCACTTTCTGGTGTATCAAGATTTGGTCAATCTGAGAAGAGAGAGAATCAGAGAGAGGCTGCATTGCAAACAAAGCACACAAATCTTCACACACACTTCCAACCGAAGGGCAAACCGAGACACAGAGCAAGGCATGCGGAAAACAAACTTTTAGAAGAGGTCTGGGGAGGAGTCTGCCTACCCAAGAGGAGGGAGGCGCTTCCCCGGCTTCAGGGCGCGCTCCCCAGGCAGACCCAAACCGCCAACCCTTTCCTTGGTAGAGATGACCTGCAGCCCACAGCCAGGCATCCGGGGGGGGGGTCACCAGTCTCTGGCCACACCTGAACCTTCCCACTCCCGGGCGGGTGTGGCCCCTTAGATCCCGCTTGCTTCCTCCCAACCCAGCAATTCCTCTTCCACAGGAAACAAGAACAATGACACACACACACACACACACCACACCCTTGTAAGCAGCTGCCTGGCTGCTGAAATGCAGATGCCTGCAGGGGTACATCAGACCAGCACCGCTGCTGGATCAGGCCCAAGGAAGCCCAACTAGTCAAGCATCCTGTTTCAGGTGGCCCACCAGATGCCGCTGGAAGCCACAGGCAAGAGTTGAGGGCGTGCCCTCTCTCTCCTGCCATTACTCCCCTGCCACTGGTACTCGGAGGCATCCTGCCTCTGAGGCTGGAGGTGGCCTATGGCCCTCCAAATAGAAGCCATTGAAAGACCTCTCCTCCATGAAGTGATCCAAACCCCTCTTCAAGCCATTACCAGGCTGTCAGCTGTCACCACATCTTGTGGCAGAGAATTCCACAAGCTGATGATGCGTTGTGTGAAAAAGTACTTCCGTTTGTTCGTCCTAGATTTCCTGGCAATCAGTTTCATGGGATGACCCCTGGTTCTGGTGTTATGGGAGAGGGAGAAGAATTTCTCTCTATCCACTTTCTCCACACCATGTATGGTTTTATACACTTCTACCATGTCTCCCTGCAGTCGTCTTTTTTCCAAACTAAAGAGCCCCAAATGTTGTAGCCCTGCCTCGTAAGGAAGGTGCTCCAGGGCCCCTGATCACCTTGGTTGCCCTCTTCTGCACCCCCCTACTCAGGGGTTTAATCTTAACCCAAGCTTCTGAATATATTTTCAACCTCAGAGCTGAGCACAGGAATAAATGGGAGAAACTTCGCCCACCATGTGATATGCTATTTTGATTGTACCTGAAGGGGCAGTTCAGTTAGCACCACCCACCCACTACCCTTAATCAGGAGAAGGGGAAGATAACCCAGGAGGGCAGTGCATCTAGGGATACACATTAGTATGTACCCCTTATTGTGTGATGGGTGGGCTAGGGCTGAACAGATATATGATCTGAACCAGCCCATCACCACTAAGAAGTAGCTACTACATCCAACCATCCTTATTCTAGGATGTGTTACCCAGGTCTTAGGTACACCATGGCTGGATTACTGCAATGCGCTCTACGTGGGGCTGCCCTTGAAGAATATTCAGAAACCTCTGTTGCTGCAGAATGCAGCTGCCAGGGTTCTCGCTGGAACTGCTCATTCGGAGCACATAACACCTCTTCTGAAAAAGCTACACTCTGGTTGTCAATCTGTTTCTGGATCCAATTCAAGGTGCTGGTTATTATCTTTAAAGCCCTTAAATGGTTTGGGCCCTGGATACCTGAAGGACCATCTGCTCCCAAGGGTTTCTGCCCACCCAACAAGGTTGTCAGAGGGGCCTTTGCTCTGTGTGCCGACATTCGAGAGAGGCTAAATTGTCCACGCAGGACGGGGCCTTCTCTGTGGTTGCCCCCGGGCTCTGGAATGCTCTCCCAGTTAATGTCCGCTCTCTGACGTCTGTTGCTGCTTTTAAAAAACAACTCAAGACTGTTTTATTTACTCAGGCTTTTACCTCTTAGAGGCTGCCAGGTATTCTCAGCTTTCTTATGTTTGTTTGTTTTTATTGTTTTCTTTTTGTGTGTTTATGGTTTTTAATATTGATTTAAGGTTTTAAATGTAACTTTTATGGAATTTTATTGTTTTTTATCTTTTGTAAACGGCCTTGAGATACACTATGAAAGGCGGTATAATGTCTTCATGCTATGATTATGGACTAGAACGGGGGTTCTCAACCTTGAGTCCACGGATGTTGCTGGACTATAATTCCCACCATCCCTAGCCACAACGGCCTTCGGCCAACAATATCCGGGGACCCAAGGCTAAGAATCTCTGTTCTAGAATGACCTCCTGATGTTCTTCCGCTAACAACCGCAGGAATGGAAGCGCTCCCTCGCTTGTAGAAGCTGATCCCATGCAATCCGCTTGCACTGGGTCAGTCCTGGGTCTTCCTAGCCCAGCCTCGTCACCTTCAACTGGCAACGGCTCTCCTGGCATCTGCTACCCAGGATGGGCCACTCTGAACGATGCTCATTGCATGGGCCAGTAAAGTAAGGGGACAGAGAGCATGCCCCTTGGGATATTTCCAGTGCAGGATGTTCCGCTGGGTGTGCTCTCAGCGCGTCCCCTTTCTAATGTGGGCCAGTAAGTTGTCACAAGAAGCTGCCATATACAGAGTCCAACCATTGGTCCGTCTAGCCCAGTATTGTCAACACTGACTGGCAGCGGGCTCTCCCAGGTTGCAGGCAGGAGTCTCTCCCAGCCCGACCTGCAGATGCTGCCAGGGACTGAGGGCCCGTCCACAGAGAGAGCTACAGGTCCTTACCTGGGCGAGATACTCCAAGCCAGGAGGGATATTGGTTGCCACAGGTGCGTAGGTGATGGCAGCGTGGGGGTCCGGAGCCTGGTGATGGGGAGTGACGTGCTCCCGATACCCACGAGGAGGCGGCTGGGGCGGGATCATCTGTGCTGGGCTAGCGGCTGGGTAGACGTTGAAGCCCGGGCTGGGGGCCGTGGGCACAGGATGTGGGGGGACTGGGTAAGGGGGAGAAGAGGGCGGATAGCCCGGCTGCGGCACGTGGTAGCCTAGAATGGCAGAGAAAGGCAGTCAAGGAGGCATCCTCACCCCACTTCTGAGCAACGGTGACCCTGCATTTAAGAGGAGAAGGCAAGTTTTCCTGCCCACCGTCCGAGGAATTTTGGAATCTGGATTTTCTCAGGAGCAGAAATGCAGGCAGATGGTAAAGAGCAGCGTCCCTTGTGACCCCCACCCCCACCCCACTCAAAGCAGAGACAACCCCCTGCTAACTGGGCAAAGAGGCACCTTTCAAAGTGGGGGCTCTCTTCATTTGAAGCCGGGGGAGAGCAGCTGGCCCCAGCCCAGCATCCCTCCAGGGGCTGCCGCTGGGCTCTCCCTTGGGTCTTGTGCCTCTTTTTAGATGGCGAGCCTTTGAGGACGGGGAATTGTAACCTCAGTGGTTATTCTTTTCTATGTAAACCTGCTTTGTAATAAAAGTATAGAATACTTATATAAAAGCATATATAAGTGATAAACGGGGGCTGATTTGGAGTTGGCTGGATGTCTCAGGAAGGAGGCGGGCAGGTAGCCAGCCAGCGGTACATAAGAACGGAAAGGAGGAAGGTAATTGTGGTTAGGGTGGAACACAACAGAGAGAGGCAGTTGCAAACAGAGATTAGAAGAGTCCTAAGAAGAAGTGAAAAGTTGACTGCAGCTTAGGTTAAATAGACAGATAGATCTATTCAGAGGATCCCTCTGTCAATGGCTATTGGGCATGACAGCGGAGAAGACCCTCCTTGTACAGAGGCAGTATACCTTTGAATAGCAAATGCTGCGGGGGACCCAACAGGGGATGGTCACCCCGCTCACATCCTGTCTGCAAGCTTCTTTTGCCGGCACCTGAAACAGAATGCTTCACCAGAGGGAGGATGGGGGTTGGAGTCCAACTTCGGGACTAAATGGATGAGAGCCAGCGTGGTGCAGTGGTTAGAGTGCTGGACTAGGACCGGGGAGACCCGAGTTCAAATCCCCATTCAGCCATGAGACTTGCTGCGTGATTCTGGGCCAGTCACTTCTCTCTCAGCCTAACCTACTTCACAGGGTTGTTGTGAGGAGGAACTCAAGTATGTAGAACACCGCTCTGGGCTCCTTGGAGGAAGAGCGGGATATAAATGTAATAATAAATAAATCATCATCATCTTCATCATCTGGCCAGGCAGTTTGACAGCCTGCATGAGAAAAGCATGGCAGGAGGGGGAAAGGGCGTGTGCAGATGGCAGTGGAGGGAGGGGCAGGGACCCAGGAGTTGCTGGGGTTCAAGCCAGCCGCCCCCAGGGCATCGTCCTCTCTGAACTCAGAGGTGGCGCAACCGGCCGCAGTTGCCAAGAGGTAGAGGAAAGATGCTCTCTGCACGTGCTCAGAAGCCCTCGCCTCTCTCACGGCTCCACCAGGTCAAGGCTCAGTCCTGCATTCGTTCTCCACCACAAGGGAGCTGTGGGGCAGAGGAGCGAGCGCAAGAGGGGGGCAGAAGGGAGAAGCGGGAAGCACCCAGCCAGAGGGAGAGAAGGGCTGCTCAGGGCCGGGGAAGAGCCTTGCTGGATCCGGCCCAAGGCTTCCCGCGCAGGCCCAAGAGCAGGAGGCTGAGGAAGGCGAGAGGGAAGGAAGCGGGCCAGGGAGGCATCCAGTGACTCAGCACCCCCTCCGCCACTTGGGCCCCGGCAGCAGCAGCTGGCCCCGCTGCATTCCAGCCCTGCCCTGCCCTGCCCCTGCCCCGGGCCTCACCCTGCCCAGCAGCAGCAGCAGCAGCAGCGGCGGCGCTCAGGCCCCGGTGGCGTCAGCAGAGCTGGAGGAGCTTGGGCGGATCCTGCAGCAGCCCGGCTGCCTGCCTGCCGGCCTCTCTCCATGGCGGGCCGGGAGGACGGGCCGGGCAGGTTGGGCTGCTCCTCCTCCCCTGCCACCGCCAGGCCCTTTCCGTGTCCTGGTCTGCATCCCAAGGGGGCAGGCAGAGGGCGAGGAGCAGCGGCCGGCGTGAGAGGGAGGGCCGGGCCCGCACTCCCAGGGCGGCGCACAGAGGCGGCCCCGTTCTGCGCAGCGCCGTGGCCGGAACCAGGGCTGGCGGCAGCAGCAGCAGCAGCACAGCCGACTGGCAAACCTGCAGCAAGGGCGGCAGAGATCAAGGGGGGACGGGGAGCAAACGCCGGACCGACGGGCAGGCCGATGTCTCTGGGAAGGCAAGGGCTGGTGCCAGTGTACCCTGCCAGAGGGATGGCCAGATGTCGTTGACTACAACTCCCACAATCCCCAGCCAAAGGACACTGCAGCAGGGGGTGATGGGAGCTGTAGTCGACAGCACCTGGAAATTCCTCTGAGAGGGAACACTGGCTAGTCCCTCTAGTTCCAGCCTCTGGCACTCAAGAGGTATACTGCCTCGCAACATGGAGGTTTCACTGCGTGGTGGTGGTGGTGGTCAGTGCCCACCGAGAGACCCACCAACACATTTTTACTGGGTGACCCAGAGGATTACGATGGAAGGAGAGACGTTTATCTTAACACCCTGCATGATTTTATAAGTCTCTATCATTTCCACTGTCCTCCTTTTGCTCTTACACACGGGGTTCTCAACCTTGGGCCCCTGGATGTTGTTGGACTTCAACTCCCATCATCCCCTGCCACAATGGCCATTGCAGCAGGGGATGATGGGAGTTGTAGTCCAACATCATCTGGCGGGGGCGAGGTTGAGAACCTATAGCAGAACACCTTAACTTTCAGAAGTTCTCCACCAGAGGGAAGGTGCTCCGTTCACCCTGCTGTCCATGTTAATTGTTTTTTCCTGTGCCTCACCTGTCCCTTTAACTTCAGTGGGGCAACTCTTGAGTAATTTTCCTCATCCTCCTGCCAGCCAGAATTAGCCAGAGAGAGAAGCAGGGACTGCCAACTCTCTGGACAGACCTGAGGGAGCCTGGAGAGAGAGATCTGCATTCTGCCTTCCTCGGGGATGACTCTGGCTCATGGAGGGTTGAAATACAAGAACTGTACAAGAGCCAGCCTGCTGGATCAGGCCAAAAAATAAAAAAAATCACCCAGCACAGCATCCAAGCAGAGAAAGCTGCAGCAAAGAATCCTGACTTTGGGATATGGGAATCTGGCCTCTTCTTTAAAAAGTCCTCTATTCCCGGAGTGGTCAACTTGAAGACTCCCCAGCTGCTGTTGGACTACAACTCCCATCATCCCCTGATGTGCTGCACTGCACACACTACTGCCAAGAAGTAAATGTTGCAAATATGGAGCCAGCGGGAAAATGTTATTCAAGTGGCAATACCGTACTTATCTGAATAGAAGACAACTCTGAATTTAAGACACACACACAGCCCGCCGGTTTCTAATATCAAATAACTTTTTTAAAAATCTAGTCTTGAATTTAAGACTAGAGGACGGGGCTGTAGCTCAGTGACAGAACATCTGCTTTGCGTGCAGAAGGCCCCAGGCCCAATCCCCGTCATCTCCAGGTAGGGCTGGGAAAGGCTTTTGCCTGAAACTTTGGAGAGCTGCTGCCAGTCAGAGTAGACAGTACTAAACTAAACAGACCAAGGGTCTGACTCAGTATAAGGCAGCTTCCTGTGTTCCAAGTCAATATGGTATTACATGTCCCTCCTCAAGATAAGCCATTAAGCGGGGGTGGGAGTGGGGGGGGGTGAGAATCAGAAAAGGGTGAACTTTAAAAATAAATAGCAGAGGGGTGTGTGCATATATACACATACGCATGCATGCACACAGCATATCTGAATTTGTGAAGAACGCAGTCTAGGGAAGATCCCCAGAGCCCATTTTAAATCTTTCAGCCGGTTTATGCAGAGAATTAGGAGGCCCGGGCAGAACCAACGAACTCTGAATGGCTACAACAGGAACGGGGAAATGACCTGACTAGCAAGCCAGAGGTTGCCAGTTTGAATCCGGGCTGGTCTGTTTCCCAAACTATGGGAAAACCTGTATTGGGCAGCGGCGATATCGGAAGATGCTGAAAGGCACCATCTCATACTGCGCGGGAGGAGGCCATGGTCAACCCCTCCTGCATTCTTCTACCAAAGACAACCACAGGGCTCTGTGGGCGTCAGGAGCCAACACTGACTTGACAGCACACTTTACCTTTATAAAATGAATAGGTATCAAAAATCAATAGTTAGATGTTACTCATGGAGGGAACTTTGTGGAGTCCTGTTGGGATCATGTATAATGAATCAACTTGCATTATATCTGGCACAACTTCGGAGTGCTTGAACGGAACCCAGCTTTAATTATCGGTACGTGTATGCCTCTTCCCAAGAAGCCAATGCAAGATGCACAGAATTGCCAAGCCATTAGAAAGAGATTCTCTTTTCCTTTCTCCATCGGTACACAAAATAGTGTGTGCTTGAAATCAACTATCTCCCACCCCTCTGCTAGCGTAAGCTGACCTGGTAAGCTTTGGGACTGCACAAGGCTCTGAACCTGGGCCAAATCCAACACCCTCGCCACTACAGCTCTGCTCCGATACCGGGGGGCGGGGGGGAGCAACCTGAGGCTCTCCACCCCATCCCGTTTCAACCCTGCCTGTGACCTGGGCTCTTAGAAACACAGGGAGCAGCCTTCTACCGAGTCAGACCATTGTTCTGCCAGGCTCAGCACTGTCTTCACTGTCTGGCAGCAGCTCCTCTCCTTTCCCGGCCTCATCCCCAATGGCGGCATACGGGGGTCTCCCATCCAGGCACTGACCACACCAAGACCTGCTTAGCTTCAGAAGGCGGCTGCCTTTAGCCCACAGACCCTGGAGGCCCTTGCAGCTCCACTGCCTGGTCTCCTGCTCCCGAAGCGACTCGGCCCTCTCTCCCTCGCTTCTTCTCTCCCCCTTCTTAGCCCTGGCTGCCTCCTCTCTGGCTTCCTTCCAACCCCTCTTCAACATCCACCACTTCTAGGAAGCCTTTGCCAAAAGTCCTAGTCCTCATTCCCTACTGGAACTGAACCTCTGGACTTCCTCTCTCTGCCACTCCCCTCCCCTGTTTTGAACCGCAGGTTGTAGGCTCCTCTGGGCAGGGATCTACTCTCTTGTACTTTGCAGAGAGCCAATGGCACGCCACCAGCGTATCAATCAATCCTCGCGGAGACAAACCTGGGGCCGCCATGCGGAATCGGTCTTGGGGGAGACCTCCTCCCACACACACACAGAGGTCCCTGTGGCTTCCTGGTCAGCAGCAGCGAGCTGCTTCCATCTGCAGGTTCCTGCAAGAGGGAAAGAAGAGGCAAGAGGTCACCAAGGCTCACTTCCCAGCAGATGCTTTACTCGTCTCTGGAAACGCAAAATCTGGTCTGCAAAATCTTAGGCAGTCTGGCATAAGCTGGTGGGGTGTGTGGGCTACAAGGCATCCTTTTCGGGGAGGTGGGGGCTCTCAGCAAGAAGGGAAAGGAAGAAAATGTCTCCTATCCTAATGAAAATCGTGCGAAACAGAGCAGACTGTTAAACACTCTTTTATGCACGCTGTAAATCCATCCTAACTGGGGTACACACAAATATACCCTGCGCATGGACTCATTTACACACACAAAGCTTCATTCCCTGCCATTTCCCACAGGCATGCGACTGCATGGGGTTCTCAGCTGCGGGCCCTCAGATGTTGTCGGACTACGACTCCCAACATCCCCTGCCACAATGGCCAGTGGAATGGTGGGAGTTGTAGTCTGACAACATCTGGGTTGTTGTGGTCCAACAACGTCTGGGAGATGTTGTGGCAGGGGCTGATGGGAGTAGTAGTCCGACAACATCTGGGGACCCCCATGCTACCTGATTAGCAAACAAACAGGTCACCAACCAACAAGGAATGTCACAATCCAGTGGGAAGTTCTCCTACGCAGTCCCACTGTAGTGAACGGGAGCGACACAGAAGCAGGGGTCAAGTAGGCTTCTGCAGGAGAATTCTTCACTGGACTGGACCCTATTGTTTAATCATGGCCATTCAACAGCAGCTTTTGCAGCAGCAGCAGACACATTTCTCGAGCTCACAACCATCCACCCCGCCCTCTCCAGCATGCACACACAGAACAAACGGTGACCCTCCTCACTCCAACCAAGAATCAGGGCTCCCTTCCCCACACCTCAATTTCTTTTGGTTTTTCAACACCATGTCCAGCCACCAAGAAACTAACTTCCTCAAAAGATATGTATGCAGGAAAGCTGACCCCACACAAAACCAGAAATGGGGTCACCTCCCTCTCTCCAGCAAGACTCCTGTGTTCTTAAAAAGCTGGTGGACAGGCAGGAATTCAACAGGCAAAGCCTGTCTCGATGCAGTGATAGGAAATGCTTCTTTAGGGGGAGTATGAGTGAGAATTTTTCAAAGAAAAGCTGGTTGTCCTGGGTTTGCCTTTATTATTCTATTTATTTATCTAAAATATTTATGGCCCACCTCTCCAGCACACTTCTGCTTGGGGGGGCTCACAACATTGATAAAACAAATACAATGAAAAAGAAAAGACTAATAAAATTAAACAAGTTAACTTAAAAGCCCAGGTTAAGACGACAATTAAGATTACAATTTTTTCAAAGTTTCAAATTACAAGTTATTTTAAAAGCTAAAAACTGAGAACTATAAAAACTAGAGAACCGCACGCCTATTCATCGCTGTGCAGAATGTAGATGACAGAGGGGCAACTTCACACACACAATCCTGAAATAGACATGCACCGAGTAACACGGCCACAGGAACCCAGCACCCATTGACCCAGCCAGAACGTAAAGCAAAGATACAGAATCACGCCCAGACAAAGCCCTCAGCCCAAACAGGAAGAATTAAGCAACCACATAACCAGAGAGACATCTTCCCTCTCTTGCATGAACACACACACACACACACACACACACTGAAAAGCAGACCGTCTCTCTCCACACACACACTTACACAGATCATGCAGAACCCTTAAGCAGGCAGATCAGAACACACGAACCAGCCCGGCTACCTCATCAACCCACTTGGAACCGAAAGCAGGCACAGTGGTGGGACAGAGCCATCCCTGCACACACCCACACACTCAGCAGCATCACACAAAGCTACAAGTGCCAAAGTGAGGGACACCGAGAAGACGTGTACACTGTAAAAGTCACCAGGCCTGCTGGCCAAGCAGCGTGTGAGCACATTCGCTAACCTGTAGGCCACACAAGGACTTGTGGAGCCATGCGCACACGCACATACACACCCAACCTGAGTCACACAGAGAGACGAGCAAGGAAGGACGTCCTCAGTCGTTCAGAAATGGCCCCCACTCCCCCTGCCCGAAGCAGTGCGCATGACCCCGCATGAAACCAGATCCCCTGCAAACCCACGGAGGGAGGCAGCCTGGCGACGTCGCTGCCGGGGAGGGGGAGGATGAGCAGAGGCGAGGACCTCCACCACAGACCAGGCCCTTGCGAGAGGCTGCCCAGAGCACCCCGCCAGGCCTGGTTGGCGGGGGGGGGGCACCCGGTAGGCCACAGAAACCTCGGCACACGCTGCCACCTCCATCGAGCCCTCCGACCTCACTCCCCAGGCAGGGAGCCCCGGACTCAGCCCTGCCTCGCCTCTCCCACTCCTGCCTCCCAACCCCAGAGATCGCCCTGATCCACCGCCTGCCGCAAAGGCGCCTCTCTGCCCAGCTCCTGCCCAAAACCGCATGGCGGCCCACCCTCGAAAACCAGGCCTTGGCAGGCTTCGCACTGGCAGCAGCACAGGCCACATGGCCCCCTCCATCCCCCGCCCCAAGCGGGTGGCAGCCAGGCTTTTGTTCCGGAATTGGGGTGTGTGTGGCTCAGCCCTCGTCTCCCTGCTGGGGCCCTCCGGCCTCAGACTGTGTGGGATGCTTCCAAAATGCCTCTGAGCTCTGGGCGGGCACGTCTGAACCGGGCTCTGCTGCGTGGGAAGGGAGAGGCGAGCCGCTCTGCGGAAAGATGGAGAATGCTTTCCAAGGAAGCCAGCACGCCCCGCTCCCACCCTCTTATTTATGTATTGCTGGTGTTACAGCGCTTCGCAGAAGAAAAGCTTTAGAAGCTGTTCAGAGGGACTTTTCAGCCCCAAGGAGGGCCAAACCCCTCCCACCCGCCCCAGGAATCCTAGCTGCCCCTCCCCACCCGAGACTGGAACCCAGGCATCCGAGCCTCCTCCCAGCTCCAGCACTGCGCGCGCACACACGCACACAGTGTTTCTCATCCTCCGTTTTATTTCTTTTGCATTGTAATCATCTGTTTGGCTCCTGGCTCTGCCAAGAGGAGTGTCATAATGTTCCATTCGCTGGGTAACCAGCAAAGTGGCCAAATCTGCACATGACACCAAACTCTTTCGGGTAGTGAAATCCAAAACAGATTGCAAGGAGCTCCAAAAGGGTCTCTCCAAACCAGGGAAGTGGGCAACAAAATGGCAAATGTGGCTCATTGTAAGAAAGTGTAAAGTGAAGCACACTGCGGGGGGGGGGGCACCCCAATTTTCACATATACTCAGATGGGGTCTGAGCCGTCAGTGACTGACCAGGAGAGGGATCTTGGGGTCACGGTGGACAGCTCATTGAAAGCGTCGACTCAGTGGTGAAAAAGACCAATTCCATGCTAAGGATCATTAGGAAGGGGGTTGAAAATGAAACTGCTAATATTATCATGCCTTTATAGTTAGACAAATCTATGGTGCAGCCAGATTTGGCTTATTTTAGCCAAATTCTGGGTTACAGCCCATTTGACGCACGAGTATACCCCTTAGGTTCTGCCAAGAGTACTGTGTACAGTTCTGGGCACCATATCTTAAGGAGGACAATGCAGAACTGCAGAAGAGGGCAGCCAAGATGATCAGGGGCCTAGAGCACCTCCCTTAGGAGGCTAGGCTACAACACCGGGGGGGGGGGGCTTTTTAGTTGAGAAAAAAGACGACTGCGGGGAGACATGACTGAGGTGTATAAATGGAGCAGAGAGAGTGGACAGAGAGAGAATTGATCTCCCTTTCTCAAAACACTAGAACCTGGGGTCATCCCATGAAACTGAAGGCTGGGAAATTTAGGACCGACAAAAGGAAGTACTTTTTTCACACAATTAGTCTATGAAATTCTTTGCCATGGGATGTGGTGATGGCCACCAGCTTGGATGGCTTTAAAGGGGGCTTAGGAAAATTCATGGAGGACAGGTCTATCAATGGCTACTAGTCTGGTGGCTATAAGCCACCTCCAGCCTCAGAGGCAGGATGCCTCTTAATACTGCTTTCAAGGGAGCAACAGCAGGAGAGAGGGCATGCCCTTCACCTCTTGCCTGTGGGCTTCTCAGGGGGTTCTGGTGGGCCACAGTATGAAACTGGATGCTGGACGAGATAGGCTTCCTTGGGCCTGATCCAGCAGGGCTCTTCTTATGGAACTGCAAGACTGCAGGCAGGAACCTCTCTTTTGTGGCTGGAAAGCAGACGTACACTCTCAGAACTAAACCAGCAGTCTCAGCCCCGAGAGCACCTTCCCGCGGGGCCCAGAAGGGGCCCAGACAGCCGGGTATGAGGGAGAGCATCATGTGGCAGCGGCAGGGGGGCCGTAAACAAAAGCTACACATGAGCTCTCTAACTGGAGCAACCATGCAAGTCTCTGGGGTGTCACAAGACTCTGTCCGGCAGAAGGCTCCTCTGGGAGATGCAGATTTGTGAACTGAAAGACAGATTTTTTAAAAAAAAAGCAGGAGGAGGAGTGGAGGGGGGAAGAACAGGAAGAAGAGGAGGGGCAGAGGACCACCGTTCACAACAATTCACTGCTGGAATGCTTGAGGGAGTTCCAAGGCACACAGTGCTGCTTGGTAAGCCGGCCGGGCTCTCAGCCTCCGGTCCCCAGATGGAGGGACTACAACTCCCACCATCCCCAGCTCCAGTGGCCTTTGGAGCTGCTCTGGCCACTGGAGCTGGGGGCAATGGGAGCTGTAGTCCAACATCAGCAGGCTGGGGACCCAAGAATGAGAGACAACCCCCCTCCAAGGTAGACCAGGATGGGTGCAAAGAGGGAAGAGAGAAAGCGCAGGTAGGGATGCTGGCAAGGCAGACTGAAAAGAAAGGAGGGGCGCGGGAGGTGCACTTGGGGGGGGGCGCTTCTAGGCAGTGGTGGTGCTGCTGCTTAAGAGACTGGCCACCACCAGGGCCGGGGCTGCCGCTGCCTCCCTCCGCTCCCAGGCTAGAGCGCCGGCCCTTGAAGAGCCCCCGGGGCTGGGGGCGGGCAGCCCCCAGAAATACCGCCGCCGCCCCGCCCGCTTCCCAATATTCCCGGCCAGAAAGTTGGCGGCGGCGGCGGCTCCTCCCACCTTTGTCTCTTCCTTCCAGGGCTAGGAGAAGAGGGGAGCGAGGCGCGCCCCCCCCACCTCGCTCGCCCCCCTCCCCAAAGGCAGGCTGGCAGCTGGCAAGGCAAAGCCCGCGCCCAATTGCAGGCAGGCTTGCCTCCCCTTTGCCCTCGGGGGGGGGGAAGCCCGCAAGAGGGCGGCGGGGCTGCTCGCCTGGCTGTCGGGCTTGGGCGGCGGGGGCGAGTAGATGGAAGGAGGAGAGAGAAGCCAGCTCTTCCCCGGAGAAGCCCGGAGCGGGGATGCAATGGCACCCCCCGCCCCGCGCGCGGCCCCCTAGCTGCTGCTTCCTAGGGCGGGGGGCGCTCTCTCCCTTCCTCCCCGCACGCCACCCGCGTTACCTTCGCAGCAGCCCGGGGCCAGCGAGGAACCTCGACCGGCGGCGAAGGGAGCAGAAGGAGAATGAAGAAGCGGCCGAGGAGGGAGGCAGCCGGAGCCAGGGAGGGCGGGCCGGGCAGGCGAGGCGCAGGGAGGGGCCACCCGCCGCCCTCCCAGCCGGCGGCCCAGGAGCATCTCGGGCGGGCAAGCCGCGGCTCCCCCGCGAAGGCTCCGCGCCCTCCGGCCCTTTGTTCGGCTTCGGGTGGGGCGGGGAGGGCTCCAAGCAGGACGCAGCCGCCCTCCTGCAAGCCAGCGAGACCCGCCGCCGCGTCCCCACGTTCGGGTGCTCCGAGGCTACCCGGCTCCTGGCGTCGAGCGCCGTTTGCCCGCTTAGAGGCATCATGCCGAGCTGGGGGCTTGAGACCCGTGTCAAAGGCGGCCAGATGGACCCCTCCCTCGGCAGAGAGCGCTCCCGGGCACGCCCGCGGCGGCAGACACGCGTGCATTTCCCATTACACGCAACTTGCCTTCCGTAACACATTCCCCGCGGGCGGCTCCTCCTGCAGCTCGTCTTCTCCCGGCTCTTGCTTATCTGTCTGCCGAAGGTCACGAGCCAGAGCTCAGCTCTAAAACCCACGTTCTGTTCCAAGGAGGGCTGGTCATGTCTGCCTGTGGTGGAGCCCCGGCTGAAGCACTCCTTCCAGCTTCAAGTACTCCTAAGCATGTACAGAGTGGCTTCCACTCCTCCTCCCCAAGTAAGCCCAGAAAGACGGTTAGGCAGGCTGCGGCAGTGCTAGCTGGCCCCGGCCCCACGACCCAAGGCCAGCCTGAAGTACACACCACCCTCACCTCCTCCTCCGCCTCCCAAGGTTAAAAATACCCCCGCTTATTTTTAGAGCCCAGGCACTTGGCACAACCTTCGTTCCTTGGTCTCACAGAAGCCGCTGAGGCGAGGCGGAGAAGGTGGGAGGCAGGGAAGGAGAGGAGAGCAGAGCAGCCCAGCCACCCCCGCCCCAGTCCGTGGCGCAAACCCGCAGGCCTCCCCGCTTGGAGGAGGAAAAGGCAAACCTCAACGAAGCCACCACATCCCACGCTGGAAACAGATGTTACCCGGATTATTGCACGATTCTGTGCATAACTGGCTTGTGGAACTCACTGACTCGTCCTTTGGCACTTGGCAGCCCTGTGTTGATGGCTTTAGGAGAACTCATGGAGGAGTCTAAAGACTTTTTGGCCTGGCTTCCAGGGACTTTTAAATGGCTTTGAATTGTTTTTAATGGTTTGTTTGTTTCATTCTTATTCATGTGATCCACCCAGAGCCATCTGGTTTAGGCAGTATAAACATTTAATATAAGTGATGGCAGCTAAATAGAGCCTCTATGTTCAGAGGCAGTCTACCTCTGCATTCCAATTTGATACCAATTTGGCAGGGGCCACGATGGGAGAGGGTAGGGATCCCCACGAACCTGTTCAGAGGCCTTTTACAGGCCTTCCAGCAACTGGCAGTTCAAAGGCAGTTCAAAGGTGGGGGGAATAACTTTTAAGGGCAGGGGAGGGTGCTCTTACCCCTCCCCCGCATTTCCGCTGCTTTGCACGCCAGGTATTTCTGGTCACTTCTGGTTCAACAAGGTGGCACGGAGGTACACTGCCACCCTGCCAGACCCTTTTAAAATGCAGCGCCAGTGGGTGGAAATGCAGAGGGAGGGGTATCCCACCCCCAGTTCTATGCACATCCCTAGGAGAGGGCCCTAGTCTTCTTGCCCTGCTTTGGGCTTCCTAGAGGCATCTGGCGGGCTGCTGTGAGAGGCAGGCTAGCCAAGGTGGCCCTTTGGGGTTGATGAAGAAATTTCGGGAATGTTTGGCTCATGAGTAAAAGCCATCCCCATCAGGTAGACAAGGCGAACCAGTTACAAGGCAGAAACTAGCAAACTGCCAATCAGCTTTAGCTGTGCTTATCCCTAGTCAGGCAGGGCAAGGCCTGGTCAACAGGTACTTATCTCTACTCAGGCAGGGCAGAGTATTGTTTCCAAGAAAAGGGGCCCTGTAACAGGAGGGTGCAGAAACTTGTGACCTTTAGGCTTATGTCGGTTACGCAACTTGGGTGAAAGGTGAGAGATGGAATTTCCCTTCGCCAGGGTCTGATCCAGTGAGGTTTGTCTCATCACGTTCAAGGTCTACCTAGTTTAGGACAGACTTACCCAAGGGAGCACCCTCTTCAACAAAGGCCTACCCAAGGGTTCGGGCCGTCCCCACATTCCGTCATGATATTTTGGCCTGAAGAGGTCCACTTGGCAAGCACTCAAGACGTAGCCTTTTCGGCGATGGCACCAGATTTCCTTTACTCTCTTCCTCCAGGGTTTTGGGTATTTCTGTTTTGGCAGATTGTTGGGGCAGACATCTTCGAGAGAGCCGTTTCATACAGACCGAGCTCTCTGGCATTGGCTGCAGACTGTTCTGTGTGACTTTGAGAGCCTCCTGACACTTTGCATTGATTGATTAAGTGCCATCAAGTCGGTGTCGACTCTTAGCAATCACAGAGATATCTTCTTTCTTTTTAGGCCGTTTGGTTTTGATGACAAATGCGTTTTTATGATTGTGCACGACTATGCACACTTTCATGGGAACACACTGCACAAAACAGCTTTTTTGAAACAAATAAGGAAATATCGACAGAGGCCTGGAATTATGGGCCATGAGTTCAATAGTAATGAAAGTAATGGCTACCAAAGAGACTTCTCAAGGGCCAATGTCCCTCCAGGGAGTTTTCCAGATTACATGCTACAACGGGGGTAAAATGCTTCGGCTTGGCAGGGATCACATGGAAAACAATCCCGACTCTCAAACTTCTACAATGGGAAAATACAGCTACTTTTTCTGCGATGCACATGCAACGTTGTAGCAATATAATGCAAAGAGAAAACCTAAAAGAAGGCATCAGAAATGTGAACGGCACCCTGCTGTCAGCACAGGGACTGTGGTGTCGCAACACAGGGAGTACAGAAGCACACTTTGCAGAGCCGTAGTGACCCTGTTGAGGGGCTTAATCTGGAAATCACCCAGGAAGCAAGACACTAGTTTAGCTAACCCTTAAATGATCTAACACCTGTTGCTTCCTGTGCCAGGTGTGCAGAAAACGGCACTCCCATTGGAACAACCTACCCTAGGAGAACTAGAGAGGCAGGAGACAATGGGGGGGGCGCAGAAGCAGTCTTTTCAGTGGGGGAACCCCCTTGTGGAGCACCCTCCATGGGGAGGCTTGTCTGGAGACCATTTTGCAACAACATGAGCTCAACCAAGAACCCCACTGGAGTAGCGGGCTGCGTCTCTCTTCCTCAGTCTGGAGATTTTCCTTTCTGTTGTACCAGATGCCTGTTCACAGAAGTGCCTGTGCACTTGAAGAGGTCAAAAGGAGGCTCGTTTATTAATTAGCGGAACCAACTCTGATTTAAAAGCATGCCTCAAGAGTCCGTCAGAATCTATACACCTTCCAGGACATGATTCCAACCCCCACCCACAATGATTTCCTCTCGAATAGAAACGCCTCGTTTGATCAACGTGATTACGGCTCTCACGGGTTCAAGTTCTGTGCAGGATTTCAGGTGCAAGGAATGAAAGAGGCCAGCAGCGCCAGGATGGGGCCAGATCCGAGGATGTGTCAACACCCCCTCCCTACTCTTCAAGAGGGTGCTCTGTTATCCTTCCATTCCTGGTTCCTCCCCAGAGAGGTCAGGGAGCCAGGGCAACCCATCCAAGGATGAGGAGGGTCCCGCCGTAGGGGGCCGCTTTGGTGAGGGTGGGGTTTCCCGTGACCGCGTGGTAATACAGGGCCCCAGAGAACATCCCCATGCCCAAGGAGAGGAGGCTCCCAGCCTGCGAGAGACAAAACCGGGGAAGAGTGGGTTAGCCCCAGTCCTCGAAGACAGCTCCTACTTAGCAGCCAAGCAGGCGTGAATTCGCCTTGATTTAGCCAAGGCCGGCCAAACCCTTGGTTTGTGTAGCCCAATGTTATCAGAATATTTACAGACTGCTTTTCAAAAAAGACATCCCCATAGCAAATGGATGAGCAGATAGTCCCCTGCCCCCAAGGCGCTCCCAATCTGAGAAGAAACACCAAGGCAGATCCTTGTGTGGCCACTGGAGGCAAGCCATGCTGGGCCAGTGGTCCTCCCCACACTGAATACCCATTTACTGGAACAGAGGCAGGGTGCTGTTGAATAAATTGCCCCTGGGGGTGATGGGAGTTGTAGTCCGACAGGTGAGGCCCCCTCCTCCCTGGCAGATGGCCCCCAGGGCTCCCTGGCCTCTGCTTCTCCCTGGCCTCAGCAGCTGATGCTATCCCTGTGTGAGGTCATGCGTCTTTGCAGCTATGACTTCTCCGCAGGCACACACCGAGTCCGGGAAAGTCCCTGGCCCAATGAGGATGCCAAGAAGTGTGTGCAAGGGAATGATGAGCGTGTGTGCTAAGCACCCTCGAGGGCGCTGACTAGATGTGGACCGCTCTAAGAAATGGACTACAGAGGAGGCATTAGAGGGGGTCCCTCCCACCTTGTCAGCCTTCCTCGAAGGCATTAAGGCCACACCAGTGCAGACAGGATTCAAGGTGGTCAGGCAAGACGCCGCTAAAGTTCTCTCCAGAATGCAGAGGTGGGTAACCGCAGAGAAGGGGAAAGAAAATCTCCCTCCCAGGATGGGCTGGCTAGCAGCACTGGTCAAGTGGGGGGGGGGACGATTTTGCATCTTCCTTGCTGACATCTGGCTTGGCTCACTTACTCGAGCGATTGGGAACCACCTGCCCTATAAGCCTGCAGTTGTCGCCGTCTGGGTCCCCTGTGAACTGGTGCAGTGCGGTGGCTGAGCTCCAAATCGGGGAGTGCACAGTTCTGCAGCAAACTCACTTGAGGAACTAGTCGGCCTTTGGGATCCCGCCCCCCTCCCCAAGAGCAATGCCAGCCCCCTCATGCTTACCATCATAGGGTACCGGCAATGGGGCACAGCCAACAGCGCCAGGCTGTGGAGGAAGTGGTACTTATTGGCCGTCTCGTAGAGCTGCAGAAACAAAATCACATCACCACATAGAAAGGGGACCAGAGAACTGTGGTTCACAGCCTCTGCCCCCATTCGTAGGTGCCCATGTCCCTCCCCTCTTCTCTAGGGCAGGAGTTCCCACCCGTGGGTCCTTAGATGATGTTGGACTATGACTCCCACCATCCCCAGCTACACTGGTCAAAGAGTGGAAGTGATGGGAGTTGGAGTCCAACTACATTTGTACAACCCTAGGCCAATATTCCCTTCCTGGGCAAGGTGCTGGAGCATGTCGTGGCTGACCAGCTCCAGACGCTCTTGGAGGAAATGGACTATCTAGATCAATTCCAATCAGGCTTCAGGCTTTGGAAGAGAAACTGCTTTGGTCACCCTGTGAGATGACCTAGAGAGAGAGAGCGCAACCCTGTTAATTCTCTTGGATCTCTCAGTGGCTTTCGATACCATTGACCGTAATATCCTTTTAGATAGGCGGGCCGAGTTGGGTGTAGGAGGCACTGCCTGGAGGTGGTGCTGCTCCTACCTCAAAGCCCCATTTCCAAATGGTGGTGCTGGGGGGTTACTGCTCAACCCCTTGGCAGTGGTGCTTCGGGGTTCCACAGGGTTCCATTCTTTCCCCTGTGCTGTTCACCATCTACACGAAGCTGCTGGGAGAGGTCATCCAGCGCTCTGGCCTGAGGTGTCAGCCATATGCAGACGACACTCCGTGGCATCTCTCTTTTAAATCCGATGCAGGTGAAGCGGTGACTGTCCTGAATCGGTGCTTGGGTGCAGTCAAGGGCTGGACGAGGGTGAATAAGCAGCCGAGACTCAATCCAGACAGGACAGAAGTACTGTTGGGCGGTGGTTCCTCTGCCCAGGTGAATGATGTTTACCCTGTTCTAGATGGGGCTTCACTCCCCTTAAAAGACAAGGTTGGCAGTCTGGGGTGCTCATCGATCCAGCGCTGTCACGAGAGGCTCGAGTGGCCGCTGTGGCTCGGAGCGCCTTTTACCAGCTTTGGCTGATACGCCAACTGTGACCTCACCTGGACAGAGAGAGCTCGGCCCCAGTGACTCACCCTCCGCTAACCTCTCGCTTAGATTACTGCAATGCATTGTAGGTGGGGCTGCCTTTGAAAATGGTCCGGAACCTGCAGCTGGTACAAAATAGGGCTGCAAGATGATTATTTGGGACGGGATGTTATTTTGAGCATATCACGCCAGTGGTTCATCAGCTGTACTGGCTCCCAGGCCGTTTCCAGGCCCAATTCAAAGTGCTGGTTTTAACCTATAAAGCCCCAAATGGCTTGGGACCAGGCTACCTGAGAGAGCACCTCGCCCCATATGTCCCTACCCATACCTTAAGATCCTCTGTGTGTCTCTGCCAAACAAGGTGAGGCAGGTGGCTACCAGGGAGAGGGCCTTTTCAGTGGCTGCACACCGTGTATGGAACAGCCTCCCCAGTGAGGTTCGCCTGGCTTCATCACTTTGTTCTTTTAGACTCCAGGTAAAGACCTTTTTGTTCACACAGGCCTTTTAAATTTTGATTCTCAAATCTGATTTTTAACAGATTTTAAGAGATTTTTTAAATTGCTTTGTATTGTATTTTGTATTTTTTCCCCTTCCTCTTTTGGTCTGTTATGATTTAATGTGTCTTGTGTTTTAATTTCATGTTTTAATGCTGTGTTGTGAGCCACCCAGAGAACAATTTGTTATGGGGCAGCTAACAAAGTTTTATTTACTATTACTACTACTACATCTAAGGTCTCACGGTTGGGAACTTCTGCCCTAGAGAAACCAAGCACACTGGCGCGCTCTCTCTCTCTCTCTCTCTCTCTCTCTCAGAGGCCCTTCGCTCGACTCACACACTTTATTATTTATTAAGGACATTTATATACTGTCCCATACAAAAAAGTCCCTGGACAGTTCACTTTCTTATTACAAACTTTGTTTGCAGAGCTGCAGGTGGAGCTCAGGATCCAGCACCCTGTTTCCAGCAGTGGACAGCTATATGCTTCTGGAAAGCCCCCAAAGAGGGCAGGAAGGCAAGAGCCCTCTCCTGCTGCTGTTCCCCAGCAACTGGTATCCAGAGGTAGGCTGCCTCTGATCATGGAGAATCTATGCAGCCATCATGGTAAGCAGCCTTTGATAGACACCTCATCCGCGAATCTGCCCAATCCCTTTTTGAAGGGATCTCAACCTTTGACTGCCACCTCTACAACTTGCGGACACCGAGTTCCAGAAATAGTTACATACTATGTGAATGACTAGTCTGTCCTGAAATGACGAGGCCCTTCCTAGTTGCAACAGTTGAGGAACAGCCTGCCTCATGCAGGGGCATCCTGGCCTTTGCTGGGGGTTTTCAAACCGAGGCTGGATGGGTCTCTGCCAGGGATATTATAGCACAGGGTTTCCCAACTTTGGGTCCCCAGATGTGGCCGTTGGCCATTGCAGCTATGGATGATGGGTGTTGTAATCCAACATCTGGGGACCCAAGGCTGGGAGCCCCTGTGCTATAAAAGATTCCTTCACTAAGCAAGGGGCTGAAGTACTCTAAGACCCCTCCCAACACTAAAATTCTAGGATTCTATGAATCACCTGCCAACCAATTCCACTGGGTGACCTCAAGTTGGGAGGCAAATCCTCTCTCCGTCCAGACTTCCCTGCCGCCACCTCATTCCTTTCCAGAGCCGATTATCTGAACCCCCAGGCGTGGGTTTGCTCCAGCTGCAGTTGAGGGGGGATTTGCTTAGCTGGAGAGATGGGGGCGGGGGGGTGGCAAAAGAGTTTCAGGGGAGAGGGGCTTACCTCCTTCAAGTAGTCATCCCGGTCGCTACGACGGAAACCTGAACAGGGGATGGAGAACAGAAGCGACACCTGTGAGCTAACTGGAAAGTGGAGGGCACCTCCAGGGGCAGATGAACCAAGAACAAGGAAAGTGGCAACCCCAGGCAGTGAATTTGGGGGTTATTAAGAGCAGCAGGGTGGGGAAGGGGGGGGGCTCTGCTCCAGGGGGCCAACCCACTGAGAAGTTCTCCTGTCCACACCCCCTTTAAATGAGCAAGAGCTGCCACAAAGGCACTACCACAGAGGGCACCAGCTGGCTAGTGCCTGAATCATCACCAACTCCCCCCATGCTCCCACACAGCTCCGACTCACTTCAACGGGGCTTGCACAGAAGCATTTCTCAATGCATTGGGGACCCACGGTAATTAAGGCAGGGTGGGGGAAGAGAATGTTTTGGGCTTTCTGCCCGAAATACCCAAGTGTCTGGAACCAGCCCTACAAATTTCCAGGGCTATAATCCCACTTGAAAGCTGCAAGGCGGGTCCCTTCTGTGCCAGCCCGACTTCTTCTCCATAAACGGAGCCCTCCCCCTACTCTGAACTGGCCGCCCACAGAGACTCCCGCGGACACAGCAAGGCGGAGGCGGGGGCTGCCATAACACTTCTAAAGCACCTCGTACTGCCCAACTTCCTCCTCCAGGCAATTTCAAGGCAGGTGCACCTCCCGCTCCCATTACTCCGAGCTCTCAAGTTATTTGAGACCCGACTCGCCCCCACACCCCACGCACGGATATTGCCTCGGGGGTTAGCCCCACCGTGGCATCAGCGCTCAACCAACGCCTCTTGCCCTCCCTGGCATCGGCCCGCTTTCATAGTCTGCCTCCCCTCACCATGGGCCCCATAGGCAGCCGCCCCGACCGCTGCAGCCCCGCTGAGCGCTCCGAGCCGTCGGAACAGCCGCCCACTAGCTGCAGCAAACGACCCCATTCTGAACCAGACCTGGGGGGGTAAACCCCGCTTCCTTCCGACGACGGCGCGCCTTAGCCAATCAGCGCCCCCGGCGCCTTATTGATATACAGACCCCGCCCCTCTATGGGTGGCTAATGTCTCGCCTTAGCCAATCAGCGCGCGCTCCGAGTCCCGCAGCCATTCCTGATTCCAGAGGTTCCTTCGGAAAAGCAACGGCGAATAAGAGCGGCGTCCCGCAACGTGCGAGGCCAATGATTGGAGGTTGGAGCGCAGGAGCTGCCCAATGAGGAACAGACTTTCCCTTCCTCTTTATCGGCTCCCCTTCCATTAGTCCTGATAGGTTGCGCAGGGGAAGTCAGTTACAGAGCGCGAGCCAATTAAACGGCAGGGATTCGAGAATGGCATTGCCCTGCCTCCTGCCGCAATTTAAAGGCGTGGGGAGGCTGCGCCGTTTTTTAAAAAACTGCGCTGCAATTCGCGTGCATACGGCTGTGTGTGGATTTCTTTTCCGCCTTCCTTAAGCCCACATCTTTTTGAAGAAGAGTGGGGTGGTTACAGATTTGGACTATTTACGGTAGCTCAGGTACCTCTCTAGCGCGCCCCCTGCTGGAATGAGGGAGAGATTCCCAGGCCTTTCCTTTAATTTCGTTCCCTCCCTCCCTTCTGCAGCTCTGGCTGTTCCATCGTTTGCATGCTCCCCCTCCCGCAACATGCTGTTTCGATATCCCAGGCGCACGCGTGTTTTGGGAAAGGGGAATTCAGTCGCAAAAGCGAGGAGAATCCGGGAAGGGGGGATTCCTCTCTGGCAACCTCCCCTTTCTTTCCCCCGCTTTCTCTTAAAGAATGCTTGTGCCTTTGCAAAAAAGGAAAAGGGGGGGAAAGAAAGCAACAACAACCAAATAAGCAAAGTAGCAAAAAGCATACTAAAAAAATAATGATACCCTATTACGATTCGTTATTATCTTTATTATAAAGTTGCGTTGAGTATCGCTGGCCACCAGAGAGCAGCAAAGGATTAGCAATTCGATACATGGGATGGGAACAACATTTTCACATTTCCAGTGAGCTCAGGGGTGGCCGTTCATGGACCCCAGTCACACGCTGCTGCTTCATTGCAGCCCACGCTGGCCTGGCTTGGCTCTCCCAAAGCAACTACGCCTCGCCTCCTGCACTGCGAGGCGACACTTCGAGTGTTGCTTTTTAAATGTGACCCTGCAAAGTGTGTCGTCACATGTACAAATTAGGGTTCTCCCCTGATCAAAGAAACCTTTGATCAGTGAATCAGGTTTAATCAACCCAATCTGCACAGATCTGCGTATAAATATATCTTGGTTTGAAGGGGAAACAGGTACTTCTTTGTTTTTGAGTGATGCAGGCTCTATCTAAAGCTGGGGTTTCCAATCCTGGGTCTCAAAAAGTTGTTGGACTACAATTCCCATCA
The DNA here is from genome assembly GCF_027244095.1 of Hemicordylus capensis. Lineage (NCBI taxonomy): Eukaryota > Metazoa > Chordata > Lepidosauria > Squamata > Cordylidae > Hemicordylus > Hemicordylus capensis. Next base: position 2,021,310 of record NC_069662.1, on the reverse strand, counting down.
TTCCCACGTCTGGCATGTGGCTGAGAATGATGGGAATTATAGTCCACCGACATCTGAGGCCCCAAGGGATGTGGACCCCTGATATAAAGAGCTATTCCCTCTGAGTGTGAGAGAGAGAAGGGGCGGGGGGCTCTTATGAAAAGTTCCAGACCTGCATATGCAGTTGTTAGAAGAATTATATTAAAAATAATTAACTTCTTGTTTGGGTGGTTAATCTGCGGAAACTTTTCTGTACACCCAAAGGGTTTCGACTGATTAATCAGGTTGCTGGTGAAAGGGCAGTAACAGAGGGAGTGTGAGACACTCTAAGACAGAGGTAAAGTGTGCTGTCAAATTGATTTCAACTCCTGGTGCCCACAGAGCCCTGTGGTTTTCTTTGGGAGGGGTTGACCATTGCCTCCTCCCGCAGAGTACGAGATGATGATGCCTTTCAGCATCTTCCTATCTTGCTGCTGCCCAATATAGTACCAGCGGGGATTTAAACTGGTTACCTTCTGCTTGTTAGTCAAGCATTTCCTGAATCAGACCCATCTAGCTCAAAACTGTCAACACTGACTGGCAGTAGCTCTCCAAGGTTTCATAAGAACATAAGAACAGCCCTGTTGGATCAGGCCCAAGGTCCATCTAGTCCAGCATCCTGTTTCACTTAGTGGGATTACCCCTGTTTCAGGCAGGGGTATTTCCCAACCCTATCCGGAGATGCTGCCAGGGATCGAACCTGGGACCTTTTGTATGCAAAGCAGATATTCTACCACTGGGACACCTTTGGGAGCATAAATCTGGGAGTGAAATGAGGTCAAGGCACCACGTGCTTATCCCTCACCTGGGGGCCAATGTAGTCTGGAGAGGAGAAAACTAGAAATGTGATATGCAAGTGAGAACTGACATGCGCTGAATCCAGGTGAGGGTTAGAGGGACTCCAAGTGATGTCGATGGACTATCTTGATCACCTCTTTTTCCATCCTCTGCCTCGGTGATACTTTGAGAACAATACATCTTAGCCAGTGTTATTTGCTGATCGCTCAATTATTTTCCCTGCATGTTTCATGTACTAGCTTATTGCTCTTAATTATTACAGCTGTTGGGTACGATCTCTGTGGATTTTGTGATTATTGTAATTGTTGGGAGCCTATTCTGGCTGAAAAGCAGAATATAAACAGTGCATGATATAAAGTGGAAGCCTTGGGGAAGACGGAGATGGGGTGATAACAAGCATCTTTGCACATGACTGCATTGTAAGGTGAGCCTGTCAGGTAGCTGAAGGGGCCAGCTGCTTGACAAGGGTACACTATGGTGGTCTGAAATGCCAGCGGCCCCAAATTCCTGATGGGTCCCTCAGGGCTTCACCAGAACTTGTCCTTGGGATATGTTCCGAAGCCTCAGCAAAGTTGAGCCATAGAACACTGGATGCCAGAAAGTGAGCACACCAGAGCATGCACAGAGTGCCTTTCGCTACCTTTCAGGCAAGTGTCTATGCCCCGCCAAACTGAGAGAGCAGGCCCCGGGGTTAGAGGGCCTCTCTCCACTTTGCTCTTCTGTCTAATTGCACCGTCCTGAGCGCTGTGGGGAGGCAGGACTGGTGCTGCCACATGGCTCACCCAAGGCGGGTGGGTGGGCTGGTGTGAATCTCTCGCGCGCCGCCACCACCTCCTCCACCACCATCCCAGGAACTGGTCTGATTTCTTTTGCTCCTTTTAGTTTTAGTTCCAGAAGAGGAAGGAGTTTGGGGAAATACAGAGGTGGAGGGGGGGGAGGGAAAGCTGATGTCCCCCTCCCCCAAACACCTTGCCCAACGGCTATACAACCAGTCCACGTGCTCTTAGCGGGCAGCCTCTTCCATCCGCGGAACTAACCCCCTGGGCTTCACACCTGACACCCAGCCCAGCAGGGGCGTAGCAAGGTTGAAGTGGGCCCAGAGACAAGATTTTAAATCCCCACCCCCCCGCCCGCCACTGAAGCTCAGCTCGGGTTTTGTAAATTGTGGACGATGCAAGTCATTTACTGGCACTAGAGAAAGACCTGCTGTTCTGGTAGCTCCAGGTCTAACACTCACATCAATTTCGGAGGATGAATATACAACTGAAGGAAGCCCAGGCGGGTGTGCGGCTGGGGGAGTCAGTCATGTGACTTGCCTCGGTGGGGGGAGCAGTGGGGCCCCCAGACAACTGCCTCCCCTTGCCCTGTTAGAGTTATGCCCCTGCAGCCCAGCCTCCCACTCCTCTTAAGCAGGGGCCGGCCATCCTCACAGAGCTGGCGGGGAGGAGGAAACTCAAAAGGAAGGCTGAAGCACCTTCCGCATGCAGAAAGCCAACACCACGGCTCCCAATCTCTGGTCCACAGATGTTGCTGGAGTACAAATCCCATCATCATCCTCAGCCACAAGGGGGATGATGGGGGTTGTAGTCCAGCAGCACCTGGAACCTAGGAAGCTGCCTTCTACGGAGTCAGACCCTTGGTGCATCTAGCACAGTGTGGTCTACACTGACTGGCAGTGGCTTCTCCAAGGTTGCACTCCCGCCCACCTGGAGACGCTGTCAGAAATGGAACCTGGGACCCTCTGCATAAAAGCCCGCAGATGCTCTTCCGCTGGAGGACAGACCCATCCCCTGATCTTACAGCGCTCTCTCCTGTCACCCATCCAAATGCAAACCAAGGCAAACCCTCCTTAGCACAGGGGGCCATTCTGCTGGCCGCGGCAGGACCGGCTCTCCTTCCCATCTGGGGACCCACACAGCGGGTACAAAGATGCTGGCGGAGGAGAGGACAGAGTCCTCTGGGAAGGGCATGGCCCCGACTTGGCCGGACGCCTGCTGGCTGCTTCTGCGCCAAAAGCTGCTGCCCGCCCGGGTGCAAACTCAGCCGCCCCTGGCCTGGAGCAGGCCGCAGCAGCAGCCGCAGCAGGGGGAGGCTGTTCCGCAGGCGGCCGCCTCGCAGCTCCTGGGCGCTGGAAACGAAGCAGGGGCGCTTGGAATCTGTCGCGGGCAGCGGAGGGCTTATCCAGACGCGCTGGTCTCCTCGGAGAATTGGCGGGGCGGCGGGCGAGTCTCCCTGGAGCGCCTTTTGGGGCTGCTGCTGCAGCAGCAGCTTAGGGAGCCGCGGGCACCGCTTTCTAGCCCCAGCTTGCAGCCCCGGAGGACGCGCGCCCTTCGCTGAAACGCTTCTTAATTCTTACGCCAGCGCCACCAAAGAGACTCTGAGCATGTGCAGACGGAGCCCCCCCTCACCGCGGAAGAATGATACCCGGCGCAGCGGTTCGCGGAGGTCAAGGAGGGACCCCCAGGCCAGGGACCCCCACCCCGCCCGGGCCCCCGAGGTTGCTGGACGACCCCACTCCCATCAGCCCGTCACGGGCGCTCAGCTGTAGCCCGACGACACCCCCTGGCTGGGGGTCCGAGCGTCCCTGGGGAGGACGAGGGGGGCTTCCGAGGCGGCAGGGGCTGCGCCTCCTTCTGCCTAGCAAGTCGCCTCCTCCGCCCCGCAAGGAACCTCGCACTTCCCCGCGCACAGGTTGGGCTCAGCGCAGGAGGGCGCAGGTTCAGGGAAGGCCCACCCGCCCGCGTGTGTCTTCTGGGCCTGGCACGGCAGGATTGAACCCGGGCTCGTCTGGCCCCGGCGGGCAGCTCCTTTGAAGGCCCGAGCTCAGCCCTGGGCTGTGTGGGGAAGGCAGCAGCACCCCTAAGCGTGTGCAGAGTGCCGTCCTCCACACACCGCCAGCCACCCTCTTATCCCAGCAGCAGGTGTCGGGCTGAGCTGCCCCACGCCCCCTCCCTCTGGGCCCCCAGGGACAGCCCCCAGGAGGAGTCCCGGCTCACAGCTGCAGGTCTCCTCCTCCTGCCTCCCACCCCAGCCCCGCAGGTGCCCAGGCTCCCTCTTGCGCTCCCCTCCCTCTCCTGCAAGCTGGGCGGGCGTTGCTATGACAGCCCCCGGGGTCGCGCGCCCCCCCGCCCAGCTTTCTGTGCCCCTCCCCCGCGCCCCGCTTGGGTGGGCGCTGCCTTCTCGCTGCGACAGGCTGGGGGAGAGCGAGAGCGAGACCGGAGCGCGCGCGCCGCTATTTATAGCAAGCTGCACACCAAGACAGAATGCTAAAGAGCGAGCGAGGGAGGGGGGAGAGGGGGATGCTTTCCTCCCCCCCCGCTCCCTCCTTCCATCCACACGGCCTGCCCTCCTCCCTGGCAGCGCATCCTCAGCGCCCTTTTCGCCACCGCTGCAGTCCCCCCCCCAGCCCCGCGAGCGCCCCCCCCCCACGCGTCCCAGGCCTGCCTCCGAGCCAGAGGGAGGAGGCGGGCGGGCAGGCAGGCGGGTGGGGGGGGGGCGGCGGCTCGGGGGCTTCCCTCTGGGCTCTTTCTTGGCACAAACCGGGGAGGGGGCAGCACCACCACAGACCGGCTCTTGAGGCCCCCGCCCCGCGCGTCCTGCCCGCCAAGAGCAGTTCTCCTCCGCTGAAGGCGGAAGCCCCGCGAGGAATGAATGAGGGTGGGGGGGCTTGGTGGCTGCAAAACTGGAGGGGGGGGAGGAGGACGAGGCGGGCAGGGCTGGGTGAGAGGGAGGGAGGGAGGGGAGGAAGGAAGGAAATCGGTGGTGGAGAGGAGAGGAGAGAGAAGCGAGGGAGACGGAGGGAGGCCGGTGATGGAGGAGAAGGACAGGAAGGCGGGGGCTAGGCCGAGTGAGTGCGGGGGACGAAGAGCCAGCCAGGCCAGGCCCGCCGAGAGGAGGGGGCGGCCCCCGTCGTGGCACCTGGGCAGGCACAGAGAGCGCCCGAGTCCCGCGCCGGCCAGGGAGGTCCGTCCGTCCGTCCGTCCGGCAGCAGCAGCAGGGAAGGGGCCAGGGGAGCGGCCTCCTTCAGGGGGCGGAGGGAGAGCAAGGCGGGGAAGAAGCCCCCCCCCGCCCCGCCGGCCCCTGTGACGCTGCCGCTGCTGCTGCTTGCTGCAGCCCCCTCGCCCCGCTCCCTGCGCGCGCCTTTAAATCCGCCTGCAATGGCCCGCGTGCTGGAGTCCCCGGCGATGCCACATCCTGCACCGTCTGCAGAAATATATAGGTCACCTGCTGCTTTGCCGCTGCTGCTTGCAGGGCGGCTGGGGGAGCAGCAGGCAGGAGAGACCGGGAGTGTGTGTGTGTGGCAGGCGGCCCCACAGCCAGGCCGGGCCCCCTCCTGCAAGAATCAGCAGGCAGGCTTCCTTCCTCCCCCCCCCCACACACTTCTGCCCCGACAGTCTCTGCAGCGCCCCCAGCTGGATCTGCAAATAATTGACCCTGCAGACATGAGCACTGCTGCCTGTGGCCTAAAACGGCTAGGAGGCGGGGTGGGGGGCTAGTAGCCAAGGGCTGGCCCTCCCTTGGAATTTCTCCTCACGGGACCACACAGACTCACAGGTGGTTTGGGGGCCACCAAAGGACAGGGAGCGGGCACAAGACTCTGGGGTCCCTTTCCTCCCAAGCCTGGCACAACCTTATGCAATGCAGCTACCCAAGGGCCTTCTTGCTGCAGCAGGCAAAAAAAGTTATATGACAGAAACAATCCAATTAAAACAAGCCACAGGGTGCCTGGAACGGGGTTCTTCACTGATTGTGTCCAAAGGCCCCCGTCCGCATCCCTCCGATTCCTCTTCAGAGAGCCTGCGAGGACGAAGGAAGAACTGCAGGTCACCCCAGCAGCAAGAGAGACAAGGGGAACCCAGCAGCGCGCCTCTGTCTGGAAGGGTGGCGAGGACCAGGTGTGGCCTTATCCAGAGTCAGTGGCCCACAGCAGGCAACAGCGCTCCAGGGCACTGGAGAGGCTGGCAGGGATTGAACTCAGGACCTTTGGGATGCAAAGCTAGCGCCCTCTCACTTGGCTAAGGGTCTGTTCCTCAAGCTGGGGGCCGAGGGTTGAAGGTTGCTTCTGGGCTTAAAACGGCTTGGCTATGAGGAAGAAGTGCCGGGCAGATGACCAACAGGACGTTCTTAGCCTCAGACCCACTGGAGATGAATTTGAATTGGGCAAGGGGGCCTTTCCCGTCTTTCAACCCTGCAAATGAGTCATTAAAATGTGCTGTCAAGTCAATTTCGACTCCTGGTGCCCACAGAGCCCGGTGGTTGTCTTTGGTAGAATACAGGAGGGGTTTGCCATTGCCTCCTCCCGCACAGCATGAGGTGATGCCTTTCAGCACCTTCCTATATCGCTGCTGCCCAATATGTTACCAGCAGAGATTTGAAGCAGCAACCTTCTGCTTGTTAGTCAAGCATTTCCCCGCTGCGCCACTTAAGGTGACTTAAATGAGTCATTAGCCCATGAGAAAATTTAAATAGCCACCAAAAATCTTACTAGCCACCTACAGGTCCTGGCCTGGTTCACACAGTTGTTCAAATTTCAGTTTAATGTGGGTTACCAACACTGACGTGCTTGTGGGAACCCAGCCAAGGTGGTTGACAGCCCAAGATTCCCACCTCAGCATGAGTTCACACAACCACGCGAATGTTGGTGGCCCACATTAAACCCAGATTTAAACAACTGTGTGGATCTGTGGCCCAACAGCAGCCTAGGAAGTAGTGTGTGTGTGCGTGTGTGCGTGTGTGTCTCTTTTCCATTTGGCTTGCTAGGGGGCAACTGCTGTGAGCCACAGGCAACTGGGCCAGTGGCTGCTAGCAAGCCTTCCACGCAGGCCTCAGGGAAGCAGACTGAGAAATAAGGTAGGAGCTTTTGAAGCCCCCAGGCAGGCCTGCAAAACCCAGGGCGGCCCACCGGGCTGAGCAAAGCCCACCAGCCTCAGAAGAAAGGAAGGACTAGAGGGACAAGCCAACTGGCTGGAGAGAGAACTTCCGGGCTCCTTTGCCACCCTTCCCTGGAGTGGAAGCAAGAGGTGTCTACAGACAGTAGTGGCAAAATCCTGGATTTTAGTCTAGCTGTGGTTGGGCAACAACAATGTCTTTCCCTCTCCCCCAAATAAAAGGTGGAAGCAGAGGGAGGGGCTCTTTCAAGCTGGGGTCTTATTCTGTGTGGAAAACATTGGGTTTTTGTTTTTAAGTTATTAATTACAGAATTGCCCTGCCAGTACCAACTCAGGGCATTATCCTCATTGCGGGTGGAGGCTGCCACTAAGCAAGAGTGGTTTACAACAGCCCTGCCATGTAGTCCATTGTTAATTGCAGGCTAAAGGTAGGGCTGAGGCTGGGTTCCCTGCCCCACATTCCCCATACAAAACACCCCCTGGGTTCCAGCAAAGGCCAGTCTATTGTGCTTGATTGTCCTTAATGGTGTTGTTTTTAATTGTGCCTTATTTTTGTTTGATGTTTGTTTGTTTTTTAATGTGTACTATTTTCCCTGTACACTGTCTGGGGATATGCCTTTTCTGAAAGGCATTATATAAATAGAACTATAAATAAATATTGCTCCCTCAGTCAAACCCCCCCCCCTCCACCTTGTCTTGTGGTTAATGAACTGAAGGGCAAAATAAGCCACTTGCTTTGGGTTACCTGTCTGGGCCTAAAAATGAAAGGACTTACGGGTGAAGAGCTGTTCTTGTGGTAAAGGTAAACATAGGAAGCTGCCATATTCTGAGTCAGACCCTTGGTCCATCTCGCTCAGTATTGTCTTCCCAGACTGGCAGCGGCTTCTCCAAGGCTGCAGGCAGGAGTCTCTCTCAGCCCTATGCTGGACCTGCTGCCAGGGAGGGAACTGGGAACCTTCTGCTCTTCCCAGAGCGGCTCCATCCCCTGAGGGGAATCTCTTCCAGTGCTCATGCTTCTAGTCTCCCTTTCATATGCAACCAGGGCAGACCCTGCTTAGCTAAGGGGACAAGTAATGCTTGCTGCCACAAGACCAGCTCTCCTCAAAGTGTGCCCCTGAATCGGTGTCGACTCCTGGTGCCCACAGAGCCCTGTGATTGTCTTTGGTAGAATACAGGAGGGGTTGACCATTGCCTCCTCCCACGCAGAATGAGATGATGCCTTTCAGCAGCTTCCTATATGACTGCTGCCCAATAGTTGTTTACCATAGTCTGGGAAACATAGCAGTGGGGATTCGAACCGGCAACCTCTGGCTTGCTAGTCATTTCCCTGCTGTGCCATTAGGTGGCTATATGTAGCAAACATGAATTGTTCCCTTTGCTAAGCAGGGTCTGCCCTGTTTTGCATTTGAATGGTTGTGTGAGGTTAAAATGAAGAAGGCGTGTGCCACCCATATTTCTTTGGTGGTAGAGGGGCAATCAAAATGCTGACAACTAATAATATTTGGGGGGGGGGGATGTGCAAGCACAGGGGTAACATAGGAAGCTGCTTTATACCAGTCAGACTATTGGCCCATCTAACCCAATATTGTCAACACAGACTAGCAGCGGTTCTCCAGGGTTTCAGGCAGGGTCTCTGCCAGGAGGTGCCAGGGGTTGGACCCGGGACCTTCCTCATGCGAGGCAGATGCTCCGCCCCCCAACAAAGGACACTTCTTTGCGCACGGATCCATCCCCTGCCCTCCCACCAGCCGGCTGCACCACTTAAGAAGCACATTCAACAGTTAAATCTTTTTTATATTTACAATATCATTTTCCATTTCTTGCAAGGTTTAAAAATGTGTACAGCATCTCAGCTCAGACCCCAGCCTCCCCCCCCCGCTGCACCCCAAGTTCATCTTCTTTGGGGGGGGCACAATCCCCAGAGGTGTTAATCCACCGTCAATCATAACAAACAAACAACAAAAAAAGAGAGCACCACCTTTTTGTTTTGTTTTTATCGCATATTCTCCCAGAAGCTGGAGAAAATAGTCCTTCTTTCTGGAGGGGGGGGCGGGCTAGAAGAGAGTCTGAAGGATTTTGCAGGGGCTCTGATCGGTGGTGCAAGAGAAGTCTGTGGTGGCCAGGGGGTGCAGGAAGGGTTTTCAAAATAAACCCCCTCCTGGCCCCAAATCCAAGTCTCATAAAAATAGATATTCTCCAGTTTGTGAGGGGGAAAGAAGGGAACAGGCGCAGCCATCCTTTTTGTGCTGCCTGAAGCAGTGATGTTCTTGGCAGCCATTTTAGGGGTCACTGAGTCAAAAGGCCTCTTCCTCCATCCCTGACTGTGGCACTCTTGAGCGCATGGCAATTTAGGAACTCCCTCAAGAACAGCCATCTTGATTGTAGTCCAAGGAAGGGATCTCAGCGGTGGCCATGTTGAAATGTCAGAACAGAAAAAAATAAAATAGCACACAAACACACATACACACACACTCCCCAAGGTGGCCATGTCTGCTTATAAACTGGGAATGAGCCTGAAGGAGGCCTTGCTCCATTTTAGAAAACCATAGGAGTGTTTCCCAGATGGCCACCCTGGATGGTGGAACAGGAAGTAAACCAAAGGAACCCATATTCAGCTTTAGAAAACAAGAGAGGTTCCCAGCTAGTGGCCTTCCATTTTAAAAGAAAAGAAGAAGAAGAAGAAGAAGAAGAAGAAGAAGAAGAAGGACGACGACATAATTGGGTTGTACAAAACAACAGGGTCTCCCCAGGCAGAAATCTTTGATTTTGTAAGTTTGCCACAGTCAGACATGTTGGAAATTTAGAGCAAGGGTGGCTGTTGTGTGGCCATATTTGATGTTGTCCACAGGACATGCTCCCACAGGCGGCCATATTGGATTGGAGCACACTCCGGCTGCCATCTTGGATTCCCAAACAAAACGGCCTGTGCTTTTCTCCGCCGGCGGACGGATCTGAGATAGTGCAGTTGATGCTATTGGGTGCGTGGGGGGGGGCAGGTGGGCAGGCGGGTGGCGTTTGGCAACAGTGTAAGGCGTTGACATCTCTCTGCTGGAGGTGCGACCGATGTCAGAAAACTGCGTTCTGCTCCTTGGCACAGACATTTTCACATGAACCCCAGCAAACCCGAGTCGCAAAACCAAAGAAAACTCCCCCAAAAGAAATAAGCCCACCCACCGCCCCCACACGTTTGCTGAGTTTGGCACAGATTTTGCTTTTTTATTATTATTTTTTACAAAATAATTGTTTTCCTTTTTTAAAAAAATGGATATATATATATATATATATATTTATATTTATAATAAATTCTTTTTTTAAAAAAAGGAAACCAACATGAAACATTGCGAAGTTAGATGGAGTCTCAGAATGGCTTAGACCGAAACATTCCCCCCATCCCACCCAACCTTTGTTTCCTCCTTGGTCCTTCCCTTCACCAGAATATTTTTAGAAAGAAGGAAATAAATAAATAAAAGAAACAAAATCTCCCACAATTAGCGGCAGAGGCACAAAAACAGAGGAAGGCAGCAGAGGGGGAGAGAGAACGAGAAACAGCCACAAACGGTGTGCTTTTCTGAAGAGGATGAATCACGTTCCTGCTTTCTGGGTTCAGCTAGTGTAACATCCCTGGATCCAACTGAAAGAGCGGATTGAAATCCAAAAGATTACAAGGCTCCTCCAAGGGAATCAAGGAGGTTTGTCTGGAGAGACATGAGGGGGGAACACGGATGGGCGGAACAGAAAGGAATCCAAAGGTGGCCACATCCATTCGCGCATTGCAGGGTGGGAAGATGAGATACCCTTGGTGCCTTGTGGGATGGAAGGGAGCAACAAAGAAGGAATGGGTCACAGAGCTGGGGACACACCAAAATGCCTGCTGGTCCAGCCTCCCCCAAAGAACCGCCACCTACCCACCAGTCCCCCTCCCCAAATCCACCAACACAATCCAGACTACAACGTGTGCGACAAGCAGGAAGGAGGCATGCCGCATTGCAGGAAAAGTGCCTCCCTCCGGAGCAAACAGCTGGCTCATGCAAGCAAGCCAAGTCACATATCATAGGGACAGGCAGGCAAGAAAGAAGGATCAGGTCTATGGAGCTGGGAAGATGGGCATTAACTGAGCAAAGCGACTGCTGCGTGGATGGCGTGGTCTTGGGTGTGATGGACGGGTACACATGGGGCATAGATACTGGACCGACATCCCCACCCTAGTGTGTGTGTGTGTGTGTGTGTGTGTAGGGAATTGCCAGACTTTCATCCCATCTCCATCACACATGTCCCCGGCCTTCCTCGCCAAGGTACACTGCCACTTCCAAGCCCCCTCCTCCTCATTGCACCCCATGTGGGTCAACTATGAGCACTCAGCCCAGGGGTGTCGCTATAACTGAGCGGAGGGGTTCAATGAACTGGGCCACCAGCTCCTGAGATTCCCCCCAGCTCCACCCCTCCCTATTTTCTTCATTATCTCCCTCACTCCAAGGGGCCGCCGGAGAGAGGGTCAAACACGGGGCCCCTCTCCCCTAGCTATGCCCCTGGCTTAGCCCTCCTATCGAAGTGGAACTCATTTGCCTCTGCCAAGCAAAACAAGCCTACGAGCACCTGGTATTTGAGGCAGGCCACGGGATCTCCCCGCGTCACAGAGCAGGAACTGGGCCACAAAGGAAGGTGGCTGGTGGCCTGGGGAAGGAGATGCCGCTAGTCTTCCGGGAATGAAGAGGGGGTGGGGGCAAAGGCGCTGGCGAAGGATGCAAACCCAGTGAGCCGTTTCCCCTCCCAAACCAGGAACCGTGGGAACTGCAGTTCTGCAGAAAAGTTCTGGAGCGCTAGCAAGGCATTCTCGGAGCCCTCGCAGGACTACAGGGCCAGCCCGACTGCACAAGAGGCGGCCCGCAACCCAAGAGGTGTGCAGCAGAGGATGCTGGGCGGAGGCAGCTCTGCCATCCCCTGCTGCTGAGCACGGTCCAGGAGCTGCACCCTGGCATCTTCCCAACAGCCCCACCCCACCCCGGAGCCTCCTCCATTCCCCCCTCAGGCGATGGCAGGCAGGTGGGCAGCTATGGCTGGGTCTGGAGGGTGAGGATGACTTGGGGGATCCCAGATCCCAAAGACCTGCTCGCCCGCGGAGCTCTCGGGGTTGCTAGCTTCTTCGCCTGACCTTCTGGTGCTCCCCGCCAGGCCTGCTGTCTCGGACGGCCAAGGCTTGGGACTTGCTTTCCCAGCTGCTGCCCAGGAGGCAGGGAGAGCCGAGATTCTCACAGATCTTAGAGGAGCCCTCTGTTCCCCGAAAAGTGTGAGGGCAGCACCCTAACAGATATCTTTCCATGCGGGAGTCTTGCCTGGGCTGAGCCGCCAGTTGCTTTGAACTACCCCTCCAAAACCACAGGCCATAGGGAAGGGCAGGGAGAGAGGTCCAGCCCTCCAGGCCCAACAGAGGGGAAGAGAGGAAAAGGATCGAGGAGGAGGAAGGAGCAGGGAATGGGGCTCTCAGGAGCAAAAGGCAGGAGATTCCAGAGACAGGCTGCAGAGGCACCGATTTCATCTGCCAGTTAGTCATTTTCTTGCTCCGCTCCTTAAAAAATATTTTGTTTTTTTAAGAAGAGGAAGTTTGGAACATGCAATGCACCTTTGTCATCGTAGCAATTTTGTTTTGCATTTTTAACAACTTCCCCATTTCCCTTCCCACTCTGGTAGTCTCTAGGTTGTTGTTTTGTTTAAAACAAAAAACAAAAAACCCCACACTGAAACAACAGACAAGTCAGTTTTCCCTCTCCCTTCCCATAAGTGAATTTCCAGTTGTTACATTCAGATTTCCACCTCGGAAACAAGCTAGCACAACATGCCGCCCCCCCCTCCCTTTATGAATTTAATTCCAGATGTCGTTCCCCACCCCCACCCCATTTTCTACTGCAGAGATAGTAAAGGCCGCTTCAGTGGCCGGGCTAGCAATTCCGGGGAAGGCTTTCCAGACGGAGCCTCGTGGCGTTCCTGGAGGCCACTGAACGAGGACAGAGACAAGAGGGGGAACGCCGGTGGCTCTATTGACCCAGGGACAAGAAGGGGACGGTCAGATTGTGCTAGGAAAATGCTGGGATCTTGACCACCCAACCAATGACCGTGAGAAGGAAGGGAGGACACCTTCTCTGTCCCGTGGGGGGCGCCCCCTCGGCCTGGATGGAATGCCTGACGGCCGGTCAGCTATCAAGTGCTGGTACCATCTTGGGAAGGGAGGTGCTGCCTACTCCCTCACCCCCCAAGCTGGATAAGGAGGGTGACCAGCCTCTCTCAGAAGGACAGAACACCGGCACTGTCCCCACAGACACAAGCGAAGGGGGAGGCCACAAAGGACAGGACAGAGAAGGATTTTGCCTTCCATCCTCATTCCAGCTCCCTCTTGACTCTGAAGACAATTTGGCTCATTTGCCAGGCTGGACAAAAGATGACCACCTCTGCCACTCGTCGGGGCGGCCCGGTGCTGAGAATGCAGCGGTGAACAAAGGCGGGTGTCTTCACCATTGACAGTAGATGCTAGTCTCTTTCTCTCTCCCTTGCTCCAAACTCTGGAAGCCTTTTGCGTGAGCGACTGGCTTCCCCAACATCCATCCAAGTTGAGTATACTGCTGGCCCCTCTTTCGTTAATAACGGTGAGTGGCAAAGGAGTTGCCGTTCTGGTCAGTTATGCACACGGAGCAAGCGGCCACTGCGCTCTCGCTCTCGCTCTCTCCAGTGCTCCCTTAGCCTCATGCCATTGCTGGGAAGGACATGGATGTCTCCGTCATCCAGACAAGAAGAAGCGAGGATGGCAGGTCTTTCTTTCTCTCCAGTGCCCTGAGCACCAAAACCCACATGTGGATTTGGAATGATATTGGCTTCCCCATCATCCGTCCGAATTGAGTAGAAGGTAGATCGCAGCTCCCTACGGTGCTCATGCTGGTTCCAATCCCACCTCTGGAAGGATCCTGGCAACCCGGTCACCTGTCTGAGTGGCTTGAAAGGAGGACTCGCCTTCTGTGCCACCTTCGCCTCCTGTGCCATGCCATGCCATGCTGCAGGTGAGGATGGAGGCTCCAGGATCCAGCAGAACTGGACGAAGAACCGCCAACCCATCCGCGCCGCACGAAGGAGTCTCCACCGACCCCCTCCAGCTGCCTTTTCCCCACAATGTTATATAAAAGACCCGTCCACGTGGCAGGAAAGACACCTCCCTCTCTGAGCAGGGTGGATAGGGTGACCACCATAGCCAGATGGCTGAGGACACGGGGTGGGGGCGGGGCGGAGGACAACTATACGCGGGTAGTGGAGTGAGGGTGGGGGAGGGTGTTGTTGTGTCCGGTGGGGAAAGTGTTGAAAGGATGCAACGCTTGCATACCCGTAATGGTGCTGGGAATCATGGTGATGGTATTGGGGGTCATCAGGGGGACGTCGTCAGGAGCCCGGCGCAGGGCTAGCGTGTAGTCGGGAGGGCAGGCGGGGCGCAAGATTTCGTGCGGCCGGAGCGGCTCCAGGTCATGGGTGTCGTGCTCAGAGTGCTTTATCTGGAGAGACATGATCTCTTCCTCCTGCCCGCCGTGCACCAAGTCGTTGGCCGCGTTGCGCTGGGGGCTGAGGCGGCGGCCACTCCTCAGCTCGTGACGTTTGTCCCGCTTGTAGTAGAGGGCGGCAAAGGCCAGGATGTTGAGGAAGAGCAGGGAGGCCCCAACCGCCACGGTGACGCTGAGCTCGGTGGAATAGTCCCGGGAGTCTCCCGGGAAGGGGACGTAGCGCTGGGGCCTCTCGACGTCGTCCTCGTCCGGAGGGAGGGTGGGGATGGGGCGGCGAGTGGTGCTGGGCCCCACCCGCGTGCCGGGCCAGCGGGTGACGTACGGGGGGATGCGGGTGGTCGTCGACGTGTAGGGGGGCTCGTGGAGGTTGTGGAGGTGTGGGACCAGCTCCAGCCAGAAAGCCACCTTGTTGGCTCGGTAGTTGTCCCGCACCCGGGGCTTGAGGCCGATGTGGAGATACTGCTTGTCTTTCGTGTTGAACTTGGTCCACACCACCTCCTCAAAGCGGTTGGGCTTTGTGTGGATGAACTTGGTGTCCTGGGGCACCGGCTGGTTCGGATCCCTGCAAGACGGAGACAGAAACAAGACAGTTGGAGAGCAGACCAGGTCTCTGCTGCGGGGGTCCAGCTCACGGATCATTCAGCCCACCAGATGTGGGGAGTATCTAATCCTGCACCCAAGCCATTGGGTTCACACCTGCCATTGCCAACTCTCGGAAAATTCTGATTGGAGCCCCCTCCACCTCCCAGCCCAGATCTTCCAGCATCACTGGGTCACTGAGAGCTCCCTGAGACTGGCGTACATTTTTCTGCAGCAGCACCTTTTTTTTTAGCCTGCTTTCCAGTCGGCTTATGAAGATCACCTGGCATTCCGTGTGTGTGTGTGTGTGTGTGTGTGTGTGTGTGTGTCCATCAACTTCGCAATGCCTGGACCAATATGAACCAAATTGGGTACAGCTGTAGGGACACCTCGATGGCATAGGTAGTGATGATGTCATCCACCCCAATTCAAGATGGCGGATGCTTAAATGTTTGAGGTGCACGCGGGCTAACTCGTCAACTGCCTAGCCGATTTGAACCAAATTTGATATAGCTATAGGAACGCAGAGGGACAACTCAGTGGCATAGTTTATGATGATGTCATCCACCCCGATTGAAGATGTCAGGCGCATAAACGTTTGAGGTGCAAGTGGGCTAACGTGTCAACCGCCTAGCTGATTTGAATCAATGTTGCTATGGCTAGAGGGACACATAGAGACACCTCAATGGCATAGTCTGTGATGATGTCATCCACCCTGATTCAAGAGGGGGGATACATGAACATTTGAGGCACAAGTGGGCTAACTTGTGAACTGCCTAACTGATTTGGACCAAATTTAGTCCAAATGTAGGGATTATGTTTATCCTCACAACAACCCTGTGAGGTAGGTTAGGCGGAGAGAGGTGACTGGCCCATAGTCACCCAGTGAGTTTTGTGGCCAAATGGGGATTTGAACTCAGGTCCCCCAGGTCTTAGTTCAACACTCTAACCACTACACCATGCTGGCAGTTCCTCCCAGTCTGCTTGTCAGCACAATGCAAAGTGCTGGTTTTAACCTTGAAAACCACAAAGAGCTTGGGATCCAGGTATGTATGTATGTACATAAAAGGCTGCCTTCTCCCACACGAACCTGCTCAAATATTAAGATCAGAGGTTCTCTCCTACCTCTGGAAGTGAGGTGGGTGTTGGTGACTAAGGATAGAGCACCCCCCACTCCCGGCTCTGGAACCCCTTCCCCCAAGGAGGCCGACTTGATGCCAAGTTTGATTTCTATTTCACACCAGATGAAGACCCTTTTTGGTGGCTCAAAAGCCCTGCTAGAGCGATGCAGTCCAACTTTGTTTTAACACTGGAGATTTATCGGCTTGACTGCTTAATTGCTTTGTATTGGTGGGTCATTTTTATCATATTAGTGTTATTTTAATTTTTCTTGTAAGCTGCTGGGAGCCTTGTTGGCCGAAGAGTGGGATATTAAGAGCATTTGTCACGCAAATTAATAAATGCACCCAGGGAAGAGGCTAGCAACACAGCTGAGGAGGCACATCTCTCTAATGCCGTGTTGCCAGGCGGCCTGCCCCCACCACCTTGGTTTTGCCTCTACCCAGAGCAAGGCTCATGCAGACGGCCAGGGCTGCCAGCCTCAGGTCCCCAGATGTTGCTGGACTACAACTCCCATAATCCACAGCCTGAATGGCCTTCAAAATCCTGCTACAAGAGGCTCAAACTCCGACCTGGGCTGGAGAAGTGGGGCAAGCTGTGACTGGTGGTGCAGAGAACCTGGGAAAGGCAAAGACACCCCCCCACACACACACACACACAACAGCCCTGCCCTCTAACTCTCCACTTGCTGTGATTGGGGAGGCGGGCAGGACAAAAGGAACATCCCAGAAGCCCAGCCAACCACACCCGGCTGCAACTCCGAAACACCCAATTAGATCTGGCCCAGGAGAGGCCTTTTTGTTCGGGCAACATTAAATGGTTTTAAGGTTTTAATTGCTGTTTTAATTTATGTTGCTGTAAACTGCCGAGGTTTGGGGCAGTATATAAAGAGGTTAAATAAATAAATAAAATAAATAAGAAATAAACAAAATAAAAGAAAACTAATTGGGCCGGGCATAGAGCATCTGCATCTCTAGTTCTCCCCTTCCTCCCCCCACCCCATCCCTCTCGGTTTCCCCTGTTTCCCCTCCCCATCACGGCCGTTGTTTTCATTCCCTGCCTGCCCGCCCGGTGCTGCCACCATTTTCTCCCCCCACAACCACCCGCCCACCCACCGCTGCCATTTTCTTCCTCGCCTGCCCACCACCACCATTTTCTTCCCCCACCCACCTGCCATCACCGTCTTCTCCCACCCACCCCCGCTGCGTGTGCTGTTTCCCCTGCTGGCAGCTCGCTCGTGAACTCTCACGAGAGCTGCCACACATGGGATTAGTGACGGGTACACCTGAGAGAGAGAGAGAGAGAGAGAGAGAGAGAGAGAGAGAACGAGAACTCCTCCCAGATAGCCCTGCCTCACCCGCGCATCTCTCCTAGACCTGCAACAGAACTTTGAATCACAAAGCGTTGCTGCCACTTCAGTCTCTGAACTCTAACCCCAAAGTTTCCTGCCCCTGAAGCCTCCGAGGCCCAACTCCCAGGAATCCCAGGATTAAACACATCCTAAGCAGTCCATCAGAGACTCACCACGATCTCTCCAGACATGGGGCTGTGATGGACCCTGCTCTGCCCGGTCCTGCACCTCTATCAAGCCGCGGGAGGAATCCTGCATTTGCCCCCTCCTCTTCTTGGGACCTCAGGTAAGGCCAGATGCTGAGGCTCACCCCTGAGCTGAATCACTGGAAATTGCCAAGGAAGATCATGGGACTGGGGTGGCCCTTGAAGTGGGCTGGCCTGGTTTGCAGGATGCTGAGATGCCAGACTCTCCCAGGAACCCCAAGATCCCTGAGCAGAACCAGTGAGGCTGGGTGGTCCCAGACACAGCCTTGCTGAACCGGCTGGCTACTGGCAGGCGGTGTGTATTCGCCCTGCTTGCAACCCAGTGCTCCCCGGACGCTGGCTGCTTTGGACCGAAGTACCTGTCCAGGTATCCTCCTCGCCTCTACAAGGGCAGATGCTACCGTGGCATGAGCCACAGATGCTTCTACCTGAGGTCAACCCCTTTGGCACAGGGTGGTGGTGGGTGTTAAGACCTGGTAGTAGGGCCTCCCTTCCTGCACCCCCAACGCAACTGCAGGCTGGAAGGTGCTGCTGGGGAGCAGCTGACAGCTTTGACAGGGAACGTGCACCTGGGAAGCTGGCCAGGGAAGCCATGCAGCCCCACCATGCGTGCCAGGAAGCCCCCGCCGCCCCACTTCCCAGACCGAGACCCTTGCTTCCTTCTAGAAAGAGCTCCTGCCCCCGACCCGTCCTCAGAGTAGCACAGGAACCTGGCCGTTTGGGCTCCCTGCAGCGTCTGTCTGTGGGGACCCTGATTGGGTCATCACGTGGGACACCGGCTTGCAGAGAACCCGGACAGCCTCCAGCGGTGCCCTCTCTGCCTTCCCCTCCGTCCGTCCATCGCCACCCAATCGCCCATCCACCCAAGACGGCCATCTTTCCTTCCTCCTCGTCTTTCTCTCCCTCCCCACCCAACCCCACAGACTCCCTCCTTTAACTGCAAGATGCTGGAGCTGGGGTGTGTGTGTGCCTGGAGTGGGGGCTCCCAGAGATCAGGTGCTGGCACCTCGGCTGCTCTTCCGTTACACACGTGGAAGGCAGACCATTGTGCCCTGAGGGCGCCCTCTAGGCGGCAGTACCCGCCTGCCCGAGCATCCCTTCAGCTGACCGCCAAAGAGCCAATCCCTGCCCACCAGCCCCTGTAAGGCCTGGGCCTTGGAGCTTGTTCCTCGTCTCACGGGTGAAGACACTGCCTCCATCCCTGTCCCCTTTCCAATATGGCCAGCTGCCCTGCAGCATGACCTCCGCCTGGCTTTGACACCTGCCTGCTTCCAGCCCTCCTCCAATCCTCTGTTGCTTCTTTGGATCCTCACCCCCCAGCCTAGTTGGGACTCTGCATCTGTCTGCAGTTCCTCTGACCCTTTCCCACTCCTCTGCCCATTTCGGACCATGCATCTGCTCTTGACCCATTCGGACAGACAGGCGGCTCTTCCGGAACCTGACCCTTGCTGCAGCTGGACCCGCCCCCCACCCCACTCCAATTCATGCTAACTATCCCACCACACAACTACCTGCCTCCACCTCTATTGTTAAGCATGCCCACAAACTCCCTCTGCCGTTTCTCCCTGTCCCACCTTGCTAAGCTCCTTCATTGATGTCGGCGTGATTAATAATAATGACACCTCATCGTTCTTCTCTCACAAGATCCATTGCTTTTGGCCAAACCAAGATCCACACTGGTCCATCTATCCACCCTCTCAGGTCTCTGCCTGCTCAATGTCGTCCCTCATCAGCTCATCAGCTGCCCTTCCAGCCCGTCACCCACCTCCTTGGCTTCCTTCCCTGCTTTCTCTCCCCCCCTCTTGCAGTTCTACATCCGGCCCTCAGCCTCTTACCCAGTCTTGGCAAAATTGGTCCAGTAGGTCATGACGACGGCGCTCAGCATGACATCGTTCTTGGAGAAGTTGCAGGGAAAGAGGTCCGTCGCACCAATCATGGGCACCCCAAAGACGTACGGGATCTCGTCTCCGTGGGCGGCATCAGCCCACTCAGGCCGAGTGTCCGTCTGGCAGTGGTGGTAGAAGGTGTAGAAGTACACGGGTGACTGGTACTCGGCATGGAGCTTGGCAGTGGCCACAGCAGGAGCCACCCACTGATGGTCAGTGAAGAGAGCCAGGAGGGTCTTCCGGCGCATCTCGCCATTGTCCCGGTCAGCCCAGTCTGTGTACATGAACTTGATGGTCTCCCGCAAGATGTCCTTGCCTTCTGGGTATCCGTAGAGGTTGTCGACAAAGTTGGAGATGGTGAAGTCAAAGTAGCTGGCGGAGATGCCGTCCTCATTTTCCATGGAGTCCTCCACGAACTTCAAGCCCTCTCCCTGGTTGACGCCGATGAGGATGTCATAGTTGAGGAACTCGCCCTGCTGCATCAGAATCTCTGGGTCGTCCGGCACCACGTCCCCATCCACCACGGGGCCAAACGCAATGTGGTAGCGCGCTGGCTGGATGTCTTGGTCCACCAGCTCCCGGTAGGGCTTGCGCCGTAGGCACTCCACTGTATCCCCCGTGTCCATGTGGTCACAGCCGACCTTGGAGGCCAACATGCGGGTGTATTTGAGGGGCTGGTAATTCACTGACCAACTGGAAATGGCGGTGCCACTCTGAGCGATGGCTTTCTGGAACAGACCTATGGGCAGGGAAGGGAAAGGACAACCAGTGACGAAGATGTGGGGAGAATGCCCCTGGGAGAATGCGGGGAGGGGTGAAAGGGGGAGGAAGGAAAGAAGGGGCCAGCTCCCCATCATGCTTTTTCCTCTCAGACAAAAGAAAGCGGAGTAGTTTAAGGCTTAACAGCACAGAAGTGAAGTACTTTATTGCTGAAGTTAATACCGAAGTAAACGGTCATAGGCTTGTTTACACCATAATTATTAAGGGGGGAGGAGCCTCCTGGCCTAGTTCAGGAGCTGTGCAGGCTCCCGTCGTTGTGTGATTGTCTGTGAGTTGTAAACACGGCCGGAGGTGCTGGCACGGAGGGTGTGCTGAGCAGCAGCTGTACCCAAAGTAGGAAGAAAAGCCCTCTGACCCAGCTGATGCTTAGCCCATGCTCACTGCCCGTGCCTCTAACCTCGTTTGCAACTCACAGATAATCAGAAAACAAGTCTGCACAGCTCCCCAATGAGAGTAGGAGGCTTCTCCTGCCCTCATAATAACAACAACAACAACAACAACAACAACAATAATAATAATATAATGTGAACGGGCCTCTTGTTTGCAAAAGCTAAGTGGAGCTCTGAGTCTTTCACAGCCCTCTGGAGAGCACCAGTTCCAACCCGGGAAGCCACGACAAAAGTGAATACCTTCCGAGTGGTGGGACAAGATGAGAAGATTGACGCACGAGGCCCCCGCCCCCGAACCAAAGATGGTGATCCGCTCGGGGTCCCCCCCAAAGTGGCCAATGTTCTCATTCAGCCATCGCAAGGCCTGGATCTGGTCAAGCAGGCCATAATTTCCCTTGGCAGACTGGTCCCCGGTGCTCATGAAGCCTGCAGAAGGAAGGCAAAGAGACAATGGTTTCAGGAAGGAGGAGGAAGAGGAAGAGGAAGAAGAGATGGCTGCCAGTCCAGTCTGCAACCAGAACAAATTTCGATGCAGCCAAAGCCAGCAAGACTGAGTGGCTGAACATCTGGAATGTATCAAAATGGATTAAACGACCAGTCTATCAAAACTCTGCTCCAGATTTTCAAGCAACTTGTGTCATTTGGAGACCCGTCCTTTATTACATGACTAATTGAGTGTTTAGTATGATGAATGATCATCTGGTTAAAGTTTATGATAGTTTAACTATGGGGTGAATTCTCTCTGAGTATTATGTTTGTTGTTTGCCTGTATATTAGTAATTTCTTTCTAATTATGTTCTTAGAGAGACATAATGTGTATCTCTTCTGAACTGATCCTATTTTGCAATTAAAATAATAAAACAAACAAATTTAGGGATGAAATTTTTCAAGCAAATCCTATCTCCAATGTGCTTGCACATGTGGAACATGGTGTTAAGCTAAAGCTACTACCCTAACCAGCAAATAGGTTTTGTCTCACAGCCCTTCCAGAAAATGCCCAGACCCCAATGGTGGAAAGCCTCCAGGGAGAATGAATTCCACACCTCTATAGACTCAGGACAAAGAGGGAGTCAGTGAGGAGGAGGATCTCTGGCAAATCTGATTGCAGGCTTTCTAGGCTGAAACCCGCATAGAACCCAGGAGATGTTTCACATTCCCTTCCACCAAATTTAATCTCTGCGTCTTCCTCCTGTCTTGGAGAACCTGGGAGTCTGCTGAGCCAGTCTCTTCCCACCTCTAGCTCGCCCACCCTGGTTGAAGCGTACAATCCAAAGTGGCAATTTCAAGGAAGAAGACTGTTTCGCATTCTTTTCAGACAAAAGAAACTCAGGGAATGGATCGATTGGAGGGCATTTCTTTTGCCTCTGCTAAACGTTGCATCTGCACACGACCAATCTCCTTTAAAATTAATCATTGCTCCGTCCCGGGGCCCTTTTGCTGGAGATAACGAGGCCTTGCCGTTAATTATTAAAAGCTTTTTAATGAAATATTAATTTCGGCTGTGCCTGGGTAAATTTCACACCCATAGGGGGAACAAAGGGAGAGGGTGTGGGGCTTGAACCACAGCCCAATGCAGATTCAGCAGACAGCTTAGACCGCAGGAGTGCAGCCTGCTGGTCCTAGCTGGAAACCCCCCCCCCCCCCAAGTCCAAGCGTAAGGATACTTTCTGTGCCAGGCAAAGCACCTTCTCGCACGTACGTGCATACCATCCTAGTGAAAAGTTCCATCTAGTCTTGTATGCAGATTTTCAGGTGGGGGGGGCACAGTTTGGTGCAGAACGAAACAGGTCTGACGACATACACTCATTTCCCCGTGTACAAATGAGGAATAGAATCATTGCACACCAGGATACACAGAGAAGTTGTCGACACCCGTCATTGCAAAGACCAGAGTTCAGCATCCACCTTTTCGGCACAAACACAGCACTGTAGGGTTGTTTTCTGATGTCCTGAATATGTGTTTGTGCCGGGTTGGGGGGAATCCAAATGCCAGGGAACACACAAGGGAACTTTATGGTGGCTGAAGAGGTTTTCACGGCTGCTGGGAATATACGATTACGACCTGTGGGTCAATTTGTATTTTCAAAAAGAGTGGATCATAAAATCTGAGGCAGGCGCCCTCAAAGCCAGGACTCCTGGTTTCTCTGGAAAAGGAGCACCCTTGTAACCAGCAGCTGACATGGTGAGGAAAATTACTCAAAGTAATCCCAATGAACTAAAAAGGACAGGTTAGACAATGCCTAACATTCTTTTAATTTGAATGGGACTACTTTGAGTAGTTTTCCTCACGTCAGCCAGCAACTTTATATAGGAACAAAGGAACCCGACTTCTACTGAGTCAGACTCTTAGTTCATCTAGCTCCGGATTGTCCACACTGACTGGCAGCAGCTCCCCAAGATGACAGGCAGGAGGTTCTCTGAGCCCTACCTGGAGATGCTGCCAGGGCGTGTACCGGGGCTCTACATACTGAGCTATGGTGTCCTCCGCTTTATGGTGTAGGGGCCAATGGGTGGGACATAGGAAGCTGCCATATCCTGAGTCAGACCCTTGGTCCATCTAGCTCAGTATTGTCTACTCAGACTGGCAGCGGCTTCTCCAAGGTGGCAGGCAGGAGTCTCTCTCAGCAGCCGTATCTTGGAGATGCTGCCAGGGAGGGAACTCGGAACCTCAGATGCTCTTCCCAGAGCGGCTCCATCCCCTAAGGGGAATCTCCTACAGGGGGCGGGGGGTGTAGAGCTATTTGTTTTGTTTTATTCGGGGTGGGGGGCAGTGGATCGCTTAAGGGGCTCGGCCCTCATAGGCCCCTATGCGGCTGCAGCCTGGGGAGAGCATAGGTCAACCAGGTTGGGGGTGAGAGGGCAAGGGGCCAGGACTTCTCTGGGTTCACCCCTCTCCCAAGAGTCAGTAGGGCAGGGCAGAGCCCCCCGTACCAAGCACGCCGAGCCGGTAGTTCATGGTGATCACAATCACGTTGCCGTAGGCGGCCAGCACACTGCCGTCGAACATGTTCCCAGTTCCCTCCATGTAGGATCCACCATGGATAAAGAGCATGACCGGCTTCTTCCCGCTGTCCCGGATATCTGTGAGGTGGAAAGGGAGAAACAGGCGGCATGAGGCGGGGAAGCGGAAAAGAGGCCTCCTCTTTCCTTATTCCTCTCCCGAAAAGGGAACGCCAACATTTCTGCCGCTCCCTCTGATCGAAAATACCGGCTCCTCCTCTGTAGGAACAATTGTGGCTCGTCCTAACAAACCAGGGGGCTGCCAAAGAGGCCGCTCGGGTGAGTCCTCTCTCTCTTGCCCCGCCCGAGAGCCGTGCTGCTTGCAAGCTGGCCAATCGCTCAGTTAACCGCGCAGCTCTACCTGATGAATGGTCAGCCTGCAGGCAGTGTGGCTCTCGGCTGGAGTGGGGAGGGAGAAAAGACCCACCCAAGCATCTCCTTTGGGCACCCTCCTGGCCTGTTAGAACATGCCGCTACTGTGCAGCAAGAATAAACACAATACTTAGCATTTGTACAGAGCTTTCAAGCGTTCAAAACAGAGGCAGATCTCATCTATGGGCAGAGTGGGCGGCGCTCACCTTAAATTTCTCAGTCAGCCATGTTGTCTCTGCCTCCATTTTGGGTGCCTACTGCTTCCCTCCGTTGTGCCCTGCTGCTGCTTTAAGAGTTGAGGTGGGCACCAGTAGCACTAACCTCAAAGAACAAATGAAATGCCCCAGGTCTTTTAAAAGATAAATATTCATAAGGCAGGAGCCAATAAGCACACTCACTTTTGTTTTTGCAAAGTGGGCGGTTCTAGGAACCAGTCAGAGAGAGATTTTGCTGATTCTTAGGCAGCCAATCAGAGTGCCCAGAGGGTGGGGAAGTCTTTTTCTATTTGTTGCTCAGAAGCATCCAATAACCGTTTTGGTTAGAGAGCAGGCAGGCTGGCTGGCTGTTGGTAAGTCTGATTTTTCACTGGCTTCTTTGTTTGTGTGTGTTTGGAGGGGAGGAATGCAACCTCTGCTTTCTCTCCCTTGCTCTCTGATCTGATCTGATCTGTAGGCAAAGCATTATGGCCCATTCCCAAAATGACATGCCATAAAACATTGGAAATAATTCGATTAGAAACTGGCATAAGAAGCTATAAAGTTCTTTTAGGGCATATGCATGGATTTGGATGGAGTCCAAACTGCTTTTCAAATAATTGCAGAAGTGCTTTCCATGTGGGTGTGGTGTAGAGAAGGAATTGATTTTGTTGGAAGGAAAATAATTTTAAAAATCCACTTGCTATGCAGAAATCTAACCAGGTTTTTCTGTGGATTGTGGCCACTATCTGTAACATTAATATGTCCACTGGGGTTTATGGTTCATTGGGCAAGGATTAAGGAAATAAATTAAAAAAACAAAAAACAAAAACAAAAAACATTTATTGCTTGCTAGGATGAACACTCAGGCTAAGTGGTGGGCACCCAAGGCAGGCAGAGAGTGGCACCCAGCTGTTCAGCATGCATGGAGTAGGGAAAGGGTGTCACCATGTTTCTTTGCTTCCCATGGTGTCCTCTAAGTTACAGGAGATGGTTCATAGCTGCAGCAAGCATCATTGAAAAACATGTAATTTTTTGAATGGGGATTTGAACTTGGATTTCCCCAGTCTAGACCAGCACACTAACCACTGTACCACTCTGGTTCAAAGTTCCTTCTTCTTCTTGCTGTTGTTGTTGTTGATTAGTATTCATTTTTAAATAATCAGGCAGAGACAGCTGCCCTAGTAACTTCAGAATGCATTTACTCTCCACAGAAGTAGCCTTTTGTAGCTGGTCTGTGCTTTACTTGTGGCTTGTACAGTTCTTTTCCTCTGTGTGCTTCTGTTCTGATCCTGCTGTGTTAAATACAAATCTACACACCACTGTAGTCCTGCTAAGCACTGTAAAGCAACGGATGTTTTCCATGTTTCTCTGTATCTCTGCTGATGAGCAATTGAGGTTTGTGTACTTGTGTGTGTGTGTGTTTGTATTTTGATCCCACTCGTTAGCTGCAAATCTACACTTTGCCAGTTATTGCTAAGACACCCGCCTAGTCCTGGCTCCACCTCCACAGCTGCGCACAATTGGCTCCACCTCTCACTACCTGTGGCTCCACCCATCACCTTCCTTTCCTTGTGCCCCCTCAGTCTCAGGAACCACCAGCCACCACTGCCAATTCACTATCTCAGTGCAACCCATACAACAACCCTATTGTGTACGTAACTATTCTTATCCCCTCTCTGTACCTGTGGTTGCACCTGGAAGAGAACATGGTAGCTGTGGAGGAAGAGATAATTACCACGGGAGGGGGGCTACTACCAGGCCTCATAGGTCGAGGGTGCAAATGTTCCATTCAAACATTCAACTCAGCCCCCTGAAGGTCCCCTCTGCCCCACATAAAAGTGTGGAGGCACTGGTAACACAAGAATCAAGACCAAAGTCTGGGGAGTCTGAAAGCGTCATGCAGCGGCCTGATGTGGCCGGATCTAGGAAGTCAATGGGATGGCAGGCCACTTGGATAGCAGGTCTGGCGTTTCTAAGGACCCGGGTTGGGGTGGGGTGGAGGACTCGGGGAGGAAGAGGCGATTGTCTTGACCAGACATCCCACCATGGCAAATATGGAAGCCAGAAGTCACCGAGTGAAAGGGGTCAAAGTGCTCAGTATCCAGAAGGCCCAGACCCCAATCCTCAGTGGGGCTCAGCTGTCCTGGCAGATGAGAGGGGCCAGAGGCCAAAGGTTAGCGGAAGCAAGGTGGCTGAAAGGCTGCTGGGGTGGGCAATCAGTTAAAGGCCAGAGATTTCACCAGGGGGACTTGGAAGTTCCCCCAAAGAGATCCTTTCAGTTGCTTTTGGATTTCGCCATTGGCTTCTGGGAGGAAAAGGTCAGAGAGGTCAAAGGGCTTGGGGAAGGCCGCCCCCCCCCCCGGAACAGGAGCTGCAGTTCCGTGAAAATGCGAAAGGGTGGCCCTCTCCTCAAATTCCTGTTTCCGTTTCTAGGTCACATCCCATTTCCATGGCAACTTGGAGCCTAATTAATTCGCTGCAAGGGGAGAGCGTTAATTAGACGCACCAAGGTCTTAATTAGCAGTCTCCACTCGGCCCCTCCCCCTGCCTTTCCCGAGGGGGACAGATGGCGAAGGGGTGGGGCCAACGGAAGCACATGCACAAAACACCTGCAGGCGGCCCGGGCACATCAGCCCCTCGCACAACTCACCCCAGCGCTGACACATCTGGACGGGCTCCTGACCCTTCAGCAAGCCCCTCTCAGGCTGGTGGGGCTCCGTTCACACACCTCGGTCCCTCTCTGACCTTCCTGTTGCTGACACACTCATCCTCCATGACCCAATCTCCAAATCCCACCAGCTCCTCGGACACCACTGTGATCCTTCACAATGACACAGTTGTTGAGACCCTGGCTAGCGTGTGTGTGTGTGTGTGTGTGTGTGTGTGTGGCAGGGGGACGACACTTCTGTCACAGGCACATAGGAAGCTGCCTAATACTGAGTCTGAACACTGCTCCATCAAGTGCAATACTGCCTACACGGACTGGCAGCAGCTTCTCCAGGGTTTCAGACAGGGGGCTTTCCTTGCCAGCCCTACCTGGAGATAGGAACATAGGAAGCTGCCATATACTGAGTCAGACCCTTGGTCCATCTAGCTCAGTACTGTCTTCACAGACCGGCAGCGGCTTCTCCAAAGTTGCAGGCAGGAATCTCTCGCAGCCCAATCTCGGAGATGCTGCCAGAGAGGGAACTTGGAACCTTCTGCTCTTCCCAGAGCAGCTCCATCCCCTGAGGGGAAGATCTTCCAGTGCTGCTCACACATCAAGTCTCCCATTCACAGGCAACCAGGGTGGACCCTGCTTAGCTAAGGGGACAAGTCATGCTTGCTACCACCAGACCAGCTGCTAAGGATGAGACCTGGGACCTTCTGCATGGAAAGTACCACTGAGCTACGGCCCCATCCCTGTACAGGGTGCTTTTAATTAGATGCTACTTGCATGTCATTGACATTGACTTGCAGGACACTGAATACTGGACAGACTCAAAGAAAGTATAGGTGGAGAATAGGTGGGGCAGAGTGAGCAATGTCCACTATTTCCCTTACAGCCTCAGCAAGGTCCTACAGCTTCGTTAAACACCCATTTTGATCCTCGTACTCACACACACACACGGTCTTGGGTTACTTGCCATGCACCTTAAAAGGTGCTGAGGCACACCTGTGATCCTTGCTGCACTCCTGGCACACTCGTTGCACACCTAGGATGTTCATGAAGCTCTTCTCCTGAGTCCTCCTGCCAGGGCCAGTGAATCTTGGAAAAGGTTCATGGACAACTACACGTTAAAGTCACTCACTGACCTACCTCAGCAAAGTCAGCTGTGCAACTTCCACGCAGCAGAGACTCCCTGGGGTACTCTGGTTTGCAATAACTGGGCACATCGTTGGAAGATCCCCAGGAGAGTCTGCCTGCTGGATCATCAGACCCCAAAGGCCCAATCATCCAGCATCCTACTTTTTCCTCACCGTGGCCAATCAGATGCCTCTGAGAGGCCTGTGAGAGCAGGAGCCCTCTTTCACCATTTGCCTCCCAGCAACTGTGCCCTGAAGACGGAGGTTTCACACAGCCATCACGGCTCGTAGCCTTGGAGAGAGGGATCCTCCTCTACAGCCCTATTCTTACATTACGTTCAACACCCATACAATCTAGTCCTATTCAGACATGATGGGACTGCCCAGAAACTCCAGGTGCCCATGTCGTGCTCCACAGAAGCGGGCACAGCTTGGCAATCCCGGTAACTCTTTAAGCACCGTCATAATCGTCGTGAGAACGCAGCCATTAAAAGTGAAGCTGGCTACAGACTCCCTCAATTACAGGATACAGACAAGACGTATACTTCTGCAGGTGCATTCTGTGAAATGTGTGAATAACTGTATATGCAGACACGTGTGTACATGCATACACTGTACACAGATTGCACATGTGTTGAACATAATGCGTGAATAGGACTTCTGTGTACAGTACTCACATGTACGCACTTGTATTTATTGTATTTATTTATTTATTTAACATATTTTTATACCTCCCAAAACTTATGTCTCTGGGCGGTTTACACATGCACACGCAGTTATTCTCACGATGTACAGCAGTACACTTCCTATCAGTATCCTGCATTTCATGGAGCTTGGACCCAGGCTGATGTTTAAAATGAACCCAGGTACAGTCATTCACACAAACACATGTACAATTGTACAGAATGCACAGACATCATGTCTGACTAAACATGATTTATAAACATGATGTCATGTTTATAACATGTCTAGTTCATGTATACAGAAACTTAAGCCTGTAGCCGCCACCACATCTTGTGGCAGGGAGTTCCATACATTAATTTCTGAGTGGTGTGAAGAAGTCCTTGCTTTGATCTGTCCTGAACCTACAGCCCATCTGCTTCACTGGGTGAACCCTGATCAGCAGCTGCTCTCTGTCCACTTTCTCCACACAGCACAGACATTACAAAGCTCTCTACCCTTGACCTCCTTACTCGCCTTTTCTTTTAAAGCTCCAAATGCATTCACCACCCCTGTCCTAGTAAGGAGTGTTGGGCCTTTCCAAGAAGAGAACTGACGTATTGGAAGCACAGTCCTGGCCCTGCCCTTTCTCCGATGCTCTGGTTCAGGTTTGCCTTGATGCTCCTGGTTGCCTCTTGCTGCACTTACCCCAGCTCTGACACTCCCTGTTTTGGCATGGCACAAAATCATGCATCAGCTTCATTGGAGGACCCTCCGTTCTTCTCTTATGTCCTAGGGACAGAGGAAGCTGCCTTCTACCAAGCCAGACCCTTGGTCCATCAAGTTCAGTGTTGTCTACACCGACTGGCAGCAGCTCTCCAAGGTTTCAGGGAGGAGTCTCTCTCAGCCCTCCCTGGAGGAGATGCTGCCAGGGGTTGCACCTGGGGCTTTCTAAATGCAAGCAGATGTTCTTCGACTGAGCTACGGCCCCACTGAGCTGACTGTCCTGCAGACCCTTGGCCTATTGCAGATGTTCCGAAGAAGCAACTGATGGTAGCATTGCTGTTTGCACAATGCTTCACAGCAGGGATGAGACAGTGCAGGAAATCAACAGAGAGACTCCACTTATTCCTAGGGCCTCCCTTATGCGTGCACACACACACACAGAGTGGGGGCAGTCAATTAACCTTTCTCCAACACTGGCTGCCAGACTTTCTACCTTCAGGGAACCCCTTTCTGCATTGACTTGTCTGCAGAGGAAACCCACACCCTGGAGTGACAGTGCGTGGCAGATATTTCAGGGGCATATCCCAAATTGCACACTCCACTCATAGGCACATAGGAAACTTCTCCCAGGTTGCAGGCAGGAATCTCTCGCAGCCCAATCTCGGAGATACTGCCAGGGAGGGGACTTGGAACCTTCTGCTCTTCCCAGAGCAGCTCCATCCCCTGAGGGGAATATCTTACAAATAGTTCACACTTCTAGTCTCCCATTCATATGCAACCAGGGCGGGCCCTGCTTAGCTAAGGGGACAAGTCATGCTGACTACCACAAGACCAGCTCTCCTCTCCTCTAGGACTTCATATCAGAGGACTACAACTCCCACCCTCCCCAGCTGCAATAAACTGCAGCTGGGGATGATAAGTGTTGTGGTCCAATAACCGCTGAAGAGCCCTGTTACAGAGGATACTAGCTAGGTATGCTGGGCCTTTTCAGGAAGAAAAGTTGAACATCAGAAGCAAGATTCTGGGCCTGCTCCTTCCCGGATGTGCAGGTTTTCTATTGCAAAGAGTGTTTTTAACTAAGGGGAACAGCTGGAAGATGTGGTTCTTTCCATGTAGAGTTTGAGATGGCATAGCACACATATTCGGCCACATGCATAAACTAGGCAAGATCTGTAGAGGTAGCAAAGTGTGGGAAGGATCTCTTCAACTGGAAGAGCCTTTTGTGGGAAGCATGTTCAGGGTTACATCACTGAAAAGATGGGCTGAGGGGGGATTTCCACCCCACCCACCCCCGCAACAACAGCAGAGAATGTCCTGTTTCATAGAACCCAGGGAAAGCCATGTGTTACATGTGGCTGAAATACCAAGAGAGTTTTGACTCTTATGTGTATGACATAACTCTAGCGTACACAGCCATCACAGGCCCCATGATCCGTGTTCCCTCTAAGGTGTGTGCACGTGCGTGCGCTCACAAGTTTTTTGCTGTCTGCTCAGTTAATTTCAGATCCCACTCAGGTTGAATCAGGAAGGCCCCATTCTGAATGTGTGTGTGCATACACTGCCTTGACACTCCCGCCCAGAACAAAGCTCATTCCGCACAGAGATGGAAAAAATGAGCAAGAGCACTGCCCATCGTGCATTGGGAAAATCTCCTTTGTAAGCCCCATTGACATGACTAGGATCTGCACAGGAGCATTATAACTGAGTGTACCAGGGGGCTGACATGGGCACCAACTGGCCACTGCCTTTGATGTCGTCAGCAACTGCTAAGCTCTTGCACCGTTCTTGCTCATTTCAATAAGGCTTTTACAGGATAACTTCCCAGTGGAACTGGGTCACAAGTCCATTTTTGCCCTTTCATTCAATAAACCAAAAATATCCATATCCACATTTTTATTACCCATATCCCTGCCTCTCCTCTCTGATGCTTTTTCACACCTCTTTAAAAAACACACACCTTCTTTTCCCTCTCCCTGCTCAGATTAGGATTCTAACTCTAGTTTCTAGTTTAACTCTGGACAAAGGGGATAGGGAAGCAGAGAAAGTCTCAGCCTACTTCTATGAAGGATTAATTTTATTTTCCTTTCCACCAAAATCCCCCCTCTGGCCATATTTTCGAGACATGGATCCACACAGCTAGAAACAAAGGCATTTTAGCATTTTGTGGGAAGCTGTCACTGAAAATAATTCATGCCACAGAAAATGACAGCACCCTTCCTAAGCAGGCTTCCTCAGAAGCAAGTCCCACTGAAGCTGTATCTACCCTGTAAGTCATTTTATATCCCTTTAACTGTCATGGCTCCCACCTAAGAATCTTCTACTGTAGTTTGGTGAAGGGTTGAGAATTCTCTGGTACAGTTTACTATCCACCCACCCACCCACACTACAATTCCTAGGATTCCCTGGGAAGTGGGAAGTGCCTATTAAACCAGTTTAAGGGCCGGTTCAGATGACGTGCGTGTGATCCGGTTGGGGTCACATCATGAGCGTACCCACACCATCACTGCAGGATGTCCCAAAGTGCTATCTGAGTGTCCTTTAATCGTGTGAGGGGAATGCTCGCCCCTAAACATGCACTCCAGTACCATATTAAATAGGGCTTTGGAGCACACATAGAGGGATGATTCAGGCAGATAGACCCCTCATGCAATTAAAGGATGCCCAGACAACACACTGAGTGTTCCGCAGTGATGTCAGGCTGGGCACTGATCCTGCGTGCCGGCCGGTTTTCATCTGAACCAGCCCTACATCTTTAGTGTGGCTGTGCCCTCAGTTCAGTATGACTTATATCCCAAACAGAGCTGAGTATTGCCACCTAAAATGGTAAAATGGCCAAGTACAAATATTTACCAATTATTTTTCCCCAATTACTTCCAGAATTGCTATAATAGCTCTATGCTCATTTAGTAAATTGGTTCAGGACGGAGCTCTTTTTAGTGTATGAATTATTGCAGCTGGAGTGATACTTTTATAAGAAAACGCACATAGATTTTCTTGGGCTTTGCAACCTTTTGATAATTAGTTGTTCCTTTTCTCAGCACCCTAACCCTGTCTCCTCTCTTTTCTCCTTCACGACCTGCCCATGGCATATACATGTCCAAATATTTCAGAACGTTGTTTTCACACACATCATATTGTGTTAAGTTTTCCTTTAGCTTAAATATGGCCCAAAAAGTCTGCCAAAAATTCCATGTTCTACATGCCACCACGTTGCTAGGCAATTAAAATTAAAAATAAAAAGCTCCCAAGATGGCAGCCAATATCCCAAGGGGCCATATTTCCCATGGGGAACTGCAGTATTTGCCTAGAAGACACTTCCCATGATTCCCTGCTCTATTGCATAGTTCTAGTCCCAGGTTCTCGCTGGGCCTACTATTAAGGCTTGGCAGTGAAACACTTAAGGGAACTTTAGATTTTTTGAACCATCTCTCTGCCCCATGTTGCTAAGCAACTGCAATGCCTTGTGGGAGTTGTGGTTTCTGACCTCTGTGGCTAAGCTCTCCCTCACGGGGTGTTGTATCAACTGGCCAACTTCCCATATAGTTGGTAAGCAGATACAATACCACACTAGAATTGTCGGCCTCGGTTCATAGGCTCCCATTTTCCCTTTTTTTCTTTCAGCCCTATTAGACTACAACTCCCATGATACACTGAGGTTAAAAGCCAGGTTACATCTTCTATGATGCAGTTATGGTGAGACATGGGGAAATTAAGCTACTGCCACTTACCTCCATAGTCCTACACAGCCCCACAGAACTACACCTCCCATGATGCACTGTGGGTCAAATGAACACACTGCTTCAGGGAAATGTAGTTCTTTCTCTGTTCCTTCCTCTTTTCTGCTAAAATGGTTCAGGGGATATTAGGTTCTCCCTCCCCATCTCCCCCTACCCCAGTATGTGATGGCAAATATTTTTCCTCCATGATTTCTGCCTGTTTTGCAAGTGTTAAAGGCACAGATCATTTACAAAGTGGTGTTGCTAACTCAGAAGACCTTAAATTCCACACCGGGGGGAAATACAGTTTTTTAAAAAATCATTAATTCTGTGTGTATAGAGAAGATGGTTGAACAATTGCAACAGAGTAACAAAAACAGATTTCCTTCCATGAAATTCATTATTTTCTCACATCCTTGTTTTGCAGTTCAGCAGCAATTAAGTAGCAAGAAAGACATGAAGGGAACTAAGCCCAAGGTACATCTCCACAAACTTCCACTTTAAATTCGAACGCGGAAGAAGTGGGCCAGGAGGATGAACGGAAAACAGGCCACCACCTGGTTGATGCGGGGAACTTTTCTCTCCTACCAACACACCCAGCCACCAACCCAAATAAATTATTTCTCTAGGCAATAAAAATCTCCTTTAACCCATTCGTCTACTGTCCTAGTTGGATTAAGGGCCATTTTTCCCTTCCAAAAAAATGGAATTTAAAAAAGAACAGGAAAAGGTAAAGAAAGAAGGAAAAGAAGGCACTGACGAAAATTGGTGATGATTTTGGAAAACAAGAAGGAGTGTATATATATTTTTATATATTGTTGTTCAAAGAGAAGACCAAAAAAAGGAAAAAGGGGGGAGGGGTCAAAAGTTTTTTAAATATATTATTCGTTCTGGTTTTTATAAAAAAAAGAAGTAAAAACCAAAAAAAAGGAAAATATCTTTTTTTAAAAAGCAAGATTGTGAAACATGCAGCAAAAATACCTTCGTCTGGAGTGGGATTGTTAGTAGACGCCTCGTCACGCTTTTTCGTGAGCGGACCTAAGAGCAAGAAAAAAGAAGAAAAAAGAAAAATGGGACAGGGGGAAAAAAAGAGAGAGAAAGATCAAGAAAAAAAGAGATCGGTTTTTGGTTCATCAAAAAGGGAAAAAAGCAATATTTCTTTTTCTTTTCTTTTTTAAAGCAAAATACAAACAATCTTTAGATTTTTTCTGGTTGGGTGTGTCTGTCTCTGTGTGTGTGTGTGTGTGTGTTTCTTTTCCCCCACCGAGAAAAAAATATGACACAGAAATACAGAGAAATCGGAAGCTGTGAAATTAAAGGTTGGTTAGAGAAGAAACCGGGAGGGAAAGGTTGGAGTGGGATTCTGGAGGAGCCAAACTGAAAACCTCATGGAACCCAGGGGTGGGGAAGGGGGATCGTTTGTCCCACGGCATGTATAAGGATCAGGGAGATTTCTGTGGGGAAAGCAGCAGCTTATGGGGCTGCTGCTGCCCCACTGCAGGGTCCCACAAAAGTGTTTGGTTTGAAAAGTGTTCATGTATGTCTGAGGGTTGCAGAGAGGAGCAGCTGAGAAGGAGACTAGGGGTGGCCATGTCATATATATTGTCAGACCAAATTGGTTTGAGTGGCGGGGGCAGAAGAATGATGCTGAAGGAAGGAAGGAAGGAAGGAAGGAAGGAGCATTTCCACAGGGATGGAAGGAAGTGTTGGGGGGCGAGAGATGAAAGAGAGGGGAGGATTGGGGTCACCCCTCCTTTTTAGGCAGGACTTCTGTGCTCACAGGTGAATCCCAAGGACTGCTTAATTAGCCAGGTATGATGGATGTCCCACAGCATACTCATTGCAGTGGGAATGGACCAGCCTACTATACCAGCACGTTCCTTAGCCCACTGCCCCTGCGCAACTCAGAGTTCAGTGCTTATCGGAGGAAGGTGGTGCTGAACCTGAGGAGAATCCAAAATTGCATGGAGGAAGCCTCTCTGGGTTCAGCGCTGCCCTCCTGAGACAAGCCCTGAACTCTGGGATGCCCGGGGGGGATGGCTAAGCAATGGGGGGTAGGACTGAGGTTCCCCCTCAATCCAGGTACACTGTGACTGTGCCCACTTCCGTAATGCCTGAAAAGAGCAATTTATTCCTGGTGTGGGGATGTAGTGCTTGGGAAGGCTGCACCTCCTGAATTCCTGCCTGTCATGCAGCTTTTTAAGGTACCGGTATCCCGCCACAAACGAGGAAGGAAGGGACAGAATGATGAAAGAGGAGCGCAGGGAAGGATGAGAGCGGCAAGGAAGAGCAAGTGAGACAGTACATAAAGCTTGTGTCTTGAGGAGCTCTTTTTAATTGGTGTCCTACCGAGATGGTTCAACTTCTTGGGCGACAGCCAAGGACCCAGCGGGAGGCTGAAGAGGCGTGAAGATGGGACTCTTGGTTTCCTAGAAGGGCCGTGTGTGAGGAAGGCGGGGGGGGGGGTCTCTCTTGGAGGGGGGGTGCCTAGGGATCCATCCAGCCCAAGCTTGCTTGGCTGGGGAAGCAGGGAGGGGGCCAGAGGGAAACCCAAACTCAGCCAAAGGCAGGGATCATCGGGCCTCCAAGCGCACACACCAGGAACGGTCCAGCGAACGCAGGCGGGCCGGAATCACCTTGCTGGATGGGACCAAAGACCCCCAAGCTGCACCATTGCCTCTCTCGCCTGTGGGGTGGCCACCCAGCCGCCCTACCCTGCGAGGGGGGAGGCCGCTTGGCTCCCAGGCCGTGCATCGAAACCTCCTTTCAGGTGGTTCTTTCCCCACCCCTGCATGCAAATAGACCTTTAAAACTCTGGCAGGCTGTCGCAAGAACAGAAGGGGGCACAGCAAAGGCTGTGTGGGGCAATGGAAGGGGGCCAGAGGAGGGTCTTGCCTGCTCAGAAGACCAGGGCTGCATGCCTTCGGCCCTCCAGCTGGCTTTGGACTACAACTCCCATCGTCCCCCGCCACAGTGGTTGGGGTGACGGGAGTTGTCGTCCAATGACTGCAGGAGGGCCGAAGTTACGCAGCGTGAGAGAGAACCCTGCCTTCCTCACAGCCCTTCTGCAGTGGACAGGGAGGAAAGAGAGAGCGCAAGGGAGATCAACTGGAAATGCTCCAGCTGTTGCTGGACTCCAACTCCCATCACGCCCAGCTGCAATAAACTGCAGCTGGGGGTGATGGGAGTTGGAGTCCAGCAACCGCTGGAGGGCCAAAGGCATGCCGCGTGGAGAGGTGGAAGGGGGACACAGAGACAGAGATGGATGGGAGGGAGATCTAGTCTGGGGCAGAACAGCGGGGCTCCCTTCTGCTTCTCCGCCCTCTCCCTCCCTGATGTTAGGGGGAAACTGGCATTGACAGATTAAGACAGAAGGGTTTTTCACGGGCTGGCAACTCGCCTGGGGGCAGCAGCCACTGCTAAAAAAAGAGTCCAATGTGAGAGGAAGGGAGGGTGAGAGGGAAGGAGGGAGGGGGCTTGCCGATGCCCCTCAGCCCTCCTGACCTGTGCCCCGCCGCCTCCTAGCTGGGTCAGGCCCATGCCTGACCCTGGGAAACAGCCCCCGCCCGGCTGGAAGCAGCAAGGCCGGCCTGCCCGCCACCTCGCCTTGCAGTATTCCGGCCATCTGGGGTCCCGGAGATTAACAGCCATTTATGCTGAGAGCAAAAGGAAGGGGCGCGCTCCTCCCCATGTGGGGTCACCCTAATTAGTGCGCTGGGGGGTGGGGAGCGGGGGCTCAATCCCCCAGAATGCAGGGAGCTCTCTTGGGCCTCTGGCTCAGTATCATCTACCCCAGGGGCTCTCAGGCTTGGGTCCCCAGATATTGCTGGACTACAACTCCCATCATCCACAGCCACAGCGGCCGAAGGCAACATGGAGCTAGTGGCTTTGGATCCAGCCCTACCTGCAGATGTGGCCAGAACGGAACCTGTGCCCTTCTGCATGCCAAGCTGGTGCTCTAGATCTGAACTGCAGCCCCTCCCTCTTAATCTAGTGGGAAGATCTCCTGCACAGGTCTCACTGAAATGAACAGGGGCTGCACAAGCACTGTTCTGCCCCCCCCCAAGTCTTGAGGGATGTGATTTGGCGAGGGGGCTGGCTACTCTCCCTTGATCCTTCCTCACAGAGCTCCAGCTCCGGGGGACACTGCGAGCGGGAATGAATGTGGAGCCTCCATATCCAGAGGCAGTCTGCCTGTGAATACCAGACCATGGGGAACGAGAGCAGAGAGGGCTGCTGCCTTCCTGCTTGCGGGCTTCCTAGGAGGCATCAGGTTGACCACTGCAGGGAACAGGGTGCTGGAGGAGAGAAGGAATTGGGTCTGATCCGGCAGGGCTGGAGAGAAGTCTTGGCATTTCCCAGAAATGCGGAAAGCGCGGGGTGCGGGGGGGGGTGTATTTCCATGTTTCAAAACTTGACTGAGAGTGGGCCAGTTCTCACGGTGCTTATCTAGGTACGAGGAGTGGCCAGGTAGGGTTTGGGGAGAGCCACGTACGCTCCCGGCTGGCCGTCATCAAAGGAGGAGGAGGGGGAAAGGATGGCCGAGGAGCTGAGTCTGGAGGCAGGCAGCAGTGCTGAGCCTGGAACTTGCACCCGGCTCCAGAGAGAGGGTGGAGGGAAAGCACTCCCCACCTATGCCTCCCGCCTCCATGCCCATCTCACAAACAACCCTTTCCCCAGCTTCCTCCTATTTTGACGGTTGAATTCTCACCACCGCCAGTCCGGCTGGGAGGGCTTTGGATCAGCCCCTGGACCCCACCTGGACACTCACTCCTCCTCACCGCTGGTTTTCGTGGAGGGTGACTTTGGGAGAAATGGGGAGGGGGCAGGCCGGGCTGCCGCTCCCACAGTGGCTGCGGTCAGGGTCCCAGCCACCAATTCCTCCTCTGGCCTCTGTCGTGGCAGCTCAAGAGTCACTTTCAGCTCAAGGGACAAGGGGCCACCAGGCTGCGGACCCCCCATTTAACACCTTTCAGGCTTGGAAACAAGATGGGCTGTTAAGGCTGCCTGGGCGATCCTGTGCAGAAGCATTGGGGGAAAGGAATCTAAACGCGTCTTCACGGCAAGAAAAACTATTTCATAGAGCAGATTCCAGTCTCTTCCCCTGGCCCAAATATCCAGGCTGCAGAGAAATCTCTATCTATCATCTCTCTCTACATCATGAAGATCATCAGGAGGGGTCTGTCGTTGGGTGCCCGGGTTCATCTAGCTTGTGGTCAGCACCCCTTATCTTCCCTGGAGGCCTTCAGGAGAGCCTTAAAGACCCATCTTTTTAGTTAGCCTGGCTTTTAATGATATCTAGTTTTTCATTTTAATCTGGTTAAAATGGTTTTTTTAAAAATTCTGATTGT
The DNA here is from genome assembly GCF_027244095.1 of Hemicordylus capensis. NCBI lineage: Eukaryota > Metazoa > Chordata > Lepidosauria > Squamata > Cordylidae > Hemicordylus > Hemicordylus capensis. Next base: position 1,982,956 of record NC_069662.1, on the reverse strand, counting down.
TTTATTATGTGATTTTAATTGTTTTACTATGTGTTTTTGATTTTAATGTGAACCACCCTGAGCTGTTTTAGGAAGGGCGGTATATTAATTAATGAATTAAATATTTGTTGGCTGGCTCCATGAAATGCTACAATCCACTCCTGATGGTCTCTCTCTCTCTCTCTCTCTCTCTCTCTCTCTTTTTTTAAAAGGAAACCGTGTAATGAATCACGTGCACAATTATAATGGCCCCCAGAGAATGTGGAAATTCCCTGGGAATTTCCCCTGGGAAATTGATGGCAAGGGGGCTTGTGCAAGAGAACTGCCCAGTGGATCGTGACCAGACCTACCTCCCCACTCCCCCACTCCGTGGCTCTGAACAGTGGCCAGAGACCAGAACCTGAGGCAGCTGGTTCGGAGCTTGGGCTGTGAGCACCAGGCTGTGGGGAAGGCTGGCCCCAACCCCTCCTGGACTTGACCACTGAGCTTCTCTCTTTGGCTCCTGATGAGGGCTGGGTGCAGAGATGGCCCTGCCTTTCAAGCACAGGAAGCTCTCTTGGCTAGCCTTCTTTGGGAGCCTTCCTCACCTGGCTTCTGTTCCCAACCTTGCAAGAAAGATGTGGGTCCAGGGAGCCAGGCTTCACCATGTGAACCCCAGCTCCTTAGGGCTGAGTTCCAGAGTTTCCTTCCAGCACAGGAGCACTACTCAGGGGAGGTGGGAAGTAAGCCGCAGGAAAGAGAGCACTCCTGCACTTGTGCAGAGTGCCTTCTCCAACACACGTGAGTCACCACAACTGGGCTGGTCCTCCCGCCCAGCACTGAAATGCTCTAGAGCAGGGATTCTCAAGGTTGGGTCCCCAGATGTTATTGGACTTCAACTCCCATAATCCCCAACCAAAGGCCACTGGGGCTGGGGATTCTGGGAGTTGAAGTCCACTGACATCTGGGGACCCAACGTTGAGAATCCCTGCTCTGGAGGGCTTCCTGGTTGGCTCCAGCTCTTTGATTATGTTAGTAAAGGACATTATTACTAAGGATGCCATCGGGCCAAAAAAAACCTTAGTTGATTCGGCTGTCAGTTTTAGCTTGGTTGATTCAGCTGTAACAGGGGTGACCAACTTGAAGCTCTCCAGGTGTTGCTGGGCTACAATGCCGGCGTCCCTAGCCACAGGATAATGGTTGCTGTAGTCCAACACCAGCTGGAAACTTGCCTCCGGCTGGCCACAATGTTCCCTCTCACAGGGATTCCCAGATGTTGTTGACTACAACTCCCAGAATCCCCAGCCAAAGGCCACTGCAGCTGGGGATGCTGGGAGTTGTAGTCAACAAACATCTGGGAATCCCTGTTAGAGGGAACACTGGTTGGCCACCCCGATCGAGCAGTTCAGCAAATGAGAAAAACAGTAGGGCTGTTCTCACGCTCAAGAATGGGGTAGGAGAAGGCTCTGGCCCTAATTCGGGAGTCGGGCATGGCTCCCGAACCGTGAGAACTCTCCCGTGAGAACTCAAGGTAGGAGGAGGAGGAAATGTTCATATGTGAGCTGGGGGCAGAGGCAGGCGGTAGTGACAAGCCCAAAACTTGTACCCAGCACCAGAGTCAGGGTCGTGGGGAAGCACTCCCGGCACCTGTCCCCTCCATCCCCAGCTCGCCGACGAGCCTTTCCCCTCCTCCTGCCTTGATTCTAGAATTCTCCTGATGGCCAGTCAGGAGCGCGTACAGCCCCCGGATTATGGTAGGGGGCGCGTCACCTACCCGAATGCCGATCATGAGAACAGCCCAAGTAGTTCATAAGGGGGGGGGGACATACTTTTCTTTTTTAGATGATGTCATAGCAAGTGTCTTTGAAGAGGTATCCCCCCTTCTCAGTTTTTAATAATTATTTGTGTTTAAAACCATGCTTTAAAAATAAATAATCTGATGCCTGATTAATCAGGGACACCTTTTTAGTTCAATGCCTCTTAAAATAGGTTGATATAGCCCAGGGGTGCTCAAACTTGGGTCCCCAGATGTTTTTGGACTACAGCTTTGGCCATTGTGGTTGTGGATGATAGTAGTTCAGCAACACCTGATGGGGACCTGAGCTGGAGAACCCCTGCTATAGCCGATCATTCCAGGAAACATCATTTCCACTCTGATTCATCAATTAACCTATCTTTGCAACTATGCATACAGGACCGTGAGGGATGGAAAGGTTTAGGAAGCAAAGGGAACTTGCCTTCTGCTGAGTAGGTCCAGTGATCTGTCTAGCCCAGGAGACTAACAGGGGTGCTCTGAGATTTTGTCAGGAAAAGGTTGGTCCCAGTCTGGTTACCTGAGGCCCTTTTAACTGGAGACAACAGGGATTGCCCCAGGAACATAGGAAGCTGCCGTATACCGAGTCAGACCATTGGGCCACCTAGCTCAGTACTATCCACACAGACTGGCAGCGGCTTCTCTGAGGTTGCAGGCAGGAGTCTCTCCCAGACTTTTCTTGGAGATGCTGCCAGGGAGGGAACTGGGAACCTTCTGCTCTTCCCAGAGAGGCTCCATCCCCTGAGGGGAAGATCTTACAATGATCAAACATGTAGTCTCCCATTCAAATGCAAACTAGGGCAGACCCTGCTTAGCCAAGGGGACACTTGACAAGACCAGCTGCCACAAGACCTAACTGAGCAAAGAGACACCTTCTAAAGTGGTGGCTGTCTTACATTTAGCAGGGGGAGAGCAACTGGCCCTATCCAACCCCAGCACAGCACCCCTCCGGTGGCTGTTGCTGGTATCTGCCTTATGCTTCTTTTTAGACTGTGAGCCCTTTGGGGACAGGGACCCATCTTCTTGATGTATTATTTATTTGTCTATGTAAACCACTTTGAGAACTTTGACTGAAGAGCGGTATATAAATATTCGTAGTAGTCATAGCAGTAGGTGGGCTGTCATGGAACTGGACATGGCATCTGTGCTCATCCTGCTGGAGCTTCATGGAACAGAAGGACCTGCCTTCCCCCCAGTCAGACCCTTGGGCGGTCTGGCTCAGAGCCGTCGGCACTGACAGGCAGCAGCGCTTGGGCGGTTTCATACTCAGGGGGGTCTCTCCCAGGCCTCCCTGGAGATGCTGCCGCGGACTGACGCTGGGACCTCCTGATTGCAAAGCCGGTGCCCTGCAACCGACCCACTAAACTCTGGCAAAACCTCGAGAGGAGAGCTAGTCTTGTGGTCACAAGCCTGACCTGTCCTCTTAGCTAAGCAGGGTCCACCCTGGTTGCATCTGAATGGGAGACTAGAAGTGTGAGCAGCACTGGAAGAGATTCCCCTCAGCAGGGGATGGAGCCGCTCTGGGAAGAGCATCTAGGTTAGTTCCAAGTCCGCCGCCCGCCCCGCCCGCCCCAGCAGCATCTCCAAAATAGGGCTGAGAGAGACTCCTGCCTGCAACCTTGGAGAAGCCACTGCCATTCTGGGTAGACAATACTGAGCTAGATGGACCATGGGCCTGACTCAGTAGATGGCAGCTCCTATGTTCTTCTAACTCACTTGGGTCACTGGAGTGGCAATTTGGCAGGGAATCTCAACAGCTGCTTATCTCAAAGTGCATTCAAAGAGGCTGCTGCTTCTGGAGAGGAGCAGAGGAGGCCTTTTGCCTTGTGTGACTTGTTCCTTCCCTGCTATTAAGCAGCCCCTTGCTAAGTGGGCGCATCTCTGCTCTTTGCACCCCTGCCTCCTCCCATCAGCGCAAAGCCCAGCCTGCCCCCCCCACTCCCGCCACACGGGGGGGGGGAGGGCGTTATCCAGGTGAGGAAGGAGCGAGGAAGGATCCCCTCGCCATGGACCTGAGCCCTCTCAGGTGGGAAGAGGACCTGGAGAGGCCTCTCCTCCTTTCTCCCCAACGAGAGCTGACATTTCTCTGAAATGCCCTGGGCAGCCTGTGACCGAAGAAGAGAGCAAGAAGAGGAGAGGGAGCAGAAAAGAGGGGCGGGGGGGTGGGGAGGGGGGGGCGCCTGGCCCTGCCGGCTCCAGAAGGGGGCACTGTAGGAGCAGCCAGGAGGCAAGGAAGCTTCCTTGCCTTGTTTTTCTGCAGACTGGTTTGGGATTTGCTTTTGCTATTTTTATTTATTTATTTAATGCAATTCTTTTTCCCCCGTTGCCAAGGCAACTGACTTAGGCATGCTGCAAAAAGGATGGCAGGCGGGAGACGGGGCACCACCACCACCACCGAGGAGGCTCGCTCCTCCTCCTTCCCAGCATGCCTTGCACCTGCTGCTCTTTCTCCTGGGCAGGAGGCAGTTCCCCCCTCCTTCTCTCCCATCCAGCAGCGCCCTGACCTTTTCCCAACGGACCCCAATAGAGGAGGATTTTGAGGGAGCTGGGAAACAGTGAGGAGTCGTGTCAAAGGAAGGGAAGCATGTTTGGAGAAGAGAGGCCAGGGCTTCCAGAGTCTCCCAGAAGCCAGAGCAAAGGTCTCTGGGAGCCTTCTAAGCACCTCCAAGAGACCACAGTCAAGGATTCTGGGAGTCTCCAAGAGGCCACAATAAAGGCTTATCGGATTAGGAAAGAGGATGTTTGGGTTATCTCAGGGGGTGACCAAAGCCCAATTCAGACATTATGCTGTACGAGCATACAGAGGTCTGTACACTCATACAGGTGTTTGTGTGAAAGACGGTCCCTGTGACAATGAGCCTGGATTTCAAAAGTGAGCCTGGATACACGCCCTTCACATGCATGGTACAGCTAGGAAGTTTACTGCTGTCCCTGCCTTCAGCATAACATGTGAATGACTGTATCTGGGTACACTGTACAGTCGTTGCACGAGTGTTGGAACGTAATGTGTGAATGGGCCTCAAGTCTAGAAGGTTGAGATGGGGGTACGTGGATGAGGATGGATCCAAGGTTCCAGATTTCTCTGGAAAGGGAAATTAGCAATTAATAACACCGTGGAAAGAGGAGAGGCTGAGCAGCAGAACTCCTGGGTTCTCCTGGAATGCACTGGCTGGCAATGACAGCTTTGAAGACTTGATTTTAAAATAACCTGGAGGAGAGGGGAGGAACGTCTTAAATAATAACACCAGTGTCGTTTGCTTCTCCCAGAGGATATCCCCAAATTATTCCAATATTTCTCCCCCTCTGCCCCACTCTGCCTTCTCCTTCATCATCTGGAGCAAAATGATATGGGAAACCACTCGTGTGAGGATGACTCCTTCCCCACCAAAAACAAGGGAGAAAGTAGGGGTCAAAGCAGACTGGAGTGGAGAATAGACCCAAAAGGGGGACGAACTCTCATAGGTGCAAAGGCCAGGCTGAGTTAAAGCCAGCCAGGAGGTACTAGAGTTGCTGTAAGGCAAAGGTTCTCAAACTTGGGTCCCTAGATGTTGTTGGATTACAACTCCCATCATCCCAGCCACCATGGCCAAAGACTGGGGATGATGGGAGTTGTAGTCCAACTATAACTGGGGACCCAAGGCCAGCAAACCCTGCCATAAGGGGTTTAAAAAGGGGCATACATCTGACTAACCTAGCTAGAATCCTTGGCAGAGAACACCCATGAGTAAGAACATCAGAAATGCTCTGCAGGAGCAGACCAAAGTGAGTGCATCTCGTCCAGCACCCTGTTTCCAACAGCGGCCAACCAGATGCCTCCAGAAAGCCAATAAGGAGGGCAGGAGGGCAGGAGGGCAACAGTCCTCCCCCCAATGGCCCCCCAGCAACTGGTATTCACAGGTAGACTGCCTCTGAACGTGGACGCTCCATTTAGCCTCTGATAGACCCCTAATCCTCACTGAATGTGTGCCTTGCTTTTTATAAGGCATTTACAGGCCAACACTACATGTTTGGCTCGTTTCGCCTAACGCCTACTGCCCTAATCCTACAGCTAAACTAAAATTCCTACAACATAGGAAGCTGCCTTATTCCAAAGCAGACCCTTGGTCCATCTAGCTCAGTCCTGTCTACACTGACTGGCAGCTGCTCTTGAGCGTTGCAGGCAAGAGGCTTTCCCAGCCCTACCGGGAGATGCTGCCGGGGACGGGACCTACTGCAGGCAAGGCAGACGCTTCGCCACTGAGCTATGATCCTTCCCCAAACCGCTGGCCAGCCCAAACCTCGTTTTCTTGGAAAACCTCCACAGAAGGAAAGAAGGACCTTGCCGCCTCCCATCCCCGTGGCCAGGTGGGTCTTGAGGGGACTGCACAGGGCATGTTGGTGGGAGTTTCTCCTCGTCACTATCAAGTCTGGGGCCGAAATAGGCTAGGTGCCTGCTTCCACTTGGAAACTACGGTGCAACACGGCTTTGACATGAAGCTGGAAAAATCATGATAGGTTTGAGTCTAGAGCTGTTCTCTCTCTCTCTCTCTCTCTCTCTCTCTCTCTCTCTCTCTCTCCCTCCCTCCCTCCCAGACCCTGGACACAGTCCAGGAAGGGAAGAAGGGTGAGGATGGAGGGGTACTCCTCCCCCTTCCCATTGGGGCCACCAAAGGACAGGCGGCCAGCTATCCTTGCCCCCATGACGGACACCCTCAACGTGGCCACTTCCATGGAGCAATGAAGTGCGGGATATGCGCAAAGCTTTTGCACCACCTCCCACCACAATCTTACTCGCCATTCACAAGCTGCTGCAGGCTTCCGGGCTCCTTCCTAGCATGATCTGGCCCTCCGGACACAAACTGAGCAGGGACCTGGCATGGTTTTTGCCATGCCATCAGCAACGCTTGCATTATAAGAACCCATCTGCTTCCATCACCACTTTTGCGGCGACTGAGGAAAAGGGCTTTCTCCTGGGAGTGCAAGTGTCAGCAGGCAGGGGGCGCTGTGAAAACTGCACAAGGTCCCTGCTCCGGGCGGCCAGGGGTTAAGGCTGTGCTGGGAAGCCGCCTAGGAACCTGCAGCAGTGTGTTTATGGGCAGTAGGTCTGCACTTGGGACCCCAGAGGAGGGGAACCTTGGCCCTGCATGCTCTGGCACAAATTCTGGGATTCTCTGCCTAACTAAAAACCAAGGTCTGGATGGCAGGATGTTAGAAGACAGACAGTGGGTGCCATTCAGGGAGTGAATGCGGGAGGAGGGTGCACTGATTTGAGGAGCCGTGGGGCACTGTGGTGGGTTATGGGTACTGCTTAAGTCAGGCATTCTCCAACGTGGTTCCCAGGTGGTGGTTGGACTACAACTCCCACTGTGGCTGGGGATGATGGGAGTTGTAATCCAACCACCACCTGGGGAGCCAAGTCAGAGAACCCTTGCCTTAAGGCAACTTGGGAGGGGGTTGCTTCTGGGTTACACGAGTCACCCTCTGATGGGGAAGGTGCACCCTCACCTTCATGCTGGAGGGGCGGGGGGAGGAAAGGGGGTGCAAGGCAGCGGGCACGTCCCCATCCGCATGCTTACCGTCCTCCATTGGCACGTAGATGTTGAGGTAGAGGCAATCTTCGCTCTGGTTCTGGACGTAGCCAGCCACAATCTCCAGGTTGTCGGTGAACCAGACGGGGAGCATAATGCCGGGCAACATGCCATGAATGTTCTGCGGGCATACGGGGGCAAAGGCTGTCGCATTGCGCACCTCGGACCAAGAAGCCGGGGCCTCGGGGGGCTGGAAACGTCTCTCCCCGATGGGCGGCGTGGCGTACGGGATGCCCAGATACTGGACGACGGGGCCCAGGATTTCGTTGTTAAGGTCCTTCTTGATCCCCCGCAGCTTCCCGTAATTGGTAGGCACCACAGGGTACTTGTCCTCAGGTTTCTGCCCCGAAAGAGGCAGCGAGCGCAGGGCCAACCCCAAAAGCCAGAAGAGGAGGGCTGAGCCCGTCCGGATGCTCAGCACCCGCAGGATGAGACTCAGGGGCAAGAGGAACATGGTGGCCTCCACGGGGCAAAGGACGCCGGGGGAGAAAACGGGTCTTCGTCACAGAAGCAGAAGAGAAAGGAACGGAGGCAACCAAAGCAGAAGAGGAGGAGGAGGAGGAAGAGGAGGAAGAGGAGGAAACAACCAGGAGAGGCTGCAGTTGCAGGCGGAGAGGAGGAGGAGGAGGAGGAGGAGGAGGAGGAGGAGGAGGAGGAGGAGGAGGAGCCGTGGCAGTCTTAACAAGAAGCAGAGGCGGGCCGTCCGGCAGAGGAAGGGCGTCTGTTGCGTTCCATCTTGGGCCAGAAGCAGGAGCAACGTCCGGCTGCACTGGACAGACACACCTAGAGGTAGAGGGGAGGGGAGGGCGGGAGGGAGAGAAGCACAGGAGTGGGTGAATAAGAGGCGGAAGAGAAAAACAGGCCAGGGACAGGAAACAGGGGGGCGGACAGACGGAAAAGACAGAAAGAAGGAAGGCTCACCCTCCACTCCCGAGACCCTCTCCCCAGGGAACCCAACTCCCCCCAGCACTGACACCTTTCCGGACCTGCTTTTACCTTCTTGTTGAGCCGAGGTCTATCAACGGCCATTATTCATGAGGGCAAGAGCAAGCCTCCACATTCAGAGGCAGCCTATCTCTCCACAAACATGAGTGAGCGAATGAATGAAATTTTATTACGGTCAGTGACCAGCTGTTAAGACACTAAATCACACAGAATGCAAAACATGCAAGATCCACACAGATTTAGTATGCAAAACCATCAAGGAAATCATTTACATACTCAAACAACCTGGAAAGCAATTAGTTTTTGGTTCACGGTTGCTGGATACTACAGGCTGTGGCACAGAACCCAGCCATGTTCCAAGATATAGTCGGGCTCTGGTCCGGAAGGAGGCGAGAAACATCAAATTCAAGAGACATACCTGGCAAATTCACTAAAAAGGGCGAAATAAAACTGTCACGAACGTCTCGATGAAAAGACCAGGGCAAAAGAACACGACCCACCACTTAAACAAATGTGAATACATATATTCCATGAGGTGCTGAAGACCAGCTGCTGGGGGGCAACGGTGGGGGGGGGAGGCCAGTGGCCTTCCTGTGGTTGGCCACTGTGGGAAAGAGGAGGATGTTGGACAAGACAAGCCCTTTGGTTCTGATCAGTTCAGAGAGGGCTGGGAGAGACTCCTGCCTGTAACCTGGGAGAGGCGCTGTGAATCAGTGCAGACCATATGGAGGACGATGGCCGCGTCCTGTGTCCCTCTGGCTCCTCTGGCCTGGAAAGACTCTCTTCTGGATTAAGTGGGATGCTACCTGGCTCGCAACTCTGGGCTCCCAGCTCTCTCCCAGGGGCTGCTCAAGACCCAGCACTGATGACTCAGAGCTCCTACCCTGGGAAACGGGCGGCGTGCAAGTCCTAAATGCTTGCACACAATGCAGTCAAGTTACAGCCAGGCCAAGAGCACAGGAACAGAGGAAGCTGCCATATACTGAGTCAGACCCTGGGTCCATCTAGCTCAGTATTGTCTACCCAGACTGGCAGCAGCTTCTCCAAGGTTGCAGGCAGGAGTCTCTCTCAGCCCTCTCTTGGAGATGCTGCCAGGGAGGGAACTTGGAACCGAGATGCTCTTCCCAGAGTGGCTCCATCCCCTGAGGGGAATCTCTTACAGTGCTCACACATCAAGTCTCCCATTCATTCAATGAGGGTGGACCCTGCTTAGCTAAGGGGAAAATTTATTGATTGATTGATTGATTACATTTTATATCCCGCTTTTCCTCCAAGGAGCCCAGAGCGGTGTACTACATTCTTAAGTTCCTCCTCACAACAACCCTGTGAAGTAGGTTAGGCTGAGAGAGAAGTGACTGGCCCAGAGTCACCCAGCAAGTCTCATGGCTGAATGGGGATTTGAACTCAGGTCTCCCTGGCCATAGTCCAGCACTCTAACCACCACACCACACTGGTTCAAGCCATTACAAGTCACGCTTGCTACCACAAGACCAGGTCTGCTGTCCCAAGCAACTGAGGTCCAAGACTGAAAATCCAAACGGAGCGTTGAAAACCTCTGAACTTGCTGGACCACGGCTGACAACGAGGCAAAAGGAACAGGTATAAATGCACAGTGGTAATTATGCCTCCAGGAAACCAACTTTCTGGGGGAAGTTAAAAGCTACCTTGTTTCTCCAGCCCTGGATGGTGACTGCATCCAGACAACCCCTAGCCAGGGCACACGTTTCCCGCGAACCTTGACCACAGACTGTAATGAGCAAACCCCACCCACCCCGGTGGGAACCTGCTCTGCAGAGGAAAGGATGCATCCTTTCTGGTTCCCCAAGCCATCCCTCCCTGCTCCTCCCTGGTGGATTCTACCAGGTCCTTAATTAAATAAAATTGGAGTTTTTTGTTTATCATCCACAACGTGGCAATTAGAGGCAGGAACATGTAATTAGTACAAAATTGCGTCTGGGAGAATCCAAAGGCCCAGAGAGAGGGGCTGGAACAGTATGCCAGAACCCGACTTCCTCCAAACAATGGATGGATGGATGGATGGATGGAAGGACGAACAGGCAGGCAGAAGGGGACTGGACAGCTGAAATTTTGTGGCGTGAGAGGAGGAGGAACAAAAAGAGAGAAGAATTGGTGGGTTGGAATTTTTATGAAGAATGGGTGGATATATCTATGCATTAAGGCAGGATGGATGGAGGGCGGGATGTGAACATGGCAAGCGAGTCATGGAGAGAGAAAGCATGTGGGAGGATTAAGGAGAGGAAGCGTATTATAAGAGTGGGCATGCAGATGGACCGAGGAGAAGAGCACAGGTGCAGCTCTGCTGAATAGTCCAGCCTCCTGCTCCCCACCGTGGCCCACCAGATGCCTCCGGGAAGCCCACAGGCAAGAGGGGAGGGCAGGTCCTCTCTCCTGCTGCCCTTGCTCCCCTGAAACGGGCACTCATCAGAGGCATCCTGCCTCTGAGCCTGGAGGTAGTCTGTAGCCATCCAGGCTAGTAGGAATTGAAAGCCCTGTCCTCCACAAATTCATCTAAGCCCCCTTTTTAGACCATCCAAACTGGGGGCCATTACCACATCCTGTGGCAGAGAATTCCACAGAATAATGGTGTGCTATGTGAAAAAGTACTTCCTTTTCTCAGTCCTAAACTTCCTGGCCATCAGTTTGATAGGACGCCCCCAGCCCTAGTGCTGTGAGAGAGGGAGAAAAAGTTATCTCTCTCTCCAACCTCTCCACACCATGCATAATTTTATAGACCTCTATCACGGCTCCCTTTAGTCACTTTCCCCCCTAAACTACCCCCCCCACACACACACACACCCGCAATGTAGCCTTTCCACAAAAGGAAGACATTATATTAGCAGTTTTATTTTAATCCCTGCTAACTGGGCAAAGAGGCACCTTTTTAATGTGGTGATTCTCTTTATTTAGCAGGGGGAGAGCAACTGGCCCCATCCACCCCCAGCACAGCATCCCTCCAGTGGCAGTTGCTGGTGTCTGTCTTATGTTTCTTTTTAGATTGTGAGCCCTCTGGGGACAGGGACCCATCTTATTTATTTGTTTGTTTGTTATTTCTCTATGTAAACCGCTTTGGAAACTGTTGTTGTAAAGTGGTATATAAATATTGTTGTTGTTGTTGTTAATCCCCTTCTTAATGACCCCTAGCATGGAATCTGCCGTTTTTCACAGCCAGCTGCCGGCACACCAAGTTGACATTTTCCTTGAGCTATGCACCATGACCCCAAGATCCTCTTCCTCGTTCATCACTGACCACTCAGACCCCATCACTGTATATGTGAAGCTGGGATTCTCTACCCACCCAGTGTGCATCACTTTACACTAATTTACACTAAACTGCATTTGCCATTCTGTTGCCCCTTCACCCAGTTTGGAGAGATCCTTTTGGAGCTCCTCACTATTTTGGATTTCCAGGGGTGTCGCTATAATGGAGTGGATAGGTTCAAAGAACCCGGGGCCCCCAGCTCCACCCCTCCTTCTTTTCCCCATTACCCACTGGCGAGAGGGGCGAACACAGGTCCCTCTCCCCTAGCTACACCCCTGGCTCTCACCACTCTAAATAGCTGAGTTTCATCTGCATATCTGGCCACCTTGCAACAGCCACCTCAAACTCTAGATCATTTACGAATAAATTAGAAAGCACTGGTTCCAGAACAGATCCCTGCGGGGCCCAATTTCTTAGTTGATTCCTGCCTTCTGTCTTTTAACCACTGACCAATCCATAATAACACCTGTCCCCTTATCCCACAACTGCTCAGTTTACTCGAGAGCCTTTGATGAGGGATTTTATCAACAGCTTTTCAAACAGGGCAGTCCACAAGATCATGAGAAGCCTCCTACCTTGATTCAGGAGCTGTGTGTGCTCCCGTTTACTGATAGTCTCTCAGTTAAAATTAAGGCTGGAGGTGCCATTTGTGATCGTGTGTGCTAATCAGTGGATGGGTTGGAGGGCTCCCTCCTACACAACTTCTGAATGAGGTGGGAGGAAAATCCTTCTGACCCTGCTGCTGCTGCTGCTTCTGCTGAACACAAAAGCACAGACTGTGTGCTGACGGCCTTGTTTTTAAAATACAGACCACCAGCAAACAGGAACACACACCACTCCCAAAGCAAGGCAGAAGGCTAATTGTGATCATGTGTGAACTGCTCTAATGTCAACTGGATCACCTCTATCTACCGTACATGACACTTTCCAAGAACTCTAAAAGGTTAGTAAGGCAAGACTTACCTTTGCAGAAGCCATACTGGTTCTCCTTCAGCAAGGCTTGTTCTTCTATATGTTTACTTTATCTATCAATTTATCCAGAATGGATATCAAACCATCCCGGATCCTCCGGATCCCTTTTTAAAAAAAAACAAACCTGTGTTGCACTGACTATTTTCCAATACTCTGGCACAGAGCCTGACTTGTAGGGACAAGTCATATATTTTTCCTAGGAGATCAGTAATTTCACATTTGAATTCTTTAAGAACTCTGCGGTGGTTGCCATCTGGCTCTGGTGATTTGTTAATTTTTAATTTTTCAAGATGCCTTGGAACATTGTCTCTTGTCACCAGAAGCGCACTTTGCCACAGACCTTGGGGATCTGATCTGTGGCCTCCTGTCTCCAAGGGGGCCTCCAAATGTTCTGGGAGGGCCTCCCGAGAGCCCCGCCACTGCTCGGCGCCTGCCCCACCGCTGTCTGCAGGAAGTGTGTCAGGGGCAAGTTAAAATCTTTTTAGAAAGCTTTTTTCAACTGCTGCTGTGCGGCTGGGATGGTAGCAGAGACAGGGGGTGGCCGTCAGGGTGCGGACTGAGGCGGGGGAGGTAGCGGCAACAGGTCGGGCTGTTTTTGGCCCATTTAGGGGCTCTCTGCACAACGCCTCTGCCTCCCCTGCTTCGGTCCGCACCCCGCCAGCCACCCCCTGTCTCCACATCCTCGCCATACAGCGGTGGTTGAAAAAAGCTATATAAAAAAAAGATTTAACTTGCCCCCGACCCGGCCTCAAGCCAGGGGGCCCCTCCAAATCCCTTCAGGTCCGGGCTCCAAAATTACCTAGATGCACCACTGCTTGTCACCTCTATTTGACTCAGTTCTTCAGACTCCTTCACTGAGAAGCTCAGTTCAGGTGCAGGCATCTGCTATATATCCTCTGTAGTGAAGACATATGCAAATAATTCATTCAGCTACTCTGCTATCTCCATATCCTCCTTAATCATCTCTTTTACTCCCTTGACATCTAAAGTCAACCACTTCCCTGGCAGGCTTCCTATTTCTGATGTATTTAATTATCCCCCTTGATGTTTTTAGCCATATGCTCCTCAAACATTTTGCACATGCCTTACGGTCTCCTTACATATCCTTTTCCCAGGGTTCGTTGCCCTTTTTGTTCTCTTCATCTGGGCAGGACATCCATTTTCTGAAGGAAGTGTTTTGAGTTTTATAGCTTCCTTGACTCTACTGATTAGCATCCTCCTGGACTTGGTGGCATCTTTATTTCTTTTCAATATACATTATAGCTGAGCTTCTTTTATTGGTTTTAAATAACCCCCATGCACTCTGCAGTGATTTGACTCTCTTGACTCTCCTTTTCAGGTTCCCTTTCACTAGTCCCCTTATTTTTGAGATGTTTCCTCTCTTGAAGTCAAAAGCGCCCATGCTGGACTTCTTTGGAAATTCTCCACTTGCATATATGCTGAATTTCATTGCACATCAGCCATTGGCAGGCATCCTAACTAACACACACACACATTAGGAAGCTCTGTGGGGAAGTGGTAGGGGCCCACATTCAACTCTGCCAGTCCTTCTCCACATATACTGTCTAGGAGAGGAGAGCCAGTTGGTGGGAGCAAGAATGAATTGTCCCTTTGCTAAGCAGGGTCTCCCCTGCTTTGCATTTGAATGGGAGACTAGAAGCATGAGCACTGGAAGATCTTCCCCTTAAGGGATAATGGGGCGACTCTGGGAAGAGCACCTTCCTGCTTGCAAAAATAAGGTTCCCAGTTCCCTCCCTGGAAGCATCTCCAAGATAGGGCTGAGAGAGGTTCCTGCCTGCAACCCTGGAGAAGCCGCTGCCAGTCTGTGAAGACAATACTGAGCTAGATAGACCAATGGTCTGACTCAGTATATGGCAGCTTCCTATGTTCCTATGGGCATGAAACCTCCTATGGAGGTTTCACCCACTTATGCAACACCACACATGGAGGAGAGCTGGGCTTCCATCACCTTCTCGCAGAGCCTCCTAATGCGGGTGCTTGGTTGGGACACCAGCCACTGTTCTGCACCAGGTCCTGAGCGCATTTCAGGAGTAAGTGCAAGGTCTGTTTCCCTCCGGTTGGTTCCATGACCAGTTGCTCTAAGGCCAGCTGTTTAGAGTTTCCAGAAATCTGGTCTCTTTGCTGCACCCTGGCTTCTCTCCCCAGCTCCAGATCACCCTCAGCACTTTGATCAGAAGACTGGCAACATGCAGTCATTCCTCGCCAACAGTGGTTCTCCCAACTGCGCTTTTGAGTACCCACGAATGGAAAATTTTGCCACCGGTCTTGCCAACCACGACCCCAGTATCCGCAGTTTGGCAAGATTTTTTAGTGATGGTGGGGATGCGGGTTTCAGGAATTTTGGTAGGTTCAGAGGTTCAATCTACTAATTCCTCTTGCTGACCCTGCCAACTCCTTGCGATTTAAAGTGGTTTTGAGTGGGCTTTGGGGGTTCAATAGTGCCTTTGAGTTATTTTGGGGGGTTCAAAATTTTACAAAAGTTCAATTTGCTCACTCCTCTTGCTTATTCTTGGTGATTTTAAGGAATTCTGGGTGATTTTTTTGCAAAATTTTAATATTTTTTTCTTTGATTTTTCAGACTTCTTGAGACTGCAGTTCCCTTAACCCCCTGATTCCCACTGATTTCAAATGCTCGCCAACCACGAATTTGCCAATGGTGAGGTTTTGCCAGAACGGAACCCTTGCGGTTGGCAAGGGATGACTGTAATACCATTCTGATATTGCCCCCACCATATTTATGTGGAGGATTCTGGCCGCCTTAGGTTTTCTAGATTGCTAGATTCTGTCCCTTCTTTAAAACAGAGTGCTATGCTATCCCTGCTAACTTGGCAAAGAGGCACCTTTTAACATAGTGATTCTCTTTATTTAGCAGGGGGAGAGCAACTAGCCCTATCCACCCCCAGCACAGCATCCCTCCAGTGACTGTTGCTGGTATCTATCTTTTATTTTTTATTTTTTAAAGATTGTGAGCCCTTTGGGGACAGGGATCCATCTTATTTATTTAATATTTCTCTGTGTAAACTGTCCTGAGCCATTTTTGGAAGGGCGGTATAGAAATCGAATAAATAATAATAATACGCTACCCCCCAAATACCCCACCTTGGCCTTTCCACAGTGTTTGTATCCAAGAATAACCATATCCCTCTGGTTAGGAACATAGGAAGCTGCCTGATACCGAGTCAGACCCTTGGTCCATCTAACTCAGTCTTGTCTTCACAGACTGGCAGCGGCTTCTCCAAGGTTTCAGGAAGGAATTTCTCCCAGTCCTACCAGGAGATGCTGCCAGAAAGTGAACCTGAGACCAAGCATGCAGATGCTCTTCTACTGAGCTGTGGCCCCATCCCCTAAGGGGAATATCTTACAGTGCCCACACATGCAGTCTCCCATCCAAATGCAAACCAAGGCAGACCACGCTTAGCAAAGGGGACAATTCATGCTTGCTACCACAGGCTCTTCTCTCCAGTTCCCACTGTTCTCATTTGCTACCAAGAACTTCAGCTCTACCATATTGGCTCAGAGGCCTCTAGCATTTGCGTACCAACACTTAAAATACGGTGTCCCTTTCCAAATGCCGTTGGCGTTGCCTTCTCCCCTGAAGCCTTCTGGTCCCTTTGACCAGTTATCATATCCCACGGCATGCTCACTTCCAAATCCTGCCCTATCTTATTTTCAATGATCTAGGAGCTTTACATCTCCACCCTCAGGGATGATTTCCCCTGAACTATCCTGCCGTATTTCCCCCAGGGGTCAGTTTAAAAGCTGCTCTGTGACCTTTTTGATTTTAAGTGCCAGGAGTCTGGTTCTGTCTTGGTTCAAGTGGAGCCCAGCCCTTCTAAGGACAGAAGAGCCCTGCTGGATCTGGCCCAAGGGGGCCCATCTAGTCCAGCCTCCTGTTTTCCACAGTGGCCCGCCAGATACCTCTGGGAAGCCCTCAGGCAAGAGGGGAGGGCATGCTCTCTCTCCTGCAGCTGCTCCCCTGCAACTGGGATTCAGAGGCATCTTGCCTCTGAGGATCTGTACGGGCTCATCCTGTCCTAAAGCATTTCCCAGTGCCTAACAGCAGTGGCTGGAGCAGGCACCTCCGGAGCAGGTGGGCGCTGCAGCTGTGGGTAAAGGTAAAGGTAAAGAGTGCTGTCGAGTCGGTGTCGACTCCTGGCGCCCACAGAGCCCTGTGGTTGCTTTTGATAGAATACAGGAGGGGTTGACCATTGCCTCCTCCCATGCAGTATGAGATGATGATGCCTTCCAGCATCTTCCTATATCGCTGCTGCCCAATATAGTACCAGCGGGGATTCGAACCGGCAACCTTCTGCTTGTGAGTCAAGCATTTCCCCGCTGCGCCACTTAAGGTGGTTAGTGGCTGTGGGAGGCACCTCTAAGTGTAAATTAGGAGGGGCTTACCTCCTGTACAGCCACACGTGAAAGCTCTCCCCAGCAGTGGTGATCCGCCCAGCACCCGATGTGGCGGGGAATCAACTCTGCTGCTCAGTTGGCCTCCACTCATGCTGGCCACACAAATGGCCTCCGCCAGCTAAGTGGCGAAGCCCAGTGGGAGCTGGGCAGTGCGCTGCTGCTGCTGGGTAGAGCGTCCAGTTGCAGCAGTTCGGGATGTAAGCACCAGCTAATTGACTTAAAGGTGCCTCCTGCCGCAGCCCCCACCTCCTCGGCAGCGCCCCCCCCCACCCACCCCTGGTGCATAACAAATCTAAATCCCTCCTGCCAGCACCACCACCTCAGCCACACATTGAGACCCTTCAGCTCCACCTTTCTCGCTGGCCCTGTGTGTGGAACAGGTAGCACTTCGAAGGATGCTACTTTGGGAGTCCAATATGCTACCTAGCAGCCTAAATTGGGCTTCCAGGACCTCCTGACTATTTCCCCCCACATTGTGGGTGCCGACGTGCCCCACGACAGCTGACCCCTCCCCAGCACTGCCTAACAGACTATCTAGAGACCATGTGACGTCCGCAACATGTCATCATGGAGAACAGGCCTACCCATGGCTACTAGTCTGGTGGCTGTGGGCCACCTCCAGCCTCAGAGGCAAGATGCCTCTGAATACCAGTTGCAGGGGAGCAACAGCAGGAGAGAGGGCAGGCCTGTGGACTTCCCAGAGGCATCTGTGTGAAACAAGATGCTGGACTAGATGGGCCTTGGTCCTGATCCACGCGAGCTTTCTTATGTTCCTAACCTTCGCACCAGGCAAGCAAGTCACTGTGTGGTCTACATGCGGGTCACAGACCCATTAGTGGGTCAAATAACCCACTATTAGGAGGTCCCCACCCCCCAGAGGAGTATCCTCTGTGCAAGAGGATATGGGTTCAACATCGAAGGAAGGGTCCCTTCTAAGGGAGCATTTCTCTCTTCCTCAGAATGATGTCCTCCTTCCCCCGAGACCCTTGTTCTCCGTGACAGCAGAGGAGCGACCAGCCGGAGAGTTGGATGCCTCTATCGCATTTCTGCAGGTCTCACCCACATACCTCTCTGAGCTTCTCCAGGTCAGCTACCTTGGCTTCAAGAGAGGGAACATGATCCCTGAGAGTGAGGAGTGCACTGCACAGAGCACACACCCATGGCTTCTGCCCAAGAAACTGGGTCAAACATGCCATGTGGGGCAATGCACTGGGTAACACCCACTCCCCTGCTGGTCTTCTACCATCCTAACTAGTCCTTGCTGGTTGCTTGGGGTTATAGAGGGCTTGTTCACTTGAAAACTAGATCTTAGGTGAAGCTGTTACAGTTATTTAACCAATTAAATCACTCTTCCAAAAAAAAAGGTTGTACTTACCTTCCCCTTGTGCAGTTGTTGCTGGGGTTCCCTTATGTTGAAGAGGGAATGTTTCTGGACTTCCCCATACACTTCCCTACTGAACTCCCCCACAAAACTCTCTTCTTCCAGTTTGCAATCTCCTGCTGGCCTGAGCCTGTTCCTCAAGAGTGCGGGTCTCTGTCTGAGCACCACCCAGTGGAGGAATTGTGGCTCCTCCCACAAGCTGCCCGACAACACGCCTCTGCTGCAAGCTCCACCCACTCTACCTGAGCCAGAAACTGCACAATCCCCACAAAAACACAAAGAGATCAGCCCCACAAACACAGGTGGAAAGAATGAGGAAAGGGGTGCTATTGTGATAAAGAGGAAGGGTGGGGTTAATTGCAAGCCACTAAGTTGGAAGGAACACCAGAGTTTGCTAAATCAAGGCCAACTTGCACCAAGTCAGAGATAAATGAGAGGTGAGACTCAGAGACCAGCCCTGAGAAAGGAGAGGGTGAGGCAGAAGCTTTGCATTTCTGCTAAACTCTTGCAGACACACACAGAGGACCCTGTTTCCCATGGCTGGAAATTGGCGGTGTTATTTGTGGCGGGGGGGGGGGGGGAGAAGAAGGAGAAGAAGAAGAGGAGGAGTGACAAGGTCATGCTAAAAACATGGACTGGGCAGGGAGAGAGAGCTAGCATGTGGGATCCTGCTCAGGAGCTAGACGGGCCTCATTCATGCGCTTTCATGAAGCTTGTGAGCTCCGCTCAGTGCTTGAGCACCTTTTCCATTTGCAGCATTCAGCCTTGGAACTTGGTAAGCCATGCGGAGGACGGGGAGGGTGCCTCTGAGCACCTGCAAGGTCACCACTGAGGACCCCCCCACCACGTCCCACTCATGAGACTAGGAATAATAAGGGCAGCAGGATTGAGCGTCTTCCAGAAATCTCTCAGTCTTCTGGCCGAGACGTCTGGCCTCCTCCTCTTTTTGCAGGGGGTCCCCAGGTGTTGTTGCAGGGGGTCCGGTCACCTCCAGCCAAAGGAGATTATGGAAGTTGTCGTCCCAACAATGTTAGAGGGAGCAGTGTCACCAGAGCATCTGGGGAGCAGTGTTCCCTTTAACAGAGATTCCCAGATGTTGTTGACTACAACTCCCAGAATCCCCAGCTGCAATGGCTTTTGCTTGGGGATTATGGGAGTTGTAGTCAACATCTGGGAATCCCTGTGAGAGGGAACTCTGCTGGGGACCCATGCTTGAGAACCCCTGACTTACTGGATACCAGCTCAGAGGCTTTGTCACAAATGTGTGAATGGATTGGAAGAAAGCCCCAGGGACTTTTACACACAGCAGGTTTTACTGCAAGTTTACTGGGAGGCTGTACTGCAAACTCAGAGTTGCCCCCCCCCCCAAAAAAACCCCACAATGCAAAAAGTGGGATTTTTTTTACCCCGGATATAAATCAGGCTACACTCTGATGCACAGTGAAATGCCCGAATTGTGTGTGAATGGCTCCCCGATAGCTGGCAGAGACTTCAGCGCAAGTCTGGCCAATATGTGGAAGCACCCCTGCTCCATTCCGGAGGAGATGGGAGTTAAAGGGTTTCAAAAGCCCCATGTGAAAAGCTTCCAGGTGAGAAGCCTCCCGGATGGTCCATTCCCTCCCCAACCCCACGGCACGAGAATCGGGAGTGGGGTGTTGTGTGATCAGATTGACTGAAAGTCAATCCAAGCGGCTACAGAGGTTACTGAGATAAAGTTCAGTACGCTTCAGACACAGACTATGTAAATGCTCACACTCTGGTGACTGTTGTTATTCCCTGCCCACCCACCCTCGCCTCAATTAGACACCCCCAAAGATGCAGCTCCGCCCACGCCCCATACCAAAAATGCCAATGCTTTAATTAGGCACCTTGTAATAAAAGGTGTGGAGAGGGCCCTCCGGTGCCTGAAAGACTCCCAGGCACCAAATGTCCAGGGACTGGAGCGTGGGCGGGCAAGGAGTCTTGTGCTTATTGGGGAAAGTGTCCCCAGTGGCAGCCGTTTATTTCTTCTCCAGTGGCGTGGAGAGAAACTTCTCCCTTACACGGAGGAAGGACAAAAGGGTGCACTTTGAGGCACAGCGGAGGTGAAGGCTGAAACTGCCCCCTCCCCACTGCTGGTCCCGCCACCAGCCAGGGAATCAAACCTGAGCCAAAGTCACAACCCTCCCCTGTCACAGCCCCCACTCCTGGGTTTTTTGTTTCTTGCTGGATGGAAAGCTGGTGTCGGACAGAAATTTAACTCTGGTGATCAGCAAGGAAAACGGTCGGAAGCAGCAGCCCACTTTTTTTAAGAGCTGCACCTGCAAAACCGGGAGCAGGGAGGGTTCACACAGCTGTCCAGACCTGGGTTCAATGTGGGCCACCAGCCCTGAAGGGATTATGTGACCCATGATGCCAAGGTGGGGATCTTGGGCCATACCCCACCCTGGCCTGGGTTCACACAACCACATTCAGCCTAGGTTCAAATGACTGGGTGAACAAACCTAGTGCCTGTTTCCAGCAGGTGCTAGAGACTGCCACTTATACTTGGCTGCAGCACTGGAGTCACAGGTTGGAGGAGAGTGATGGGAGGCCAGCCCTGGGATAAATTGTGCCCTGGGCAAGGAGTGCCTTTGGCACCCTCCTCTGTGAGTTTACCAGTGTTTTTTTCTCCCTAGCTCACTGCAAACCATACACTCCTCCAACAGTGACCCAGGGACGGGGGAGGGGTACAGACACCCCCCACACACCCCACACGCTCTCTTGCCATGCAGAAGCTTTTTAACAGGCAGCCAGGAGGCCTTTATATCCCCCCCCCCCTCTCCCAGAGCGGGAAGGAAGAAGCCGGGGCATGGGGACTGCCCAGCCCAGCCCACAGACAAGGGCTGAAGTTCAGCAGAAGTTGGACTACAGCTCCCATCTTCCCTGGCTACTGGCCACTACGGCTGGGGGTTATGGGGACTGTAGTCCCACAACAGCCGGAGGGCTGAAGCTGCAGGCATGTGATGGACCACCTAAGCCTCATTCAGACATTATGTTCTGGTATTGCGCTGAATTAGACATCTAACTCAGATGTCTGCACACCCGTACTTGTGTCTGTGTGAATGACTGTGCCTGAAATGAACCTGGATACTGTCCCCTCAAATGTATGTACAGATAGGAAGTGTTCTTCCATACCTGCGTTCAGCACAACACATGAATGACTGTACCTGTTTACACTGTACACTCATTGTCAGCTCCCATCAGCCCTGAATATTTTATTTAATTGCTTATTATTAATTTACCAAATTTCAAAACTTGCGTCTCTGGCTGGTTTACAATAGAAACACAATTCGAACAAAATTTAAACATTAGAACAATTTAAACCTTTTTAAAAGGATAAAAATTAAAACAGTAAATCTAATTAAAAGCCTGGGTGAACAGATGTGTCTTAATTGACTTTTTAAAAGTTGTCAGAGATGGGGAGGCTTTTATTTCAACAGGAAGCACATTAAAAAGCTTCGGGGCAGCTACGGAGAAGGCCCGTCCCTGAGTAGCCACCAGATGAGCCCCTGGCAACTGTGGGCAAACCTCTCCAGATCATCTTAACAGGCGGTAGGAATCAAGGCGAAGAAGATGTTCTCTTAAATACCCAGGGCCCAAGCTGTTTAGAGTTTCATAGGTAATAAACAGCACCTTGTATTTTGCCTGGTAACTTATCAGTAGCCAGTGTAGTTCTTTCATTGCAAGTGTAATAGGGTCTCTCCAAGATGACCCAGAGACCAACCTGACTGCCACATTCTGTACCAACTGCAGTTTCTGGACTACATAAAAAGGCAGCCCCACATAGAGCGCATTGCGGTAGTCAAGTCTCAAGGTTACCAACATATGTGCCACTGTCCTGAGGACATTTATCTCAAGAAACAGACGCAGTTGACGTATCAGCCGAAGCTGATAGAAGATACCTCTGGCCACCGCCTCAACCAGGGGCACCAGAGAGGTTTGAATCCAGAAGCATCTCCAGACAGGATACCTGTTCCTTCTGGTGAAGTGTGGCCTCATCCAGAACAGGCAGATCAAAATCATCTCCCGAGTTCCATCCTCACACAATAAGTGCCTCCATCTTATATGGATAAAGCCTCAGTTTGTTATCCAGCCCATCACCGCCTCCAGGCAGGCATTTAGGGTGGTTATACTTTCTCCTGATGATGCTGACATGGAGAAATAGATTTGGGAGTCATCAGCATACTGATAACACCCAGCACCAAATCCCCTGATGAATTCTCCCAGTGGTTTCTTGTGGATGTTAAACAATATCAGAGACAATATGGAGCCTTGAGGGACACCATAAGAAAGTTCAGGTTTTGAAGAACAACAGTCTCCAAGGGACACCTTCTGGAACCTGCCCAAGAGGTAGGAGGTAATATTGGCCACTGTGGCCTGGGGATTATGGGAACTGTAGTCTGGCAACAGCCAGAGGGCCAACGTTGTGGAGCCCTGCAATAGACATTACATTCTACGGCATGAAAGATGTGCAGGCATATGGTGGACCACCTAGTCACAGAAATATACAGGGTAATATCTACCGGATAGAGAGAGAGGAAGAGAGCATTCATGAAAAGATGCAGGATGGACCATCTTTATTTATTTATTTGACATATTTCTATAACGCCCAAAACTTGCATCTCTGGGTGGTTTACAGTTAAAGGATGGACCATCTTTGCCCCCTTGAGACCACCTGGGCCCTAGAACCAGCCTCACAAGACCAGATCTTTGGCCCTCCCTTGGCCCCAGGGACAGGGCTCTTTTGGTGGCCCTGTAACCTCTTTGGAACTCCCTCCCAAGGATTTCCCACAAGCCCCTCTGCTTGCTGCTTCCACAGAGTGGTAAAAATTCTGCCGTTTTCCAAAGCTCCGAATTGCTGGTTTTAGCTGGTGGTTGATGGACTGCTGGTTTACTGTTTTGGTTTTATTTTTACCATTTTATTGATTGTCGATAGCTGGGAAGAGGACTCACCCTACAGGGCACACACGCACCCACACACCCACACACACAGACACACACCAGTATTTTATATGAAATAAAATGAATTAAATTAATACATAGTTTTGGCTCCTCAGCTCATTGGGTGGGGAAAGAATCGGGTTGATGGAAGCATGGATCCTAGACTTCCACAGTCTGCTTCTGCAGCACTTATTGAAATGCAGGTGGATCGAGAACTTGGGCCAAAATTACTGTCAATTTGGTGGGCACAGAGAGTGAGGGCAGGGGCTTAGATAGGGAAGAAAGGCTGATTAAGAGGATGCAATTGATTAAGAGCAGAGAAGAGAGAGGAATACCTGGCCTCCTCGCTGACTCTCCACCTACCCACCCCCCCTTACTTAAATCTCCAGTTCTTGTACTGCTTGCGGGGGGGGGGCGAGATTATCCAGGAGTCTGGCTGCAACTCGGTGCAGCTGGTGGGAGCCGGAAACGGGATCCTCAATAGCAACGCCTGCCGGTGAATGGCTCCACTGGACGGCAGCCAGACCCGGAGAGCCACCAGCTCGCAGCCGGGCAGATGGCCAGAGGCAGGCGGGTGGGATGCAGGCCTGACTCCCACGTTCAGCCTGATCCTTCTCCCCGGCAGCACAGAAAGCCAGGGAGCGGGGCTGGCATGGGAACTGCCTCCCCAGATTGCTGAACTAATTTCCCCCTCTGGGGAAAAAGGGAAAGTGAGATTCTCCGTCCAGGAACAGAACTTGGCCTGGTGAGGATCTGGTGCCACCTAGAGCATCAGCGAGTGGCAGAAGGAGGCATCTGGGAACCCAAACCCGTGACTTCTGCGGGGTGGGGTGGGGGGCACGTGGGGACGGGATCCGGTGACAGGAAGACTCCTGGATCTTGTGTTTGGGTCTGAAATGCTAAGTGTGAACTGCCATCATGCCTGAAGGTGGGTAAAGATGGATGGGAGGAAATCAGAGGGGAAGTGTGCATGTTTTGAGACAGAGAGTGGTGGAGAAAATGTAACAGGAAGGAAGGAAGGACGGAGGGAAGGATGGTTGCCCTCCAGGGCGGGCCTTCTCTGTGGCTGCTCCCGGGTGTTGGAATATGCTCCCTTTCAGAATAAGAGCTCCTCCTTCTCTGATTGGTTTTTAAAAGACCCTTAAGATGCACCTGTTTTCTCAGGCTTTTAACTAAAACTAACTTAAAATTGTTTAATTGTTTTACTCTGTGAAATTGTTTAATTGTTTTATTCCGTGAATTGCCTTTAACTGCTTTTTATTCTGTGAAAGTGTTTTAATTGTTTTTACTTTGTTTTTATATTGTAATTTGGATTATGTCCACCGCCTAGAGATATACATACCAAGCGGTATATAAACATGATAAAGGAAGGAAGGAAGGAAGGAGAAGGAAGGAAGGAAAGCATTGGGGAAAGAAGGAAAAGGAAATGATGGATGGATGGATGGATGGGCCGACCATCAAATGACAGAGGTATACGATTAGATAAACAGATGAAAGACAGATGAACAGATGGATGCGTGTTTGGGAAGAGGCAGGCAAAAAGATAAATATGGAGAAGGAGAGACAGCGAGCGAGTGAAATCTCCCAGCATCTGCTGAAATGCAGCAGGAGGAGAAAGGGGACCACCTCACCGCCGCTCCTTCCCTTCCTGCGGTCACAGGGAAGGAACAATCTTGATATTAATAATTAATGTCCCTTTAGGGCAGTTTGGGGGATCTTTATTTGCTTTTTCCCTTTCGGGTATAAGCCAGCCGTAAATCTACCGAAGCAGCCTTCGTGTGCCCGCCCTCCCCCCACCCCACTTCTCCCTCCCCATCTCCAGAAAATCTCTCTCTCACACACACACAGAGCTGCAGAGCCCTCTCTTCCAGCAGGCCCAGATCCAGCCCCCAGTCCTGCCTGTGCCCTCCACCTACCCAGCCCCACGGCCACCCTCCTCTCTTCTCCCACCCCCAGGTGTTACTCCGGCATCTTTTGTGCCCCCAACGCAGGTCGTGAAGCGAGGGGAGGGGAGGGGAGGGGTGGGGGAAACGGGGCCAGGAGGGGGACTCAGGGGAGATTCCTTCCCTCCCTGCTCAACACCCCCCTCCTCTCCCCCCCCCCACTTGCCAAGCCATGGATGGGCCTGTTGCTGTGGCAGTCACTACGGGTATCGTGCATCTCCGTGGCAACTGGAGTCCCAGAGCAACGGCAATTCTCGCTTACTCATCTGGCCTCAGATCCCTGTGGTGGGCTCGGCAGCCCCTGCCCCAAGGGGGCTTCTGGCACACAAGTGCAGAGCTCGAAGAGGGAACACAGGCGTCCCTCCCACACATGGCCACCCCACATTCCAAAGTCCAGCCTCCACCTCTCTCCGTCTCCACCTCTCCACCAGAAGCCAGTAGTCCTGGGTCACAGAAACACGAATGCGGAAAGACAAGAGGGTCCCTGGCCATGCACAGAAGGCCTTTCCCTCAACCACAACACTCTGGAGGGGAAAGACTCCAAGTGAGAGAGAGTGAAAGCCTCCAGACAAGCACGCCCCTCCAAACCTCTCCTGACAAGGTGCACTGACAAGGCTGCTCTTCACTCTGGAATTGGGCCTCCAGGCTGCCTCTGACCCCATCCAAAAAGAAGCCCTCGGCGCCCCTGTGCTTCACTCTCCAACTCTCTCCTGCCAATACTTAAACCAAGAGGAGAGGGCGGGGGGGGGGAATCTTGCTTCCCAGAGTCCGCTAAGCACCCCACAAACATTGTTCCGCTTACCGGGAGAACCCAGGAGTCCTGGCTTGCAGCCCCCCACCCCCAATTTTTCCCATAGGTGAAGGGTGGGTCTTGGCCATACATATTGTCCACCAGCCTTTATTTCCTGCCATCTCCACAGGTACAAGGAGAGCCCCGCGGAACAGCTGGGTGGGTCCTTCTAGTCCAACATCCTGTTTCCCACCAACCAGATGCCTCTGGGAAGCCCACAAGAGGGGCAGGGCAGGGAGGCCACAGCCCTCACCTGCTGCTGCTCCCCAGCAGCTGGTATTCAAAGACAGGCTGCTTCTGCACATGGAGGCTTCACCTGGCCATCAGGCTTTATACCTGCTGACAGACCTGTGTCCTCCGCCGTCTAATCTCCTTTTAAAGCCATCCCTGCCCTTAGCCATCACCACATCCTGTGGCAGTGAGTTCCACAAGTTAATTCTACATGAAGCTTTTGCTGACAGTTTCACGGGACGGTCTCTGACTCTCTGGCCTGAGGCCTCCTTTGTGTGGTCTTCCCCATCTTCCTAGAAAAGGAGATCACAATGCACAAAAAGGGAACATCTCTATTCATCTACAAACTTAAGAACAGTCCATCTAGACGTTTCATTCACATGTCTCTGGGAAGCCTACAAGCTGAGCAGGAAGGAAGGAGTTCTTCCTCACTGCTGCTTTTCAGCATCTGAGATACACTACTCCTCAACATGGATGTTCCACTTGGCTAAATACTCATTAATACAGGGGTTGTCAAGTGTGTGACAGGGATTCCTAGATGCTGTTGACTACAACTCCCATAATCCCCAATGGCCAAAGACCATTGCAGCTGGGGATGATAGGAGTTGTAGTCAACAACATCTGGGAGACCCTGTTACAGGGAACACTGGTCTCCAGATGTTGTTGGACTATTGTGGCTGGGGTGGTGGGAGTTGTAGTCCAACATCTGTTATTAATGGAGCTGTCCTCCCTCCATACATCTAATCTGTCTGCCCCCCACCAACCCCCATGCTTCTGGACTGCCTGCCCCAGCCCCCAATCAGGTAGATGGTATACACACATTGCCCCTAGCTGGTAATTCTGGGGAACATAGGAAGCTGCCATATACTGAGTCAGACCCTGGGTCTATCTAGCTCAGTATTGTCTTCACAGACTGGCAGCGGCTTCTCCCAGGTGGCAGGCAGGAGTCTCTCTCTCAGCCCTCTCTTGGAGATGCTGCCAGGGAGGGGACTTGGAACCTTCTGCTCTTCCTAGAGCGGCCCCCTCCCCAAGAGGAATCTCTTCTAGTGCTGCTCACACTTCTAGTTTCCCATTCATATGCAACCAGGGTGGACCTTGCTTAGCTAAGGGGACAAGTCATGCTGGCTACCATAAGACCAGCTCTTCTCTCAAAATATAATGAAATAATATTAATTCCTCCTTGATCTGTTTGGGTTAGGAACATAGGAAGCTGGCTGCATCCCCTGAGGGGAATATCTGACAGTGCTGCTCACACTTCCAGTCTCTCATGCAACCAGGGCGGACCCTACTTAGCTAAGGGGACAAGTCATGCTTGCTACCACAAGACCACAAGGATGTCCACTGGATATGAATAGCCAATTGTACCACCAGTGGGCTTGAAGTTATAGCAACATGTATATCAACCAGATCAAAATGGAAAATAAACTAGAACCATCAACTCAGCAACCCAGACATAAATTCCACGAGTAAAAGTCATGCCAGTGGCAACAGCCACGACTGGGGGTGGGAAGCCCATTGTAGCAAAAGCCTTGCAGGTGGGCAGGCTTCCTCTCTGTGGGATGGTGCCCCCCCCAGTCCAGCCCTGGCTGGCATGGCGTGCAGGGCAATGGAGAACAGAATCATGCGGGCTTCTCCCTCTGTAAGGAGGAGGAGCTCTCTTGCATACTCCATTCTATCCCATTTATTCCGACCCTACGTTAGTATTTCTCCCCGTGCAGAAAGTGCCACCATATATCAATAATCGCACCCACCTTCAAACCTCTCCCCTTCCTCCATAGCCGCGGGGGGAGCAGGGCGGTGACCGTTTCTCATTGCCACCCTAACCCAGCAGATCTGATATCCTGCAATTGCCTCCCCGCTCAAATACAATTGTTCGCTTGGGTGTACAGGAGGCAGCCTGCCTTCTCCTGAGTCCATCCAGCCCAGGACCGTCTACTCTGACCACCGGCAGCAGCCCTCCAGGGCCCAGACAGAAGGTCTCTCGCATCAGCAGCTTCCTGGCGCTCCTCACTGGAGATGCTGCCAGGAAGGGAACTCGGGGCCTTCTGCCTGCAGAGCAAGGCCTCTCTCACTGAGCGAGGGGGAGCAGCCGGGTGGGGGGGGCCTGCAACGCACCTGAGAGGAGGGACAAAGGAGTGGGGTCTCCATCACACACACACAGACAGAGAGAGCCTTCTTTCTCTCTGGGTCTCTGGAAGAGCTCCCTCAGTGAGCCACCCACCCCATGGCCAGGGTCCAGAGGCAGAGGGCGCCTGGCTGCTTCCCCACAACCCTCACACGCTGCTGCTGCCACTTTTGCTCTGAGCCAGGCGATGACCGCCCAGCAAGGGGAAGAGGCAGGTGGCTCTCCAGCCGCAAGCCAGCCAGCCGCTGTGGGCCTCTCCCCCTCCTGACGCGCGCGGCTCCGACCTTTCCCTGCTCCTCCATCCCGACTCTGCCCAGTAGTCCCAAGAGGCCTCTTTGCTGGCGCTTTCGTCAGCAGCCCCCAAACTCAGCCTCCCTGCCGCCTGGCCACGGCCCTCCCTGCTTCTGTGACTCCTGGCTCCTGCCCCCCCCTCCCCGCGCCCCACACAGCCCACTCTGGGGCTCCAGCTGCTGCTCACTTCAAGACATTAGCAGCGCCAACCTTCTCCCTCCTCCGCCAGCCTCTCCCGCTGCCGCTGCCGCTGCTGCGGTGGTCTCCCTCCATCCCTGGCCGGGCTCCGTCCTCCCTTCTCTCTGGCTCTCCCCTCTCCTTTTCCTTCCTCCTGCTCTCCATCCTCGGCCTCTCTCGGGTCTCTCCCCAGCTTCTCTCCCTCTCTCTGTCCCCTCCCACCAGCTTGGCTTTCCAAGTCTTTGGCCCAGCCGGGCATGCCTCACACTCACACACACACACACACACACACACACACACACCCCACCACAGCCCCCTACCCCCGGCCAATGTGTGCAAGGAGGCCTTGCTGGGCTGTGTCAGGATCTGGCCATCACCCCACTGCCACCCCCACAGCCACCCCAGCCCCAGAACGCCCCCCCCCCTTGGGCCTTGAGGCAGCTCAAAGGTGCTGTGGGGAATGGCACTGCCCAAAGGCTCCCCAGTGGGAGAAGGGCCGGTGGGGGAGAGGAGAGGGCCCCAGAGAGGGGGGGGAGGAGGGGTGTGAAGGGCGGGGAGAGGAGGAGGGTAGCAGGGCTGCCTCCATGGCAGGGCGGATGGACAGGTGGAAGTGGAAGAAGCAACGGTGGTGGAGGGGAGAGGAAGGAAGGAAGGAAGGAAGGAAAAGAGAGAGAGAGAGCAAGCTGGGCTGCAGAGAGAAGAGGAGAGGAGGGCTGCCTCCATTGCAGAAGAATGGTCTTTGGACAGGCAGGCAGAGGGACTCAGGGCCACTCAACCCACATGCATGCCGGGAGATTACCTGGGAGTTGCTGCTGGGGGGTGGGGGAGGCTGGGGGGCAAGCATGGATGTGGGGGGGGGATGTGCGCTTTCTATGGAAAGGAGGGAGGGATTTCCAGGAGGGGATTCGGCACCTGGGGCCTAAGGCCCTGAGCGGAGCCATTCCAAAGGGATTCCATGCGCGGTGGGGGTGGCGGTGTGTGGGGAAGGGAGGAGAGGGGAAGCAGGTGCCAGAGAGGAAGGAGGGGTGGGGGGGAGAAAGAGGAGAGGGAGACCCGGCTTGGCGGGGGGAGGAAAAGAGGGGGGTGCTGGGCGCCGCCGGGAGGGGTGATGAGGCGGAGGAAAGATGGAGCGCGAGCGAGGCAGGCGCCAGCCGAAAGGAGGATGCTGTTGCTGGAGGAAGCGGGGGGGGGGGAGGCGCGAAGATGGAGGAGGAGGAGGAAGCAAATGTGGGGGGGGGCTCTGGCCTGGCGTGCCCGGCGTGGATCTGCACCCCCCGCCCGCTCGCCTGTGGGGTGGGGGTCGCGGCGGGGTCTTACCGGCATCAGCAGCGCCGCCTCCGGGGGGGTCCCGGGGCTCGGGGGCCCGCGCGGGGGGGCTCTCCTCCTCCGGCTCCCTCGACGAGCGCTGTCCGCATCCTGGGGGGGGGCGGCGGGCGGGGGGAGGACGGAGGCTGCTCAGCCGAAGGCCATCGCGGGCGGAGGACTGCGGGGAACGCGGGGGGAGGGCCGGGGGCTCCCCCGAGGAGGAGGCGGAGGAGGCCGCGCCGGGCAGCGGAGAGCGAGCGAGGATGGAGCAGCCCCTGCCGTCCGCCCGCCCTCCGCCGTCCGCCCCTCCCTGCCCTGCCCTGCCGCCGCCGCCGCTGCTCGGCTCCTTCGCTGCCGCTCTCCGCCTCGCCTCGCCCACCAAGCCCGCATCAGCGGCCGCGTCAGCCAGACGCCAGGGAGCCGCGCGCGCGGCGGCGGCGGCAGCGGCGAGGACGGAGCGAGGGGAGGGGAGGGGAGGGGAGGGGGAGGACCACCACCCCCCGCCCCGGGCAGGGGGGGCCGAGGAGGAGATGGGCGGGCGGCGGCGGGTGCCCGTCGGCGGAAGAGCGCCCTGAAGGGGCCCAGGCAGGCCAGCCGGAGGGAGGTAAGTAGGGAAGCTGTGGTCCTTCTCCGGGGCGGGGAGCGGGGAAGCAGGCGAGCGACTGGGGGCCCTGGCTGGCAGCGGGCGGGCGGGCGGCCCGAACCAGGAGGAGGACTCGGGGGGCTGGGTGGGGGGTGGAGGGAACAGCGCCCTCCAGGGGGAGGGAGGGAGGGAGGGAGGGAGGGAGGGGGTCTGGGCAGGAAAGGAGGGCAGCGGAGAGAGGGGAGGAGGAAAGAAAGCGGTCGTAGGAGCCGCCGAGGAAATGCAAGAGGCCAGGAGAGAGGAAGTGTCGAGGTGCTCCAGGAGTTCCGATCGCCGCTCAGCTGGGAAGCTCGCGCCGGCTGGCGGCGACTCTGGGCCAGTCACTGCTCTCTCCCCCCCCGACCTGCCTCACAGGGTGGTTGTGAGGAGGAGACCCCGCGCCGAGTCTGGCCCGCTCGCGACGAGGAAGAGCAGGAGCCCCGTCATGTTGGAGCACCAAAGAAACCGAGGCGGCGGCGGCGGCGGCGGCCCGGAAGAGAGTCTATGCAAGCGCAGCGGGCAGACGGCCAGGGCCGGGCGAGGCCGCGAGGGGGGCATCATCCGATGTGGGCAGTGACCAAGACACGCCGGGAGAGCGGCCGCCGCAGACCCCGCTCGGAAGGAGATGCCTGTCCATGTGGAGATGCTCCATAGAAGCGGGGGCGGGGGCGCATCTCGCCTTACCGGAGGGAGCCGCCGGCTGCTGCCCTCCCGCGCCTGCCTGAGCTCGTTGGCAGCCGGCTGGTGGCTTGGCGGGCGGCCTGCCTGCCTGCCTCCTCTCTGGGCCCGCCCGGCGGCTGAATGGCAAGTCGGGTCGGCGTGGGGGCGCACAGCCCGGCGGGGCCCTGAGCGGCGGGGCGGGGGCAGGCAGGGACTGGGGGCTTGTTCCGCGCCAGGTCGCTTGGGGGCTGCCGCGCTTCTCAGCAGCAGCCGACTGGGGGTGAGGAGCAGCCTAAGCCATAGGGCAGAGAAGGGGCACGCCTGCGGGCAGCGTGATGGGGAGACCCGGGGAGGACGCTCAGAGCCCGCTGGACTTTGGTGACTCTCCACGGGGAGGGAGCTCTAGGCGTGGGGGGCTGCTGGTGGTGAGGGCCCCTCGGGGAAGCTCTCTGGACGGACACGAGACATGCAGAGCCTTCCATTTGCACCACAACATAAGTTTGGTGCACTTTTGGGGCGGAGTGAGTGTGTGTGTGTGGTGGGAACATAGGAAGCTGCCATATACCGAGTCAGACCATTGGCCTACTCTATCTAGCTCAGTATTGTCTACCCAGATTGGCAGCGTCTTCTCCAAGGTGGCAGGCAGGGATCTCTCTCGGCCCTGTCTTGGAGAGGCTGCCAGGGAGGGGACTGGGAACCTCCTAGATGCTCTTCCCAGAGCAACTCCATCCCCTGAGGGGAATATCTCCCAGTGCGGCTCACACTTCTAGTCTCCCATTCATTTGTAACCAGGGCAGACCCGGCTTAGCTAAGGGGACAAGGCATGCTTGCTGCCACAAGACCCCCTGTCCTCTCAGGGGGACAGATGTCTGTTCTGGTCCTGATCTGAATCTGTCTCCGATACTGGAGAGCCAAACCCAGTCCCAAACATAGAAGCTCTTCTTCGGGAAGATTCCGTCTCTAGAGAGAAGGGTCCCAGAGCATGGCCCTCCTACAAATAGTTTTCATACAAGGAGACCCCTTTCGGACTGCTGAGTCTTTACTTTTTAGCAGGAAGCTGCAAGCAGAATTAAGCAGAATTAAAATAGTGGTTATGTGTGGTATTTTATATAGCCAAATATTATCCAGCAATGGCTACAAGATCCTTCTATAATGTTTACTCACAAGTAAGTCCATAAATGTTGTTCAGTAAAGATTTTATTAATTATAAACCTCTTCCTGGCAGATCACATCCCTTTTATTGCTTCCTGTGCCGTGCAGCTGAGAATGGAGAGGTTAAAAATAAGTTTGCCCCTCAATTGCCCCTTAATAAGTCAGCTTCTGTTTCTTGGTGGGGGTAAGCTGGTTTCTTTTCATTATTTTATTTTATTATACCAAAATAATAATCCTATTCATGCAGAGCAGACAGGAATAAAAGGAGCTAGAAACAGTGTCCACAGGGGACAAGTCATGGGAGCATTGTCAGGATTCTCAGGAACACATGAGTGTACAAACCGCTAGCATGGAAGGAACTTTATATGCAGGCTTTATACACGTTTATTCCCAATGGCATCCCCTCACCCTCTCCAAAGAATTCCTGGGAATTATAATTTGGTGAAGGGGATTTCCTCAGAGAGATGTCTAGCCTGCTCCTCCCCCCCTCTGCAGAATTACAGTTCCCTGGGGAGGGAGGATGGCTGTTTAAACCAGTCTGTTATAGTCTACACCCTCAGGGTGTCAAACACATCAGGCTTTCTGAATGGAAAGGCTTAACATGTTTGGGTTATAATTCTGCCCCAACAAATGCCAACGACTGATGGCAGAAGTTGTCACCCAGTGCTCCTGGGAACCCTGGGACCAACCCTGACCAAACTTACCCTGATCATGTGGGGTAAGTTTGGTCAGGTTATAGTCCTGGGGGATGGGGAGGCTTTTTAAATTATTATTAAGTGGGGAGCCCCTCGGCCTAGGAAACGTGGCCATTTAATCAGACTCCAAGAGCTGAAATGAATTTGGGGGATGGATATCATTTGTTAAGCAAATGCTCCTAACTTAAATGTATTTGCAAAAATCTGATCCCCCTCCCCGCAGTTAAATGCCCCCATCCTGCAATATGTTTAATTTATGAATATTGTGGATATAAGAGTTTGGAAAGAGGCAGAAACAAACAGTGTGAAATTCTGAATCTGGTTGTGTGATACTTAATCCGCAACTAAATTTTCAATTAAAAAAGAAAAAATCACGAAAGCCCAAAACCTGGGACTGGCTGTATCTAACCCCAGCACAACACCCCTCCAATGGCTGTTGCTGTGTCTACCTTACTTTAAAAAAAAAAAAAAAGATTGTGAGCCCTTTGGATTCCATCTTATTTATTAATTATTTTTCTATGTATACCACTTTGGAAACTGTTGAAAAGTGGTATATAAGTAGTAGTAAGAACATAGGAAGCTGCCATATAGTGAGTCAGACCATTGGTCTATCTAGCTCAGTATTGTCTTCACAGACTGGCAGCAGCTTCTCCAAGGGTGCAGGCAGGCGTCTTTCTCAGCCCTTTCTTGGAGATGCTGCCAGGGAGGGAACCTTCTGCTCTTCCCAGAGCAGCTCCATCCCCTGAGGGGAAGATCTTCCAGTGCTCACACTTCTAATCTCCCATTCATATGCAACCAGGACATGTTGCATATGAATGTTTAGCAATGAAACCAGGGCATGTACCCAAACTGCTGGCCAGTTCTAATGAACCAATATGTGGACTGCAGTTCGGTTCAAATTCAATTTTAATTCAAACCGAACCACCAGAGACGGTTCTGTGCACACCCCTAGTTTGTGGAGCTGTTTTTTTATTTTTTTAAGTATTTTGCAGTTAAAGTATAAAGTATTTAAAGTATTTAGCTTAGCTAAGAGGACAAGTCAGGCCTACTACACAAGACCCACTCTCCTCTCCTTGACCAGCTACTACAAGTAGTACTAGATTTGAACAGGGTGCCTCCACTTGGCAGGTTTTAATTTCGGTTCCAGTGGACCAATATTTCTTTCTCCTGTTCAGTGATATTAGTACACGAGAATGCCCTGCTTCCTGGTGGGAAGCAAGAGGGGCGGGGGGGGGTCATTGTGGTGCTTTGCCCCTTGCATCCATGAGCGTTGGGCCAATCTCGTTTCTCACCATTCACAGGAAGTGTTTAGCCATGCAAAATCTGCATAACAAATATGATGTGTTCTCACAATCCTTTAATTCTCACTTTATTTTAAGTGCGGTCACATTCCTTCTAGTTTTCGTGAGCAAAACACACATGTATGAGAATGACTAAGTGTTGGTGCCTTGTTAAATGAGAAGACCTGCTTAACAGCACTATAAAAGAAAGAACATAAAATATAAGAGATATGAGTTTTTGGCAGTATCCAAATTGCTAAATAAATCCGAGAAAACCAAGAATTTAAGTCCCCCTTCAGCAACAGAAGTGGCATAATTAAGGGGCAATTAATCACAAATCCCCCATCCCACTGTGTTGAACTGGACACAATAAAACATGCTGAACCTGCCAACAGGAAGCTTTTGATTAAAGGCACAGTAGTCCCAAAAAACTGTCCAGAACAAGCTGAAATTGGGTTTGCAATTTATTGCAAAACACATAGACAAAACAAAATAATCACAATTAAGGTCTGAGCAAATGCTGGAGGGCAACCCAGAAAACACGGGAATGTAGCAATTTAGCAATGACTGTGTCAGGATGCTGCATAAAAATTGAGTGAACAGGAGATGGAAATTCCAGAGGGAAAAGGAAGCACAGCAATGCAGATAGCTACAGAAATGTTAAGAGGGGCCTTAACTTGGAGTGACCCATAGAAAACATGCCAGCTGTTGACCCACAGTCAAATTCTTGCAGAGACCCATTGGCCAGGGGTGGGAAGATGGAACTTTGAATTCAATGTGCTTTGCACAGGCCTAACAAAAACATCAACATTGGAATATTCACAGTGTGGGGGGCTGGTGCGATGTGACTGTGTCACTCACAGCCATGAGCAACTTGAAAAATGATTTCAGTGTCTCCCACTTCAATCCAATGGATGCTTACTTGGGAGGAAGTAAGTTAGTGGGGTTTACACCTGAGAAAACACCCATGGGCAGTGCTGTGGAGAGGATGGCCAACTTGTAGCAGCCCACCAAGAGAACAAAGGTTCAGACCTGGGTCTCCTCCATCCACGGCTTATCCACACTGGTGTGAAGGGTTTAAGGCAGGGCTGCTCAACTTTGGCTCTCCTACAGATGTTGGCCTACAACTCCCATAATCCCTGTTTATTGGCCACCGTGCCTGGGGATTATGGGAGTTGTAGTCCAAAAACAGCGGGGGGGCCTGTGTTGAACAGGCCTGATTTAGGGTCTGTTTCAATCCCTACTAGAGTTTATGACAAACTGGAGAGCACGGCTGCCAGGGAAGTGGGATGTGGGGGGACAGAGAGGCAAGGCCCCATCATTGTTCTGCCACAGAGGAGGGCGAGGGCGAGCTGGTGGGGCTGCGTCCCTCCCCAGAGGCATCTGCAACGCCTTGCATCAAAACGAGACAGAGGGCATGTGTGGGTCAGCATTGATCTGGCCTCCCATGCATATTCATGGCTGCTGCTGGTGCCCAAATGCTGACTCCAGGAAAAGGGGATGGTGTCGGATCAGGCTTTGATCCCTGCTTAAAAATCAATGTGGAAGGAGAATAGATGATGAACAAGACCCATTTCCCATCAATAGAACCTTTGGCCCGAGGAAGGGCACTCCGCCCACTGAAGAGAGAGCAGTGGACAGGGTCCAACCCGCTGGGATCCCAAACAGGGATCTTTGGAGAGAGGGTCCCCCACCCCCATGATTTTGCCTTGCCTGGGGTCTGCTAGAAGATTGGGACGGGGAGGAGAGAAGTCCTTGGCGAGCAGTCCTTGCCTGACCCAATCCCAAGATGCAGCTACTTCTAGGGTGGAGAGAGTGACGGAGCCGGCAGGGGCTGGGGAGTTCGGGGACTGCGTGGCCCCCAGAAGCGCCAGTATGCCCTGCGCGAGCGTGCAGGGCATACTGGAGAGACCCCCGAGCTGGGAGGCTGAAAAGCAGCCTCCCGCTGGGGGTCTACTCATGAGTAGCCGCGGCACAGAGCCACAGCACGGCTACTCATGATCCCCAAAAACGGGTTTGCGGAGCGCTCGCTCAGCGAACCCGGTTTAAGGAGCGGGCTACTTGAGCGGGTTACCTGCTCAGGCGCCACCCGACTTGCAGCCAAGCCCGGTGGTTCCCATGGTGGGACGAAATTGGGCTAGCGGAGGCTAGCCTGATTTCGTCCCATCATGTGAATAGCCTCTAAGTATTGTGGTAGTGAGCATGAACGGGGCCCTTTGCTAAGCAGGGAATACCTTGGTTTGCATTTGGATGGGTTACATGTGAGCACCGTAAGATCTTCCCCTTAGGGGATGGGCCCGTAGCTCTTGCTTTGCCTGCAGAAGGTCCCAGGTTCACGCCCTGGTAGCATCTCCAAGAGAGGGCTGGGAGAGAGACTCCTGCCTGCACCCTTGGAGAAGCTGCTGCGGGTCTGGGTAGACAATACTAAGCGAGATGGACCAAGGGCCTGACTCAATCGAAAGCCACTCCTGTGGCCCTAGGAATGGCAGGAGATGAGGAATGGGTGTATCTCTTGCTGGTGGGCTTCCTTCCCAAATGCATCGGGTGGGGAACAGGGTGCCAGACTCGAGAGGCCTTGGTGTTGCAGAGAGGGGCCCCCAGGTGCTGCCCCCTCCAGTCAGAGTGTGAACCGGCCACCCCTCCACCAGCCCGTGCTGCCCCCATGCCAACCCCCCACCCGAAAACACCACCATCCCTGCTTGCTCTCCCCCTCTCCCTCTGCTTGACAGCCTTTGCCAAGAGCTCCTTTTCTCTGGCTCAGCACTGCCCCACTTCTTCTGGCCCGGAGGCTCCAGCAAGACAGGCGGGGTGTGTGTGTGTGTGTGTGTGTGTGTGTGTGTGTGTGTGTAATTAGCAGCTGCTTCTCACATCTTGGCTGCTGTCACCCATCTGCGCAGATGATGTCCCCCTCCCTCTCCCCCCTCCCTGGCCCCACCCAATATTCCTGCCCCCTCACACCTCCTAACGCTCCTCCTGTGTGGGGCAGCACTTGCTAATTGGTCAGGTGGCGGCTATGGCTATTTCTGCTCTGGGTGCAGAAACCACCCGCCCGCCCCAGATCACAGGGGAGAAAGCGCCCCGAGAGAGAGTGGGCATTAAAGCACCCCCACTGGATGGCTCTAGAGAGCAAGAGAGTGGGTGGGTGAGGGGCCAGGGCTCTGCCCCAAGGAGCTGACACTCTACAATTGACACAGAGGAGATAGCAGCGAGAGGAAAGGGAGGCGGAGACCAGGATAAACGGGGGAAGAACAGATCATTTCACTCACCCATCCGAGTTAGAAGTCATGAGGACTAGGGGATTGAGTCATTCTGAAATCATTTTTCGAGCCTTCAGGGAAAAAGAAACCATTGAGGAAGGGCTTGAAGGAGGAGAGGAGGTGTTCTGGGAGGGAGTTCCAGGGCTAAAGGGAAGCAGGAGAGGAAGGGGGCACTGTCTGAAAGACCAGGAGGCCTTCAGGGCAGGGCTGGCCCGTCTATCAGGTGGTCCAGGGCACCAGTTTGGGGAGGAGGGCTCAGAAGTAGGGCCAGAATATAGCACTGCTGCCTGCTGTTCTTTCCCTCCCTCTTGAATTGCACCCCGAAGTACTGCCCAGTGGGGTAAGAATGTCAGAGGCAAGCCTGCACCCCGCTCCCCCAAGGGCCTGCGCAGTCTGCACCCCCAAAGACCACAGGCCAGCCCCCAATAGTCTCATCAGCTGCATTCCCCCTCTTGAAGGTGAACGGCCTCTCTCTCGTTTCGGCATTCATTTCCGAAAAGAAATGGCCTCCGACTGGATTCCCAGATTCACAGCTGCATCTTTTCATCTCTGATGTGTTAGAGTTTTGCCCCCATCATAGTCTGGGGAACTCTCTCCCACTGGATCCTCAAACCAGCACAAGCTAGTCATTTGCAGGTCATCCTCACTGGCTGGTCACTTCTCAGCTGGGAGCGCCAATACCAAACTCCGCCAAGGGCGCCAAAGAGCCGAGGGCCCACCATGTTTCAGGGCAGTAGCCTTGGAGGGACAAAGGTCACCCCTTTTGCAGGGGAGCAACTGCACAGAAGGGGGCCTGCCTTCATCTCCTGATTGTGGGCTTCCAGAGGCATCTGGTGGGCCACTGGGGGAAGCAGGAGGCTGGACTAGATGGGCTTCCTTGGGCCTGATCCAGCAGGGCCGTGCTTAATGCCTTGCAGCTTCTTGTACAGGTAGATTGTAATAGGCCAGAGAAGTTCCATTTTCAGTTCTGGTTTCTTGATCCTAAGCAGCAGATTTCCAGGGCGAATCTGTCTGCTCAAACATCACGTGCTGCAGTGAGAGGGTGCAGATGCTCCTGTGAGTTTTTTCCCTCCTGGTCACACTGCATCAGGGTTTGTAGTCTTGAGGCTGGGGAAATGTTTTGCAGTCCCCCTGCAAGTGTGTCTTGCCCCTGGGAACAAAAATGGTTTGAAGGCAATCTTGCAACGTTGCAGCAACACAGAGGGCTGAGCTCATGCAAATAACGGCAGCCAGGCAGAAAAGGGCTACAATATGGAGTGTGCAGCTGGGGTTGGCCTGAGATGATGAACATCGTTTCATGAAAACGCAGATATGGGGACAATGCATCACAGTTGTGTGTGCAGGTATGACTCAGGAACAGATCTGCTAAAAGCACTGGGCCGTTCACACAGGTGTGTATACCAGGAGTTCTCAATTGTGGGTCCCAGATGTTGTAGGACTACAACTCCCATCATCCCCAGCCACAATGCCTTAAAACAGACGGTGATGGACATTGTAGTACAGCAATGTCTGGGGACCCAAATCACAGTAACATCACAGGACAGTTAGTCACGCAATGCTTCAACACTGGATGACCTGGAAGTGGATAGGTCAACACACTCGACTGGAAATCGCGGTGAGTTGAGCCACGTGATAGGAAGTTTTGCCTGGGGTTTTGTGACTGGTGATGATGGCTCCTACACACACGTCAACATAATGCTGCAGCTATGCCTGTGTGAATAGGCCACAATAGACTTTTGGGACGGCTGTCAAAGTTTTTGGATGAGGATTTAGGAGCAAGAGGACTGGAGTATTTGACCCAACTTCTACATCCGTGTTGGAAGGAATGGCAAGGAAGCAGATTGAGGCTAGACACTAGGAGGATTTCCTGAGAGCAAGAGCTGTCGGGACAGTGGAACAGCCTGCCTCATGAAGCAGTGGGCTCTCCTCCCCAGGGTGCTTTCCAGATTACACCCTATGAGAGTGTCACTACGTGTCCGCTAAGTGTGCTTCCGTAGTGCCTGTGTTTTGACATCACGGTCCCTGCACTATCAGCAAGGAGCCCTTCACATTTCCGATGCCTTCTTTCAGATTGTATCCTTGCGTTTGTCGTACAACGTTGCATGTGCGTTGCAAAAATAAAAGCTGTATTTTCCCATTGTAGGAGGGTTGTGCAAACTATTTTACGTTTTCAAAACAATCCTCCTGACAAGCCGAAGCATTTTACTGCTGAACAGCGAATAACCTGGAAAGCACCCTAGAGGTTTTCATGGTGGAGATGGAATTCCAGTGCCTCAACCTTTTGCACCAACTATCCTAATGTCCACTAGGGGCATTGGGAGTAGAGGTAGTGAGTGAGGGTCTCCTTACCTGTCCCTGCTTGCCTCTGCTCTATGACCCCTGCCTTGACTCCTCAAGCACTTCCTGTAGGGAGCCAGGCCTATTCCTTTCCTCCGGAAGGTGGGAACATCTCTCTCTCTCTCTCCCTACCTGTCCATTATGTAGCTGATAGATAGGATAGGTCTTTCCTATCTCAAATGTACTTCACCAATAAACCTATTTAGTTTCAACTCTACAGTGTTCTCCCTGCGCGTTCTTTAAATAGCTCCAACAACTCAACTCTGCACTCTGTCACTGGAGAGGTCACTTCCTTGGACTTTGGTCAAATAATCACAAACCCCAACATTTCAAACAGAAGATGGAGGGGTACCCTAGCAGTTTCCTGCACTGAGAGGGGGGCGGGGGTGGACTTTAAGACTTCCAGGGTCCCCTCAAACTCTAAAATTCTGTGACATGGTTCTGTAAAATCATCCTTCCCCTCCTCTAAAGGTAAAGAGTGCTGTCGAGTCGGTGTTGACTCCGGTGTTGACACCCACAGAGCCCTGCGGTTGTCTTGGGTAGAATACAGGAGGGGTTGACCATTGCCTCCTCCCATGCAGTATGAGATGATGATGCCTTTCAGCATCTTCCTATATCGCTGCTGCCCAATATAGTACCAGCGGGGATTCGAACCGGCAACCTTCTGCTTGTTCGTCAAGCATTTCCCCACTGCACCACTTAAGATGGCTACTTCCAGACATAGTACTTGACCCCATCTGTTCCTTTGCGCACAAGTGTGCAGTGCACACCCTCTCACTCCCCCACTCCGCCACCACCTCTGGAGCAAACGCGCACTTCCTTTGTCCTAGGTTGGCTGAGCCTTCTCTTCAAAGAGCCGCGAAAGCCCTCGTCCAGTGAGTGGTGTCTCATGGGACGGTGGGGGTGGGGGTGGGCGGACATAAAAGCCTAAGAAGAGACCCGTTGGATCTCACCCAAGGAGGAGGTGCACCTTCTAGTCCAGCACCCTGTTTCCCACAGGGTAGGCAACTGCAGATGCCTCTGGGGGCGCCACAACTAGAAGACGAAGGCCTGCCCCTCTCCTGCTGTTGCTCCCCTGCAGCTGGGATTCAGAGGCCTCCTGCCCTGCCCTGAGCCTGCAGGTAGCCTACAGCCATCAGGACCAGCAGCCATGGGTAGACCTGTCCCTCCCAGGACTCCTCCTGGGTTCCAGTGGAAAGAAGCCTAGTCAGAGGCTCAAGCAGCAGTAGCTTGCAGGTCAAAGCAGGGACAAAGGGTTTTTTCGGAGGCTCAGCGGCTGACACGTGGTCCCTCTATTCTTTGAGCAGCTCCGTTCTCCTTCGTGGCCTCCTGGTGCCATCTGGTGGCATCGGGGGGCTATGGCGGGCAGCAGGAGTTGTACAGCTCCCGGGGTGCATATTCCAAAGTGCTGGGCTGGGTAGTTCCAGGGGCTTCCCCGGTCTTCTTCAACCCCGCCCTCCAACGGTGGTCGTCAGAGCGACTTCTCTGGGCATCTCCAGTGGTGTCGTGCTGCAGGGACGGGCAAGGATGCAGTCCTGGTACTTTCCCCTCTCCAGGGTCTCAGCAGAGATAGTTTCTACATGGAAATCATTTTGATTGTTTGATTGACTGACTGATTGATATACCGCCCTTCCAGAATGGCACTGCTCTTGCTATTCCAACCATTTATTACCATTTCCCGGTCTTAGGAACATATTAGGAAGCTGACCCTTGGTCCCTCTGACTGGGAGCTGCCCGCCAAGGTTTCAGGCAGGGCTCTTTCCCGGTGCAGCTTGGAGATGCTGCTGCCTGCCAGGGATTGAACCGGGGAACCGTCAGCATGCAAGTCCTATGGGGGACTAGTGCCAGGACATGGAATTCCATGACAGGGAACGCCCACGGAAATGCACAATTTCCTTCCAAATGGCCACGGAATGCCTTGCATGAAATCCCCTGCCTTCCTATGTCCACTTGGAAGGAACCAGTGCATTTCAGTGGCCGTTCCCTACCATCCGTTCTAATACATGCCCGAGGTCACATTCCATGATCCTTGACTTCTTGTAACAAATAATTGCATCTCTCTGAGGGATGTGGCCATTGGGATGGGCGTGGTCAGGGTGGATGTGGCTAGGGGGGCTGCCATGGAAATTGCCCCCCCTCCGCACTTCTGCATTTGCAGCTACATCACTGGGCATCTCACCTTCATGGCACCACTTGGCTACCCCTGAGCAATGTCCAGAGGGATTTAATTTGCAACAGGGGGCCTGGAAGGGGAAACAGGAGCTGGGAGAGAATATATATAATTAGTGGTGTGAAATAAAGTGTGGGAGGG
Organism: Hemicordylus capensis; assembly: GCF_027244095.1. NCBI lineage: Eukaryota > Metazoa > Chordata > Lepidosauria > Squamata > Cordylidae > Hemicordylus > Hemicordylus capensis. The sequence continues at coordinate 1,940,468 of NC_069662.1, read as the reverse complement.
AGAGAGGGGAAAACTGAAAAGATGGTGTTTTCAAAAGAGAGAGAGAGAGAGGTATATATTTATATACCACTTTTCAACAAAAGTGTGTGTGCAACAAAAGCACTTTTCAAAAGGTGCCTCTTTGCTTAGTTTGCAGGGGACAGTGAGCAGAAAAGAAAGTCAGTGCTTAGAAAAAAAGTCTTGCTCAGTTAGGAGAGAGAGAGAGAGAGAGAGAGAGAGAGAGAGAGAGAGAGAGAGAGAGAGAGAGGCATCACCATCATGCAGGGCTTCTCAACCTTGGATCCCCAGATTATGTTGGACTACAACTCCCATCATCCCCTTCAGCCACTGTGACCAAAGCCACCATGGCTGAATTCCAGGAACAGCCTGGCAACCCCCTGCCACAATTCCCCCCCCCGCCCCTCTAACTGAGCAAAGAGGCACCTTTTGAAGTGGTGAGTTTCTTACATTGATCTTTGGGGTGGGCGGGGGAAGCAACTGACCCCTCTCTTGCCCCCAGCACATGCAGCATCCCTCCGGTGGCTGTTGCTGGGGAAGATATGGGTTTTTAAAAAAAAAATTGGGGGGGAGATAAATTTTTTATTGAACCAACAAGCTACCAAAGCATACAGTACGTTGCCAGAGGTTGGAAAACAACAGAGTTCTGAGGTATGTGTAAACCATACTGTAGCCAAAGGAAAAGGGTTGTTGTTTTTTTTTAAGTGATCTTAGATGTGACACCCTTGATCACCTGAAGGTCCATTTCCACAACTTGTCCCATTGCATTTTTGGAGGAGGCACATTTGTCTTTCTGCACATAGCCTTACTGTCTCTTCCAGCAAAAAATCACTGTCTTATCCACGTGCATCTCTTGGTCACGTCTTACCTCCCCATTCCTATGCTGGCACATAGTGTTAATGCCCTATAGGGTTACTAGCCTGATTACAAAGTGGGGGACGCTGAGTGAGAGCAAAGTGAGAGCACCCGTCCCTTTTCCTCGAGGGCTTTTTACCGGGACCCCCAACAGGAGCTCCGTCACTTGAACCAGAAGTCAAGTCTTCCCAAGTCTGTTTGTCCAAATCAGGGCACTCTCTAATCACTCGCTTACTCTCCTCCACACTGTCTTGGCCACCACACACCCCTTTAAGAAGTGCGAGTGGGTTTCCCTGAACGTTGTGCCAAGGGCGCTGGCTTCTGGCTGGCAGGGAATTCTGGGACACCCTTGTTGGTCTTCTGGGAGCCGTGCTTTAGTCGCATGTCGCTGTGCTGTGCTGGGGCCTCCCTTGTGTTTCTTTTTAGATTGTGAGCCCTTTGGGGGCAGCAGGGAGCCACTTTACGTATTTACCTCTTCCCCCCTTTGAGGACTTGCTGGTGGAAAGCAGTATATAAAACTTAGTCATGATCTGAGAGAGAGAGAGAGAGAGAGAGACCCTCTGGCAATGGCTTGCTCATATCCTCCCCGGGCCAAGTCACAATCCCCCCTCCTCTACCTCCCCCTACAGGCTGCCTGGGCAATTGCATCACAAACCCTCTCCCCCTCCCAGGCTCAGGCCACCATACTCCCCACCTCTCCACCTGCTGCCCCCGGGGACAGTTGCCCCTGAGTCACACGGAGGGGAGGGTGGGGATGTCGGGCTCGGCTAGCCGGCTGCTGGCCTGTTGCCTCTCCCATGGGGGAGCCCAACTCCTCTTGCCACCTGTCCCCTGAGGGCTGCTGTCTGGACCTCCAGGAGACCGTCGTCATCCTCGTCGCTCTGATCATCTTGGTGCAGCTGGCCCTCAGGCTGGCCACCGTGGTGAGGTCACAGGAGGGCTGCTGTCGGGCAAGGGCGTGGCGTGCAGCTTCCCAGCTGGGTCAGCAGCCGGATCCAGCATCCAGGCCTGGTTGTGGGGGGGGGGGGCCCTGCTTCCACCAGGGCTGGGTGTGTGTAGACTCGGGGGCTGCTGGAGGGATGGTGGGGAAACAGGAGAGGGTGTCAGATGAAGACTCGGAGGTGGCTTCTTGCTTGGGGCAAGGACTGGCCAGGCCGAAGGCATGGGTGGCAAGACCAACGGACAGCAGCCCCAGTGGGCCAGTGGGGCGAAACTCTAGGGCTGGCCATGGGTATAATAACCACACATCTCCCTCTCCCTCTCTCCAGCTCTGCTATTATGTTTGCTGCCTTCTTGGCTCCTTGGTTGGAATGATCTTTGCTAAAGGTGAGTTGAGGGATGTCTGGAGGTTGTGGCATGATGCTTGTGTGGGCATGTCCAGGGGCAGACAGAAGAACAGCCCTGCTGGGTCAGGCCCAAGGAAGCCCATCCAGTCCAGCCTCCTGTTTCCCACAGTGGCCCACCAGATGCCTCCGGGAAGCCCACAGGCAAGAGCTGAAAGGAGCAGGCCCTCTCTCGGGGGGGGGGGGTGTCGTCATCTCTCTCTGAGGTCATGCCCTCTCCGTCTCTCCTGTTGCTGCTGCCCTGCAACTGGTATGGAGAGGCATCTTGCCGCTGAGGCTGGAGGTGGCCTCTAGCCCCCAGATTAGGGTTAGGGTTAATTACGCACTGTGTGAAAAAGTAATTCCTCTTGTTGGTCCTACATTTCCCAAACTTCAGTTTCATGGGATGGCCCCTGGTTCTAGGGTTGAGAGAGAGGCGGAAAAGTTTGTCTCTGTCCACTCTCTCAGCTCCATGCATAATGCTATTCACCTCAATCATGTCTCCTCGTAGTTGCCTCTTTTCCAAACTAAAGAGCCCCACATGTTATAGCCTTGCCTCCTAAGGAAGGTGCTCCAGGCCCCTGGTCATCTTGGTTGCTCTCTTCTGCACCTTTTCCAGTTCTACAGTGTCCTTCTTAAGTGACCAGATCTGAACACAGTTCTCCAAATGTGGCCGCACCACAGATTTGTATAAGGGCATTATAATATTAATTTTTCCCCAATCTCCTTCCTTATGATCCCTAGCATGAAATTTGCCTTTTTCACAGCTGCCGCACACTGACGACAGTTTCAACGAACTTTCAATGGCCAAACCTGAACTTCTTGTGCGTGTTTGTTTGTTTTTCTGTTTAGCATTCTTATATACCACCCCAAACCCTGGTGGTTTACAATAAAACAACACAGATTAAAACAAAAATCAAAACATTAAAACAATTTAAAACCACGATGAATTCTAGAAGGCTAATTAAAAGTCTGGATGAACAAATCCATCTTTAAAACCCTGTTAAAAGCTGACGGAGATGGGGAGGCTCTTATTTCAGCAGGGAGTGTATTCCGAAGCCTCGGGGCAGCAATGGAGAAGGCCTGTCTCTCAGTAGCCACCAGACAAGACGAGCCGCTCTGGTAGCAACTGCAGACAGACCTCCCCAGATGACTGATCTCTCTATGTAATTCTGGACAACACTCCAGTTTTCCCCACTACGGTTCCTGAGCCTTTAATGTGACAGGCAGAAATTCTTCCAGTGCAGCTTTCTCCAGAATGGTGGCAGATACAGTTCTGGGGAATTCAGCTGTTGGATTTCTTTTGAAGGCACATGAACCCGGGCAGCAAAAGAAGGGAACAGTTCTTTAACTACCTTCTAGAGAAGATGTCACGACCCAACTTGCCTTTTGCTTCAAGTCACTCTGCCCTCATGAAGAGAGCTTTCTGCTTCTTATATGGCAGCATATCTACACAATGCATGCAAAAGATTTCATTCATTCATGTGCCTATTTTCCAGGATGACAGGATATTGTTTTTATGGGTTTTTTGTTATCTTATCTTGAGGCTGTTCCTTCATTTGTTGTCTCACGTGGCTGACTGATATTCTTTTATGCTGCCTTAAGAACCTCCTTCAGTGTTATTTTTCTTTGGCAGTTGCATTTTAAATTTGGGGGATGGAGCCATGGTTCAGTATAGAGCCCCTGCTTTGCACGCAAGAGGTCCTAGATTCATTCCCTGGCAGAATCTCCAGGAGCATCTCCAGATGGGGCTTTTAGCTTGCTTCTCCTCCGGAATGGGGTGGGGTGGGGGGCTATTCACATATCAGCCAGATTTACCCTGAAGTCCCCGCTCCAGACATGATTCAGGCTTTTAATTGCCCGTTAGAGCGTAGCCCGATTTATGTCTGGCATAAAACACACTTTTTGTGTCAGTTTTGGGGGCCAATTCGAACTCACAGTAAAGCCTTGAAGTAAACCCTCTGTAAAGCCTGCTGTCTGGAAATGCTCCGAGTAGGACTGGGAAAGTGTTGGAGTTTCTAATTATTTAGCAAAGCACCCACAAAGGAAGCTCCAGTTACAGAGCAGAGTGCAGAGTTTAGTTGTTGCAGTTGTTGAAAGAGCGTGCATGGAAAGTGTTGTACAATCAAAACTAAATAGGTTTATTGGTGAAGTACATTTTGGATAGGAAAGACTGAGTCCTATCTATCAGCTACATCATGGACAGGTAGGCAGAGAAAGAGAGATGTTTCCATCTACTCTCCAGGAGGAAAGGAAGAGGGCTGACTCAGCACAGGAAGTACCTGAGGAGTCAAGGCAGGGGTCAGAGAGTAGAGGCAAAGCAGGGACCGGTAAGGAGACCCTCACTCGCTGCCCCAATGCCCCTAGTGGTCACTAGGGATAGTTGGTGCAAAAGGCCCATGCCCTGGAACTCCATCTCCATCAGAAAGACCCCGACTGAAACCTTGGAGAGCTGCTGCCAGTCAGAGTAGGCAATAGCTAGAATGGACCAAGGGTCTGACTCAGTATAAGGCAGCTTCCTGTGTTCCTAAATGTGCCTAAGTCATGATTGCTCTGACATGTGTGCTGGTTTGGGAACATTTAAGTTGATAAACAGATTGTACGTTTCCAAATAGATAGATGAGAGTCCTCCCTTCTCCCCTGGTATGTATGTATGTCTGATTTCTAAAGTGCCCTGAATGTCATAGTTGATCGTCTGTGAGTGGGAAACAAGGTCAGGAGTGGGGAGCTTGTACCATGCCCCAGCTGGGTAGGAGGGGACGGAATTTGGGATGGGCATGCTTGCCTACCCAACGAGCGCCCTGCCTCTGGGCCTGTTGTACATTCACAGACCATCAAATATCAGGAGCACACACAGCTCCCGGACTGGGGTCAGAGGGTGCTCATCCAACCCTAGCAGTGACCGGGGCACTATCCAGATTACTCGCTGTTCAGTGGTAGTTTACTTCGGCTTGGCAGGACCGTCTTGAAACCGTAAATAAAGGGTGTTGCACAAAGCCACCAGCAGGGGGAGCAGCCTTTTCTAGCTTGCGCGAAACTCCTACAACGGGAAAATGCAGTTTTGTTTTGTTTTTTACAGCGTTGTAGTATTGTAACTCAAAGATCAAACCTGAAAGAAGGCATCGGGAATGTGAATGGCACCTTGCCAACAGCAAAGGGGCTGCGATGACAGAACACAGGCAGCATGGAAGCACACTTAACGGACCCATAGTGACACTGTTGTAGGGTGTAATCTGGAAAGCGCCCGTGAGAAGAGCCCTTAATGGCCAAAGCTCCTTGCAAAGGGCGCTGGGGCTTGAAGGCATGCTGAATGGGGAAACATTGCCCCCCCCCACCCTGCACTTTCAAAGAGCAGAAATGACCACAAATTCACATGCCTGGAAGCCACGTGGGTTAAGCAAAGGACAGGCATGCAGCGCAGACTGCATGGACCTGACCTTTGAGTTTTGCTGACGGAAGTGGAGGCAGAGTCAAAGAGGGTTTCAGGTAGACAGACTTTGGCTGCACAGCACTGGGGTCCAGGGACTCTGGAGCTGTGCCAAGGCTTCGTAGAAAAGACGAGGCTCCTTCACATGATGACAACCAGGTTCGGAATTTGTGCAAGCCCTGCCCTACTCTGAGAGCTGGACATGTGCGAGGGGGAAAGCAGGGGAGGAGGGGCAGGTAGGGACCGTGGCCTGGGGCAGGCTCCTGCTGGGTCGGAGGGCTGTTCGTCCTACAACAGCTGAGTGCATTTGCTGGCCAGGAGCCCTCTAACCTAGCAAAAGCCTGCCCCACGGCCACTGCCTGCCCCTCCTCCCCTGCTTTCCCCCTCGCACATGATCACAGACTCTTGAACTAGGGTAGGCCAGGTCTCCTACCCTATTCATGACTGTGTGAACAAACCTATGGTGCATTAATTGTCCCCTTTGCTAAGCAGGACCCCCCTGGTTTGCATTTTAAAGGGAGTCTATATGGATGAGCACTGGAAGATGTCCCCCTTAGGGGATTGGGCCAGAGATCTGTAGAAGAGCACCTGCCTGCTTGCATGCAGAAGGTTCCCAGTCCCCTCCCTGGCAGCATCTCCAAGAGAGGGCCGGGAGAGACTCCTGCCTGCAACCTGGGAGAAGCCGCTGCCAGTCTGTGCAGACAATACTGAGCTGGATGGACCGAGGGTCCGACTCGGTAGAAGGCCGCTTTCCCTGTTCCTGTGTTCCGATGATGTTTCAGCCTCAGATGTTCAGGGCTGCTTCGCTTTCTCTCCTCAGAGGACACCAAGCTGAAGGCTGCCGCCCCCAAGGTGAAGAAAGCCCAGACCCGGAAGCTGTCGGCCCAGTGGTCGGAGCAGGAGATCCCCCGCCGCCGGCAGCGATCCGAAAGCAGCTCCCCGCAACGCCGCTGCCTCCACTGCACCCTCGAACCGGTCCGAGTCACCATGAACCTGCAGAACGAGACCTCCCCCTTCGGAGAACAGCCCCGGTTTGGGCGCCGCCTCTACCCGGATTACCCGCCATTGCCCTCGCCCCGTTACTTCAACTGCGAGTGTGAGGCCCGGCCCCGACTACGCACCGCCTCGGCCCCCTCGGCGTATGCCGTCACCCGTTACCGGGATGTCGGCTGCGGCTCCTCCGAACCCATCCTGAGTGCCAACGGCAGCGCCCCAGCCCCCCAGACCAACGCGCTCGTGGGGCCGGTGCCTGACCCCTTCCCACGGCCGCCGGTGGGAGAAACCCCGTATCATGCCGCGGGAGCCGCCGAGCAGGCTGAGTACCCGAGAGTCCCCCAGCGCTCCCACCGGCCTGCCAAGGTCTATATCTACCCAGTGCACCCGCAAACCCCTCCAGGGAGCCGGTCGGCCAGTCCAGAAAGGCTCCACCGGCGCCGGCGGGCCTTGACGAGCAGCCAGGAAGAGCAGCCCCGTGACCGCAGTTCCCGAGAGCGGCATCGGCGAGCACGGGAGCCTGAGCCCCACCAGGGGATCCCAAGCCTGTCCCGCTTGCAGACCCTGAGCAACACCGTGGGTGGCCCCAGCGGCCCCGGAATGGGCAGCCACAACATGGGCGGCCCCGGAATGGGCAGCCACAACGTGGGCGGCCCCGGAATGGGCAGCCACAACATGAGCGTCCCCGGAATGGGCAGCCACAACGTGGGCCCAAAGTTGTCGCCCCTGGAGCCCTCCCCTGGGAAAAAGCGGTACTTGTGGTCCGACCAGATCACGAGCACACCGGACTGGGTGTTCCGCCCAGCGAAATAGTTCCAGGCCGCCCGGCAGGGAAGTGAGCAGGACAGGAGGAGGAGGAGGAACAGCAAGAGGGGGAAACCAAGCCCCGGGAAGCCCTGACTTGACTCCTCACCACTGGGTTGGAAAACAAGAAATAAACACAGTTCCATCAGAGATTGTGGCTTGCTCCTGAGATCTGTCTTTGCGCTGCAGTTCCCCGGCCCATGGAGAACCCAGAGAGCCAGACCCTCAGGCTGCTGCCAGCTCTCTTGACCAGGGCTGCTTCTGCGCTCTCCATAGCTACCTGATGCACAGAACCGTAACAGGTGACTTTTCGTTCCCGGAAACAAAAGGGATATGGAGAGCCCCAGGTGCTAAATGTCTAGCTCACAATGTTTTTAAAAGCAGAGAGCATAAGAAACCCAAATGAGAGGAAAGTTGGTCTTGCAGTAATAAGCATGAGTTGTCGTTGTCCCCCTTTGCTAAGCAGGCTCCACCCTGGTTTGCATTTGGATGGGTGGCCACATGTGAGCACTGCCTGCTGTCAGCTATTCCCCTTCGCAGAATAGCGCATAGCTCAGTGTGGGCCCCTGCATTGCACACAGAGGTTCCCAGCTTCATTCCTAGCGGCATCTCCAAGTAGGGCTGGGAGAGACCTGTTGAAGGAAAACTCCACTGCCCCCTTTCACACAGTTGTGTTGCCTCCACCACTGCCACTGGCCCTCCCTGCCCACCCACAGCAGAAAGCCGTGGCTGCTGCGGACGCCCAATCCCAGGAGGGTCCTGCTTCAGTGGCCCGTGCAAAGTCATGGGATGCCGCTTCTGGCCAGCGTCCAACATTGTCCGCCGCCCCTGCAGTGCTCGGCCAAGAAAGCTAAAGGGAAGAAGAGCAGTTAACAGGCCCGCCATTAAAGAACGTTTCCCTGGCAGCTTTGTGTAAGGCCCTAGCTCTGGCCCTAGCTGCTGTCTACAGGCCACAGAGGACAGGAATTCAGGGTACAGTTCCATGAGATCTCCACCCAGTTAATTAGGCCGCTGCCTACCACCCCAGACTTCTCTCCAGGACGTTCCCTCTGACTTGACTCCCTGCAGAGGAACGGGACACTATTCTCCGCAACGGCCACTAGGCGACACCAGCACCTGCCATATTGCAAACAACCAGGACACTGAAAGGCAGGATGTCCAACCCTTTCCGACGACAACAGGGCGGCCGCCATCTTCCAACTCAACAGTTTGCAGAACCTGCAGGTCGGGGAAGGGGTTTGGGGTAACAGCTGCAACAAGGAGACTTGTGTCTGCTGCTTTGCTTACAGTCGACCAATCTGGTCCCTTGGTATTGTGTGAAAGAGGGGAAAGAGGGGGAAGGGGAAATACCTCTGTTAGTGGATACAGGTGCAACCCGGTCCCCCTGGCCCATGGAGGACGTGGCAGCCCTGGCTCCATCTGGACAGGCTGCAAACGCTGGGGGAATGGGTGGCGTCGTGATACCCCATCCAGCTTCACACCCCACTTCCGCACAAGTGGGCAGGTCCCCTTACTGGTGGTCATGCTTTTTGCTTCAGTGACACCACTCTTGCAAACCTATTGGGAAGGGACCTGCCATGCACATTAAGAGCTGCCCTTGATGGCACTCCAGATGGAGTGCTTGGGGCTAGTCCCACTGATTCGGCCCCACAGCTCATCCTGGCATTAGCAACGGAGAAGCGCCTTGCTAAACAGCTCCCGGGGTGGCCAACCGGAGGCGCTGCAATGCCTACCAGCCTCTTTGTGGGCTTTCACACCCCTATGAGGTGGGGAAGCTGCCACGTCTGTGAAGACTGCGGTCCAACCTGGCCAACCCATCCTATTCATTTTTGGAGACCCACTCCCGGCTGAAGTGAGGGGGGATTCCAGCTGGCCATTGATTCCCTTTTTGCATTTATATTTTTCTTAGTTTTCTATATACCAATGTGACTTCCAGTTCGTCTTTCAACATAGTTATACTGTAACATCTATATTTGCTCTCATATAAATATTTTCTTCATATTTTACCATAATGATCCTTTAGTTTCATTACTCAACCAAATTCCCCAACTGTTATTTTTACATTTCAAGCCCCGTTGATAAATCCAAATTTACATTGTTTTTCATGTACTACAAAGAGGGTTTCCAGTCTATTAGAAAACTTCCTGAATGGCCATCTCTTACTAAAACAGAAAATTTAGAAATTTCTGTTTTCTTTCGGGATTTCTTCATTAATTATGCCCCACAGAAAGGATTCAAGTCTCTTGTGACATACATTTGAGAATCTTTTTAAATTCATCATAAGTCATATCCTAAGGCCTCTTTACTTCTCTGCAGGACTGCCATATGTGTTAAAAGGACCCCTCGCTTTCCATTGATTCCCTTGTGGATGGGTCCTGCCTCAGAAATCAGGCAGGCAGGCAGGCAGTGTCCCGGTTAGGCTGCGGTTAGGCTGCTGTCACTGCGTTTGCTGATCTGGAAGCCTTTGCTCTCCCAGCCCTTTCTAGCACACAACCAGCTGAGCTGGACGCGCACCTGCGCCCCGGTCTCTGGAACCAGAGTCACAATGCACACGGATTCAAGGTATGCTTGGGGGGGTTGCTGCTTTCTCGGGGTGCTTTGGAGGGAACGGGGTTTTCTTCCTCTCTCGTGCACAGCTAGTCGCTGCTGCACTCCTGGAAGCGATACTGCTCCCTTCTGCACTTGCTGTTGTACACTGTCGTGCTCACACCTCCTCTAATGCTCCTGTTGCGAAAGGAAACTGGCGTGCAGACCAAGCAGCTAGGTCTGCAGCCCTTAAGGGCCCTCCAGCCCAAGTAATATTATTTATTTATTTTTATTTATTTATTACATTTATAAACCGCCCCATCCAGAGGCTCTGGGCAGTGTACAACTACTTTTAAAAAGACATAAAAACCCACAATTCAAAACACAGTGCTAAAAACAATAGGAGAGGAGAGCTGGTCTTGTGGTAGCAAACATGACTTGTCCCCTTAGCTAGGCAGGGTCTGCCCTGGTTGCATATGAAAGGCAGACTAGAACTGTGTGCACTGTAAGAAATTCCCCTCAGGGGATGGAGCCGCTCTGGGGAGAGCAGAAGGTTCCAAGTTCCCAAGAAAGGGCTGAGAGAGACTCCTGCCTGCAACCTTGGAGAAGCTGCTGCCAGTCTGTGTAGACAATACTGAACTAGATAGACCAAGGGTCTGACTCAGCAGATGGCAGTTTCCTAGGTTCCTATGTACGTGCAAAGGCTGCTCAGCTGCTAGAGCTCCCCTCTCCTTCTGAACTCTCCTCCCTACAGTGGGCCACTTCCCTGGGGGGACACCCCCTTGGGAGCACGCTGGCTGCACTTCTGCCCCAGATGGCACCTGGGACCCTCCGGATTGCCATTCTGTGGCTCCGCGTGCCCTAGCTGAGCATTTGGTTCATATGGCTCACAAGCCTCCCAGCACCGAGGCCTGTCATTCTCTGCAACCAGGTGACTGGGTCCTAGTGAAGGCGTTTAGACGCAGGAACTGCCTGGCACTCCGTTGGGCTGGTCCTGTTCAAGTGCTGCTGACCACCCAAACGGCCGTCAAGGGAAAAGGAAAGGCTACCGGGATTCATGCTTCCCACTGCAGAAAGGTTCCAGCGCCAGCAGCTGATCCAGAAAAACCGGAAGAATAAGGACTGGTGACCATGTGGCCAGACCCACCGTCAGCATGAAGGTTCCCCCAACAGCTCTAGGACTGTTTAGTTTTATGCTTTGCATCTCCACAGTATACAGAGACAATATTGTGGTGAGATTCTCCTACAAGGTGGCACGGGCATTCAATAAGGCCGGCTGCCGGGTCTGTCGTCACATGCCCACCCACGCTAAAGGTGGGCTGTCCATGATCCCCATTCTTCTAAATGCCACGTAACTCTCTGATTAGGATTGTGCCACTTGGGGGAAGAGGAGGAACCTCACTTGGGCTGATACTGTAGACAGGCAGCGATCCACTCCTTGTGCCCAGGGAGGGAGAGTTCTGTTTCCAGTGCAATGGCACTGGTCCACAACTGGGAAACAGCTCATGCCAAGTTACTTCCATGAAAAATGGGGCTACCATAAACAGTTCCTATATTTTTATTTATTATTATTTACATTTTATATCCTGCTCTTCCTCCAAGGAGCCGAGTGACAGTGGCGGGGGGCAGGTGGAGAAAACGGTGGCAGCAGCAGCAGGTGGGTAAAGAAAATGGTGGGGGCAGGCAGGGGAAGAAAGCGGCATCGGCGGCAGGCGGGGTGGGAAAGAAATTGGCATTGGCGGCGGTGGGTGGGCAGGCAGGGGGAACTAGAGGTGCAGCTGCTCTGTGCCCGGCCCAGCCAGTATTTATTATTATTATTATTATTATTATTATTATTATTATTATTATTATTAAGATTATGCACACACCTATCAATCATAAACATTTACTGTAGAAGATTTATACTCAAGAAACAGCTCTCAAAGCAGTTTACAAAGCAAAGGAAATGAGATGGTCTCCTCCTCCTGTCCCCAAAGGGCTGGAAACAATCAAAAAAGAAGCCCAAGGCAGACTCCTCCAGGACCAGCAACAAGGTGCTACTTGCCCTGGGAGGAGGAGCAGCAGAGGGGAAGCTAATTTCAAAACCCCCAAGAACCTTGCCGTGTGGGGCGGGGTGCATGTACTCCAAGGAAATGCGTCCTCTAAGCAAACTGAGCCTTTCTTTGCAAAGGCTCTCTTGCATGGATTGCCGTTCTCGAGAACCACCAAGCTATCCCGGGCACAAGCTCCCCGCAAAGGCTGCATTTCTCTGCGCTGAAGGGAATTGAGTGAAACTCCCTACTTCCCAGACACCTTTGAGAGCTTGTCCGGAAGAAGCTCAGCCCAAGACTACACTTCCCAAGATGCTTTGAGGCACACCTGGAGAAGGAGCCGTACAAAGACTACATTTCCCAGGGTGCTTTGGGAACCCCTGCTGGGGAAAAATTTGCATTAAGATTATACTCCCAGAATACTTTGGGACATGCCTGGGGAGGAACCAGCTGGGACCACATTTCCCAGCATGCTTTGAGGCACACCTGGAGAGGAGGCACTACAGTTCCCAGCATGCTTTGGGACACGCCTGGGTAAAGACTACAAAGACTACATTTCCCAAGATTCCCCGGGAAACAGATTCTTTGGCTGGGTGTGGCATCTGGCCAGGTAGCAGCAGCAGCAGCAGGTGTACGGGATGGACTCCCACGCTGCGGAAGGAAATCCGGATTAAGGGAAAGGGGCCCCGAGTCCCTGGAGCTGATGTTTGGCTCTTCCTAGCAAGCAGGTAGAGAGGAGGAGGAGGAGGAGGGTGGGAAGAAACAGAACGAAGCAGGAATAGAGGAGGAGGAAAAGGTGTAAGAGGAGGCAGGAAGTGGGCTGGCTGCTGGCTCCCGTTTCTGCCCCAGGATCGAGAAACCTCTTCATGTTTTGCCCCCTGCTCTCTCCACCCTTCTTGTCTCTTTGTTGGCTTCTCCCTTTGCTAAGCAGGATCCACCCTGGTTTCCATTTGGGTGGGTGACTGCACTCAAGTGCTGTAAGATATTCCCCAGAGGGGATGCGGCCATCGCTCAGTGGAAGGGTATCTGCTTGCATGCAGAAGCTCCCAGGTTCAATCCCTGGCAGCATCTCCAGGTAGGGCTGGGAGAGACCCCTCCTGCCTGAAGCCTTGGAGAGCTGCTGCCAGTCAGGGTAGGCAGTCTCGGTGGACCAAGGGTCTGACTCAGTGCAAGGCAGCTTCCTGTGCCCCTTCCTTAGCTGTGTGAGCAAAGCCCCTCTCTCTGGAATCCGCCACAACCCCAGTTCTAATGCCCAAGACATTTTATCAGGAGATGTGTGGGGTGGAAGGGGTCGCTTATGATCCTAAGATCTCTCCCTCCCTGCTCCTTCTCCCATTAAGCTTCCCTGCACCCCCTGTGAAAGGAGGACTGTGCTGGTGGGCATGGCATCCCACTCTGGGGAACACCCCCCACCCAAACCAGCTCCGGCCAAACCCCTCACAGACCTGGACTTCCGCTCTGGAGCACGGATCGAGGAGCTCAACCAACTCATCCAAGAATACGAAGCCAGGAACCCAAGCGTCCGGGACCTCTCAAAACTGCACCAGGCAAAAGATGCCATTTTCTCCCTGCTGGGTGAGTCGGGGGGGGGGGGGCAAGAAACAAGAGCCCCTCCCATCCTCTCAAAACCACTCCTTCCTCCTGCCCCAAGGCTCTTCATACTTTTGTTAGGTTTCCAGCCATTAGCAATGATAGCCTAGACATCCACAGTTGAGTGTGCAGAACTTACTGCCACAAGATGTGGCGATTGCAAGATGTGGCGATTAGGTGACTTTAAAAGGGGATGAGACAAAAGCACGAAGGAGGAAAGGAGAGCTAGTCTTGTGGAAGCAAGCATGACTTGTCCCCTTAGCTAAGCAGGGTCTGCCCTGGTTGCATATTTATGGGAGACTTGATGTGTGAGCACTGCAAGATATTCCCCTCAGGGGATGAAGCCACTGCATCTCCAAGAGAGGGCTGAGAGAGATTCCTGCCTGCAGCCTTGGAGAAGCCGCTGCCAGTCTGTGCAGACAATACTGAGCTAGATGGACCAAGGGTCTGACTCAGTATATGGCAGCTTCCTATGTTCCTATGAGAAGGAGAGAGATCTCTGTATGGAGCCTCTGTTTTCAGAGGGAGTCCACCTGCAAATTCTAGACACTGAAGGGCAGTAGCAGGAAGTGGGGCGGCCACTTGCCTTCGTGATCCAAAAACCGCCCTACCCAGTTTGGGCTTGACAGATTACCATGCCCACAAAACGCGAAACAGGAGCACTCCTACCTTGCGTCCAAAACTGGATGCGACCAGTGTCCCCTCTAACGGGGATTCCCAGATGCTGTGGACTACAACTCCCATCATCCCTAGCCAAAGGCCATTGCAGCTGGGGATGCTGGGAGTTGTAGTCCAACAACAGTGGTGGTGGGGTGGCCAGGAACAGCGGGCAGGTAAGTCGATGCCCGGGCAGTGAAGGGTGGGATGCCCACACTCGCCACCTCATCACCTGGGCAGAGGCTCACCTCGCTTCTGGTGAGGCAGTCCTGGACATTGCAGTCCGGCAGCTTCTGGGGCCCCAGAGCTGAGGACCCCTGGAGTTGGAGCTGGATGGACCCATGGAAGTCAGCTTATGAAAGCTTCTGTGGGCTTTCATAAGTGCCACGTGTGCTCCTAGCGATGGAGCTGGAAGCCCCACGCTTGACATCCTCCTGGTCAGGTGAGTCTTCCCCACCTCCCTCCACAAAACCTTGGTCCTCTCTGGCTTGCAGAGCAGACTGGTCCCCATCTGGCCTGTGACCAATTCCCTGCACCATTTCAGCACTGCTGCTGCTCGGTCTGGAGGTGACGAAACGGAGAACCGGAGCTGGGAGTGTCGCCTCGCACCGAATCTCTGGATGACCTTCTTCAGCAGTTCCAGGCACATGTCGAGAAGCGTGTGGGGCAGGATAGAGCCCTGTGCGACCCCACAGCATGGAGTTAAGGTTCACTTGGGGGACAAACCACCCCTCAGTGCCACTTTGCAGCCCCACGCCCCAGCTTTGAACAAAACGTGGGTGATGCTCACCTAGTGTGGTTCCCCAACCTCCTCCGTCCCCTCACGATCTTTCTCTCTCCTCAGGTCAGGTCCAGAAATCTGACGGGAAGCTTCCCCTGGTCAACCGATACCTGATTCTCTCTGGTGGCGCCCAGCAGGGCACGGTCAGCCTGGACCCAGGGACCCTGCGCCCCCTTTCCCTCGGAGGCGACTACGACGTGGACTTCACCCTCCTGGTGCCCATTCTGGATGCCGCCGGAGTCCCCGTCACCTTGGACATGAAGCAGAGCCTCCCGGGGCACACCCACTTCAGCCTGCGGCCCTTCGATGCTGAGACGGTCCACCGCTGGGCAGACTGCTGCTCGGGCGACGAGGCCTTCCTGTCCGCCCAGCTGGTCTCCGACTGGTTTTTCCGCTGCGTGGCCACCGCAGCCAAAGACGTGAGGGTGGAGCACCGCGGCTCCGTCGCTTCGGTGGTGGTCTCCGCCGGACCCTACCGAGTCCTCTACGACATTGTCCCGGTGGTGGCCCTGAAGGGCTGGCCGGAGGTCGGAGAGCCGTGGCTGGGTCAGGCTCACTTCTGGGATGGCAAACTGAAGGACGAGGAAGTGGCCAGTGGCTTCTACCTCGCGCCTTCCCTCTCCGGGGCCGACTGGCGCCTGGCGTTCTCGGCTAGCGAGCTTCACCTCAGGAAGATCCTCCCCCTCCCTCTGGTCCATGCTTTCCAAGCAGCCATGGCAGTCCTCTGCGCTGGCCTCTCCGGGGGCCTGGGGCCTTACCACCTCTTCACCTTGGCGCTGTGGTCCTGCGAACGGCTGCCTGCCAGCTACCTCGGCCGGGAGGAGAACGCTGCCCACGCTCTGCTGGGTCTTCTGGACGACCTCTCCGCCAGCTTGGCCCACAGGCACCTGCCCAACTACTTCCTGCCCCAGTGGAACATTCTGGAAGGCCTTTCCCAGCGAGCCATGGCACACCTGGCCCAGGAGGTGGCCAGGGTGAGAGCCGACCCTTCCAGGCACCTCCGCCGTGCCGTGGAAGGGGCCAAAGAAGCCAAGAGATTAGCCAAGGCCTTCCGGAACCAGAGTCCAGCCCCCACGGTCTCTCAAACCCTTTGAAGGAATGGATTTTGGTGAGCAGCAGATGTGGGCAGACCTACCTCCGGTTCTTCATGCAACTGGCACGGGGAAAGCGGTACGGTTCCAGGAATCTCTTCTCAGTGCCTTTCGCAGAAGTACAATTGAATGGCTGGAACTCGGATTCTTGAAATCTTTCTCCGCTTCCTCAAATTTATGGATCCCGGCAGCTGGTAGGAGGAAGATCCTGAACCGGTTCCTGTGTTTTCTCATGAGGCAGGGAGCTCTAATGGATTAGGAGAAATAGGGCTGAGAAGTGAGTGTTGGGGGTGGGGGAAAGAGATCGGAAGAGCTGTGACCCAGGAGTCAGAAAGCCAAGATTCCTGGGTGTTCTCCCCACAACCTTAAATTAAATATGTGTAGAAACTTCTGGATGTGCCTTAGGTCTGTGCTTTCAGTCTGTTGTCCTCTGATAGAGAGTCTGGCCAAAGAAGTAACCCAAAAGTCCATGTGGCACCTATGAGGTTGTCCAAAGCAGAGCCTCTCTTCACCCTAGCAACAGTCTGGCATTTTTAGGGAGAGGTCCAGCCTTTGGGTGGGGTGCCCCAACCTCTACCAAAGCAATGAGGAATTACCTTGAACAACCAAAGTCCAGGTTTTTGGGGTTAGGCTGCTATAAAGCCTCAGGGGGAAGAATGAATATTAGGAATCCCTAACCTTAGGTCCCCAGATGTTGTTGGACAACAACTCCCATTATCCCCAGCCACAGTGGTGGGAAACAGTCCAGTAACATCTGGGGACCAAAAGTGGGGAACCCCTATATTAGGGTATCGCTGCAATAGTTACACTTTATGAGCCAAAGATAGCCTTGCTCCAAACTGTGACTTGCTACATCGGCAGTGAAACGTGGGTTTATGGTTCTTCCTTGAAATGACTTTTGGTGTCAGCTCTAAAAAAGAAAACGCAAACAAAACAAGTCAGGTCTATTTTTGTGCAATGGGATTTGCGGGGAAAGTGTTCTGTAGACTCTGGGATGCAGTGTGTTTCCTTCGAAGTGGCAACCTTGGTCTGTAAGGCCTCTGTGAATAAAGATTGACATGCAAAGCAATATTTCTAACTCTTGTCTGTTGGTGGGAAGAGGCTGGCTGCAGTGTCACCTCTAACAGGGATTCCCAGATGTTGTCGACTACAACTCCCAGCATCCCCAGCTGCAACTGGGGCTTCTGGGAGTTGTAGTCAACAACATCTGGGGAGAGGAGGTGCTGGATGAGGGGCAGAGGCGGCTGGGGTAGAAAGGGCAGGGTGCCCAAGGAGGCTGCGGCCAGGAGGCCTGAGTTGGGGGGCGGGGGCGGCATAGCAGTGGGCAGGGGGTCCCCGGTTCAGTCCCGGGAAGCCTCTCCAGGCAAAGTGGGGGAAAGACCCTTGTCTGAAACCTGAAATGATGTGCATGTTATGTCCTGTGCTGGCCTGCAGGGGGCACCAGAGGTGCATTTTTAAAACCAACTTTGCTTATAGCCTTGTGAGGAATTAGAGGGCATCTGTCTGCCGGTGTCCCCATCGCTGCAGATGTCTGAAGGAAGAAGCATCCGTTGTACCTCTTTTTCTGGGAGGATGGGGAACGGCTGCCGCAGATACTGCTTTAAAACAGAGCTGCTCAAGGTCGGCCCTCCTGCAGATGTTGGACTACAGCTCCATCCTCCCTGACTATTGGCCACTGTGTGGCTGGGGGTGATGGGAGTTGTAGTCCTGCAACAGATGGAAGGCTGCAGTTGTGCTGCCCTGCTTTAAAACTTTCCCAGTTGGGGATGGAGGTGATGGATGTCGGGGATGGAGTTGATCACAATGGAGAGTCCTGGCTCTAGGTGATGATTCTGTGACTTTATAGGAATAGAGGAAGCTGCCACATACCAAGTCAGACCATCAGTCCATCTAGCTCAGCATTGTCTACACAGACTGGCAGCAGCTTCTCCAAGGTTGCAGGTAGGAATTTATCTCGTTCCTATCTTGGAGATGCTGCCAGGGAGGGAACTTGGGACCTCCTGCTCTTCCCAGAGCGGCTCCATCCCCTGAGGGGAAGATCTTCCAGTGCTCACACTTCTAGTCTCCCATTCAGATGCAACCAGGGCAGACCCTGCTTAGCTAAGGAGACAAGTCAAGCTTGCTACCACATGACCAGCTCTCCTCTCCTCTTGTGAGTGAGGATGGTCACCCCATGCTGCATAGAACTGGGGTGTAGCATCTGAGATGGGGGGGTGGCATGGGGAGGGGGTTTGCCCACCCTACAAAGATAAGACTTGCATTGTCAAATCAGACCAGGGTCTGTCTAGGCCAGCATTATGGTGTTGAAAGGTAGAGTTGCTATTTCCACAGCAGCACAAACTTCTGAGTTAGAACAACTTTGGGCTGGGGTCTGTGCAGAGGAGGAGGAATAGGTTGTGTGGATGAGGGGGGGTGTAGTCTGGAGCAGTGTTTCTCAACCTTTTTGGACTCAAGGACCGCTAAATCATTTGTGCAGAGTGTCAAGGACTGCTACATTCTTTGTGTGCAGTTTCCCGGACCAGCAGTTAGTAGAGGGGTTTCAAGTTTAATTTTATTTTATATATCTAAGACTTTATACCGGTCCAAAACTTGCATCTACTTGCAATTAACTTGCAATTAAAATAATGTCATAAAATAAAATTTGTTAAACAATAAACTATTTTATTTACATACTATTTACACAAGAAATTAATTAAGAAATTAAATAATGTCATAAAATAAAATTTGTTAAACAATAAACTATTTTATTTACATACTATTTACACAAGAAATTAATTAAGAAATTAAATAATGTCATAAAATAAAATTTGTTAAACAATAAACTGCATTTTATTTACATACTATTTACATATCAAAATGCACACAATGTTATTGTGAACATTATATTCAAATATTTTAGGAGCAGAGGAAGAAGTCTGATAATGAGATATTCAAAATAAAACCTTGGTATGAAAACCAACAATATTCTTCCTTTCCATGTAGCCATAAATAAGAGCCATGTCTGCTTACTGGAAAGTATGCATTCCCAAATTCCAAGGAGACTCTTAGTACATGCATATAAAAAAAGAATCATTAAAATAGAACACATTCAAGCACTATTTGAATGCTTGCATTACTTTCTCCCAAAAGCAATATTGGGGCTGTATTTGTGAATGGCAAAGAGATGACAAACTTTTGGTACTTCTGCAACAAGACAGTGGTAGAAAGGGTGTTCTCCAAAGCCATCCTCAAGCAAGCAGATCTTTCCCAGTCAGTACTACTTGATCCTCCATTTCTTCATATCTAGCAAGCTCCTTTATGAGGCGCAGCAGGTCGGCGCAGCCCTCAGACCGCGCGGCTCGGAGATGGAACGGGGCCATTTTCGCGGGGGGCGGATGGGATGGGATCCGGGGACTGCCTCTGTTTGCAGGCCAGTGCTTCTGTGCAGCATCCCAACTCTGTGGCCATGCACAGCACTGCTGGCTTATTTAAGCCCACGTAACGTGGGACTGCAAAAGAAAAGTTGCAGGAGACTCAGAGTTGTAGCGGAAGAAGAGGGAAGCGAGGCGTCGCCAAAACAGAGAAAGGGCTGGAACAGAAGAAGCGGCTAGGAGGAGTAAGAGCGAGCGAGGGCGGGCGAAAGGGAGAGGCTAGCAGGTCGGAGTGGGGTTTGAGGGCAGAGAGGCGAGGGAGCAACAAGAGGCAGGGATTGGGCAGGGCCGAGGGAGGAAAGCCCGCAAAGAGCGGAGTCAGGGTGAGGAGTCTGCGCCAGGGAAAGCCAGATTAAGGAGTGGCACTTTGGGAGCAACTTTTGTCGAGTGCGGAGCGAAGAAACTTGGAACAGGGCCATTTTCCCGGGGGGGGGGATGGGATGGGATCCGGGGACTGCCTCCGTTTGCAGGTCAGTGTTTCTGTGCAGCATCCCAACTCTGTGGCCATGCACAGCACTACTGGCTTATTTATCCTCAATGCTCTGCTCTCCACTCCCTCGCGTGAGTCCCTGATAGTTGAAGAGCAGGAGAAGCAGTCGACGGCGGCGGCACAGGCACAGTCAGGCGCCAAGCATCCCCCTGGCAGCACAGAGGGGAAAAAACCGCAATCTCAGTGGCAGCTTCTTCAAGTAGCTTTGGGCCGATTTGGCCCGTCTTCGGCCATGTGGGGGCGGCGGCGGCGGCAGCTTCTTTGGCCTGAAATTGGGCCTTTGTGGGGGCGGCTGGGCGGCGGCTGCAGCCGCGGCAGTTGTTTGGGGCAGGCAGTAGTTTGGGCCTATTTCGCCGTCTTCGGTCGTGTGGGGGCGGCGGCGGCTTCTTTAGCTTCTGTGGGGGCAGCTGGGTGGGCGGTCGGTGGCGGCGGCAGTCTGGGCCGATTTGGGCCCAGACTGCCGATTCTGGGCCTTGATCTGGCCATGTGGGCGACAAGCGAGAAAGCGGCAGGGAGGGGTAAGTAAACCCTCCCGCCCTCCTAAATATACCCCCCCTGCAGTTGGTCAAAGCAAACACTCACAGCCTCAGCACCTCACTTATTTTTAGCCCAGTAAGTTTAAGCAGCTCACCTTCAAAGATCTCAAAAAACCACCTTCCAGCAACCACCCAATTTCTCCGCTCACTCACTCACTGACTGGGCTATCTTCCCGCCTCGGCACAAGTCCCGCCCCTGCTCCACCCCTATTGGCCACTGACGTTCCAGGAGCCTCGGAATTTCCGGGGAGAGAAAAACTTTTACAGCGGAGAGAAAAGCGGATAGAAAAACAAGCGTATTCAGTTTGTAGCCCTGCCTTCCTAGTCGCGGACCGGCACTCAAGCCTCTGCGGACCGCTGCCGGTCCGCGGACCGGCTGTTGAGAAACACTGGTCTGGAGAGTCCTTTGTGGGGTTCCTGGCCCTTAAAATGGCTTGGCCAGCCAAGGAGGCAGCTGGTGTGTTCCTGTCCCTGGAGCGCATGCGTGTGTGTATGTGTGTGTGTGAGGTTCAGCTGTGTAATTAATTTCTGGTTATTAAAAGCCTTGGTCAGGCCCAAGGAGGCCCATCTAGTCCAGCATCCTGTTTCGCACAGTGGCCCACCAGATGCCGCTGGAAGCCTACAGTTGAGGGCCTGCCCTCCCTCCTGCTGTGACTCCCCTGCAACTGGTACTCAGAGGCATCCTGCCTTTGAGACTGGAGGTGGCCCACAGCCCTCCGACTAGTAGCCGATGATAGTCCTCTCCTCCATGAACTTATCCAAACCCCTTTTTAAAACAAACAAACAAATAAAAATTTATTTATTTATTTATTATTTCTCTATGTAAATCGCTTTGGAAACTTTGGTTGAAAAGCGGTATATAAATATTTGTGGTGGTTGCTGCTGCTGCTGCTCCCCCCCCATCCTCCCCACCCACCAGACTGGAACTTTACAGCAAAGTGTCAGACAACCCAGTCCTAGTACGTCGTGGTCCTATAGCTTGGATGTCTCACTTTAAAAGGCCTCCGCGTAGGGATGTGCATGAGCTGTTCGTGCAGCCGCAGGCAGGACAGGGAGCCGTTCCCTTAAACAGCAGCTAAGGAGCGCCGTACCTGCTCGCCCCCACCCTGGCGCTTTTCCGGCAGTGGTGCCTGCTCTCCCCGAGGCCACGCTTTGCTGGAGCGCTGTTCCTGCAGCTTCTGCATGCGCATGGCCGGCGCCACTGCCACATGCAGACTTTGGGAGAGCGGAAAGAGCACCAGGGGCCGGCGTTGGCAAGCAGGTCAGGAGCTCCTTACCTGCTTTTTAAGAAAACTGCTCCCTGCCCCACCGAATCGGTTTGGTGCTTCCCAGAGAAAGCGACGAACCACCTTGTGCACATCCCTAGCCTCCTAGTTGAAAGAAGCCTCCTTCCTCTGCCCCAGAACAAGCAGCAGAAGGCAGGCCAGGAGACGCCTCCAGCCTCCCAGGAGTCGGGCCAGACCCTCCTTCACTTCCTTCCTGGCCAGGAACTGGGCTGTTTGAGACCAGCTGTGTGGCGGCGGGGCGGGATGCGGATTGCAGCTGGCCTGGGAGGGACCAACCTCTCCACCCCCACCCCGTCACTCCTGCTGTAGATGGCCTTGGACGAGAAACTAAAATGAACCTGGAGAACAGACTGGAAGGTTTGGCCTCCTCTCAAAAAGGTGGTAGAAATGATTCTAATGGAGGAGGAGAAGCGTCCGGCCCTGTTTGGGAGCTAGGGGGTGCTCTCCCATTTTCTGCTCCTGCATGAGCAAAAAATCCAGGTTGCAGCAGCCTCAGGCAGTGACCGTCTCTCATCTGGAAAGTGGCCGCCGGGAAGGAGGGAAAGGTCTCTGCCCCACCTGACGCTTAACCCAGGCCTCCAACTTTCTTTGTACTCGCATGTGAGCAGAAAACAGGGGTGCCCACACAGCTCCAGGACTATAGCAGGGTTAGAGGTGTGAAGGCCGGGGAGGGGTGGCTTTTTTCTCTAGGTAGGATGTGTCTGCTACTCTTTGAATCATTGTATGAACTGCCATAGTATTTGCTAAGAGGGATCTACCCCATTTTGTGAGTCTCGAGATGTTTTAGCAAGCTTCCTTAAGAAGGTTAGCAAACGAACAACATTAATGTCCTGAATCCTGACCTCTATAGTACTTAATGTATGGCCAACTCCTTGCTTCCCCAGTAAAGGCCACCCAGTTTTGCTCCCCCAAACTAGTTCTGGAATTGCCCCTGACCAGGAATCCCTCCAGGAACGTGGTCAAACATGTACTACTCTGCATGCTGACGATCCCACATTCACCAGCTGGCAGCATCTCCATGCAGGCCTGGGAAAGAAAGCCCCCTCCCCATCTGAAACCCTGGAGATCTGCTGGTGGTCAGAGCAGATAAGATTGGATTAGATGGACCAAGGGTCTGATTCAGTATAAGGCAGCTTCCTATGTTCCTTTCTAGCGACCACATAGACAGATCCTCTCCAGGATGATGGTCTGTCTTCCACTTGGCCTTTCAGGTCTCTCAGCGGTGCGTTCATGGCTGTCGTGATGGAGTCCATCCGCCTTGCTGCTGACTGTCCTCTTCTTCTCTTGCCTTCCACTTTCCCCAGCATTAGGGACTCCTCAAGGGAGCTGGGTCTTCTCATCATGTGTCTGAAGTATGCTAGTTTGAGCCTCGTCATTTGCACCTCGAGTGAAAGTTCTGGATGGATTTGTTCTAGGATCCATTTATTGGTTCTCCTGGCTGTCCATGGTCTCCTCAAAAGTCTTCTCCAGCACCCAAGTTCAAAAGCATCAATACTTTTTCTATCTTGCTTCTTCAAGGTCCAGCTTTTGCATCCATAGAGTGTCACGGAAAAACCCTTGTCCGAACAATTCTAATCTTTGTAGGTGTAGACACGTCACGGCATCTAAATATCCTTTCCAAGGCCTTCATTGCAGCCCTCCCAAGTGCTAGTAGGGCTGGGAAACACCCCTGTCTGAAAGTCTGGCGAGCTGCTGCCAGTCAGTGTACTCAGCTAGCTGGACCAAGGGCCCAACTCCGTGGGCAGCGGCAGCAGCAGCTGCAGCATCTTCTTCGTCTTACAGAAGTTCTCTCTGGGTTCTGCTCTGCAGCCGCGCCTTGCCTTCGGAGGGAGGCTGCGGTGCGAGTGTGGCTGTCGGTGGTCCTGCCCGTGCCCGCCCCTCCTGAAATGGCCTCGGCGGCCCCTCCAGGGGCTTATCCTGGCGGCGCTGCTGGGCGCTCCGGGCTGGCTGGGGCTGCCGGCTGCCTGGATGAGCAGCAGCTTGAGCTTCTTCGGGCTGCGCGCGGGCAAAAGTCCGGCGGCTGCTGCCGCTTCTCGGCCAGGCGGGGGGGAGGAGCGCGGGCGGCGGGCTATTTGCATATGCAAATGAGGAGGCCTACCTGCTCCCCCGCACGCTGGAGGCTGTCAATCAGGCAGATGGCTTCCCTGCAGGGCGCCCGGGCAGCTGCCGAGGAGAGCCCGCCCCCTTCACCTTCCTCCGCGGCAGGGGGGAATTCTGGCAAGTGCAGCTTCCCACTCACAGGTGGGAGAAAGTCTGCATCCGCTGAAGGCCCCCCCCCCACCCGCCCCTCGCCGCTTCTGCAGGGCTAGGGATAGCCTCGCCCTTGCTTGCTTGCTTGCTGGGGGTCACCCACTCCCCAGCAGCCATGACAGGGGGGGGCGGGGCGGGGGCGCAAGCCTGGCTGGGCTGCTGTGCGGGTCTTGGTGCCATCTTCCGGAGGACTCTTCAGTCTCCCTCATTTCAGCATTAATCTCTAAAGCCCCCTTTGGCAGCCTGCCCCGCAGCGGGAGGCGGGTGAACCCGGGCAGGAATCCTGGCCAGCAGCCGGCCTCCTTCAGAGCCTCACGTGCCGCTTAGCCGCTGGTTAGGAAAGCTGCGGAGGAGGCTACACGAGCAGCAGCCGGCCGCTCCACACAGCTCGCCACACCGGACCAGCGAGCCCAGGAGCCCAGGAGCCGGCCCATCCAGAGCCCGCACCTGCAGACCCAGCCCGGATAAACCGCTGGGCGGGCCACGTGCCCCAGAAGCGGCGGCCGGGTAGGGAGAAGCAGAGATGGGCACCGCCCGCCTTCTCCGCCCAGATGGCAGCTGCAATTTGTGACCCGGTGAAGGGCCGCCGCACCCCGGGCTCCCTTAGGACCTGCTGGGGGCCCCCTGAGCGAGGTCAAAAGGCCCTGTGGCATCTCACACACACACACACACTTCTAACAAAAGGGACAACGCGACTAGCAATAATAACGTTTTGTTCTTCCTTGGCAAAGACGCCACCCAAAGAAAATGTATAATCTCAGCTCTCTTGCAATCGGCTTAGTTGCATTAGAAGTCCCTTTTGCGTGAAAATCCATTCCGTAGAAGGTGAAGTTTAGTCTCATTCATTCAGGGGCCCCTGGCCATGATGGGAGGCGGTCAGCGGTCGCCTGCTGTGCCCGTGTCTAAAACCGAGGGGAAAGCCCCCTCCCCTCCCCTCCCTCCCCTCCCCTCGCAGGCCCCCGCCCAGCGGCAGAGCCTCCCGTCTCTCTCTGCAGGGTTTCCCAGTGAAGTGCCGCTCTGTGTTTCTCGTAGGGCGCAATCAGACCACGGTTGAGTGATTCGGTGATTCCGGCCGGGGGCGGGGCGGGGCGGGGCGCCACTGAGATAGCCACAAGAATCAGGGTGGCCCAAGTGAGTCTCCCCAGCTCTCCTTGGACTACAAATCCCATTGCCTCCCGCTGAAGTGGATTGTGGTTGGAGTTAATGGCCCAGGTCGTCCAGCAACCGCTGGAGTCTTCTGGTTGGCTGTGCCTGCACTACTCTGGCAGGGAAGGTTAGGGAGGAGAGCTGCTCTGGCGGTAGCCAGCATGAATGGCCCCCTTTGCTAAGCAGGGTCTGCCCTGGTTTGCATTTGAATGGGAGACGACATGTCAGCACTGTAAGATATTCCCCTTAGGGGACAAGGGGGCTGCTCTGGGAAGAGCCGCTGCCCGCTTGCATGTAGAAGGAGCTCCCAAGTTCCCTCCCTGGAACTTCTCCAAGACAGGGCTGAGAGAGACGCCTGCCTGCACCCTGGGAGAGCCGCTGCTGGGCTGGGTAGGCCATCCTGAGCTAGATGGGCCAAGGGTCTGCCTTCCTTCCTTACCAAAGTGGACCCCCCCCACACACACGCGCACACCCCCCGCTTGAACAATTATGAAGATCACTGGTGTATGGGGCAGGCTGTTTGCACACTCAAGGGCCACAGATATTGCTACTCTGGAATTGTTATCCCAGTCTCCAGAAAGAGGGGCAGTCCTCCTGCATAGCAGGCAGCCCTACGTACCAGCGTGTGCACACACACAGCATGCTAATCGATCTTTGCTTGTTTGCAGATCCTTGTTGTTGTGAACTGCGGACTCCGTGTGTCAGAGGGGAGCACCCTGTTCCCGTCCCCAGCATGACAGAGAGGTGAGCGAATTTCGTCTTTGCAGGAGCCCTGCCCGCATCATCCTTTGAAATACCTAAAGGAATATAATTTAGGCCGTTCTGGATGGAGCCAGGGTGCATCCTCCCAGCCCAGCATCCCACAATACCCAGCAAGATGCCTCCAGGAAGCCCACAAGGCAGGCAAGAAGGCATCACCCCGTCCCTACGTTTGCACCTTCACAGCACGGGGTATATAGTGATATACTGTCTCTGAATGTGGAGGCTCCATTCCTAACTACCACAACTAGTAAGGTCCTAAGGAAAGCCCTGCTGGATCAGACCAAGGTGAGTCCATCTCATCCAGCATCCTGCTTCCCACAGTGGCCCATCAGCTGCTTACAAGAGACCCACAAGCAGGGCAGGAACAACTGGCGTACTGCCCCTTAAGATGGAGGTTCTGCATTGCCAACATGTGTAGCAGCAGCCATTGAGAGATCCCTCTCTTTCTCTTCCATGCATTTATCTAATCCCCCTTTTAAAAAAAACATCTTGTGGCAGTCAGTTCCACAAGTTAATTTTGCATTGTGTGAAGAAGAGCTTCCACTTCACCAGACAGCAGCAATCGATGTACTGAGATGACCAGTTGTTGGTTCTAGTCCTTATCAAAGGGTCTTGGGTCTACATCCTGAGAGAGAGAGAGAACCATCACCAGCAGGGGAGAGCAAGCTCATGGACTGGACACAGAGCATGGCTAACCTCCACCTGGCCCCTTCCACCCCCAGAATCAGCCGCATCGTGGTGGTGGGCGGGGAGGTGGGGTGGGGGGGGAGAGGTAGGAGGCACAAGATCAAAGAGCCAGTAGCTGGTCAAAATGTATTACATCTTCTTTCTTGGGCGGGAAGTCCATGATTCAGCAAGCACTGCAGAAAAATGAATTAATATTAGATCTGATAGCCAGAATTAATTTGTGGGGGAGAGATGAATCCCCCCCCAGCAGTGAGTTCATTTTGTAGCGTCTGCCAAAAAACTCCCCTCTGCCTCCCCCCCCGCACCCCTCAATACACCGTCTACTGGGAAGGGGGTCTTTCTAAACTGTATCCCCCCCTCCCCACTCCCACCCCCTCCCCTGCCAGCTTGTCTCAGCTCTGGGCAAGGGACTTCTGACCAGGCAATTAGCCGATTGCCTTGGAGAGGAGCAGCCAACACCTGGCAAGGCGATTTCCCCCTTTATTATTTATTATTGGAGAGGGAGAGGGAGAAAATGAGGATTTTATAGCAGGAGCGTAAACCTTAAATGTGGTCCATTATTCCGCTAATGGATTTCATTACCTCGCATGGAGCTCTCTCTCCAGAACAGGTCCCGACAATCTGATTCTGTCCCTTGCGGGAGCGGGGAGGGGGGCGGCAGTGATGATGCAAGGGCGTTTCAAAAGCCCCCCCCCCCATTAATGCAGTTTCCTGGACTGAGCTGCAGCTGGCTCTGGAGTGGGGGTGTCCGTTTATACAGGGTTTCCTCACCTGGCTCTGGGATGTAGGAGGTTTTCAGGGAGAACCCAGCGGGGCTCAGACCTTTGTGCTGAATGCGGAATCTTGAGCCTTCTTAGGCGTGAGAGTTTCATGGAGCCTCCATGTACCAAGGCAGTGGCGGCAGCAAGGGAGGGTTCCTCCTGCCTCCTTGAAGACCCTGGGGGCCAGAGGTGCTCTTACCCCTGGACTTCGGGGCCAAAGTGCAGGACCTCCACAGCCCCTGGGGGCCCCCAAACCCTCTTTAGTCTGTTCTGGGTGGTGTGGTTGCCTGGCAGAGCATGATTTTGCAGGGGAGGGGGCCCTCCAAAGGCCCTTAGGTCCAGGCTCCAAAATTAGCTAGGTGTGCCTCTGCTGGGGGCATCCAGTGGGCCAGCGTGGGAAGCAGGAGGCCTGACTGGATGGACTTACTCTGGTCTGCTCAGCAGGGCTCTTGAAAGGCACTGCAGTCTGCACACGCCCAGATGCCCACTGTTCTTTCTTGTTGTACGTTTGCTGAGCAAGGGCATCCACAACGTAGGAAGCTGCCTGTGGTCTAAGTCAGACCCTTGGCTTTTGCTGGTCGAATGACCGTAACAATGAAGATTGGATTCAGACCCTGGGTCCATCTAGCTGAGTATTACCTACACAGACTGGCAGCGGCCTCTCCGAGGTTTCAGGCCGGGCTCTCTCTCAACTCTCTCTTGGAGATGCTGCCAGGGAGGGCACTTGGAACCTCTGGCATGCAAGCCGGCAGGTGGCCTTCTTCCCAGAGCGACCCCCTCCCCTAAGGGGAATCTCTGACAGTGCTCACACGTGGAGTCTCCCCTTCAAATGCAAACCAGGGTGGACCCTGCTTAGCAAAGGGGGCAATTCATGATTGCTCCCACAAGGCCAGCTCTCCTGAGCAGGTCCTGGGATTGTGCTGGTGGGCTCAGCCAGAGACCTCAGTGCCCCCCAGCAGACAGACAGTGGCGTGGGTCTCTCTCTGTTCCGTGCTGGCCACCAGGGGGCAATAATGCCCTTCACTGCCCTGTGGGGGCTGGGACCATGTCGAGCTGGGTCTGGCCCTCGGTCAAGGAGCTGCCAGCCGACAGAAGCGCTTCTGGACATTGGAGAGATGAGCGCTATTAATTACCGCTATTGGGAGAGTTACTTTAAGTGCCGTTCTGGCAGCGGCCAAATGCCTGGGTCCTCTACGCACCTTGGCCACGCGGAGCTGGGGATGGGAGAAGCTCCAAGTGGGGGTCTTTCTTCCCCAGGGGTCCTTCCTGTCTCCTCCTCCTGGTGGGGCCCAGCCACCGAGGCCATGGTCCTGCCCGGGAACCCCCTCGGTAGTGCCAGGGCCGTGCAGAGTGAGGAGTCTCAATATGCAGAGAATGTGGAGACAGTGCTTCTGAGCATGGTCAGAGTGCTTTTCAGGCTAGATGTTTGGCACCCATTTGGAATTTGGGGTGTGTCTATCCTCCCCATGGGGAGGGCCACAAAGTCTGATGGGGCGGGGGTGGGGAGTCAGTTCATCTTTGTGTGAAGAGGAGCAGGGTATAGTGGTTAGAATGGAGTGAGTCAGGAGCCGAGGCCTCGGGGGTCTCCACACATGTAGGGAAAGAGGGCTGGCCTTGTGGCACCAAGCGGGAATTGTCCCCTTTGCTAAGCAGGGTGCCCCCTGGTTTGCATTTGGATGGGAGACTACATGTGTGGGCACTGTCGGAGATTCCCTTCAAGGGGATGGTGACGTAGCTCACGGGGTAGAGCATCTGCTTTGAATGCAGAAGGTCCCGAGTTCAATCCCTGACAGCATCTCCAGGTAGGGCTGGGAAAGACTCCTGGCTGGAACCTTGGAGACACTGCTGCCAGTCCGGGTAGACAATCCTGAGCTAGATGGACCAAGGGTCTGACTCAGTATATGGCAGTTTCCTCTGTTCCTAGTGTTTGTTCAGTCTGGTTATTCAATCATGGCTGAGCATCTGCTTTGCTTGCAGAAGGTCTCGCATTCAACCCCTGCCACCTCCAGTTCAGAGGACCTCGGAGGGGGGGCACTCTGCACATGCTCAGAGGCACTGACGAGCTGCGTCTGACGTCACAGGGCCGCCATCTCCCGGAGTGGGAGGCCTTGTGGGTGCCAAAGACCCAGGAGGGCCTCCGAGGCGGCCCGCCTGCTGTCCACGCTCCGCTCAGGGAGGGAGTGACTCCCAGGATGTGTGCCAGCCATGTGCCTTGCGCACGGGCGTCTGCGGCTGCTTGCTCGTCTGCTTCTCCCCCGAGCCGCTGGAGTGCTTGTTCTGAGCCCAACGAATGTCACCGAGAGCTCTGGGCAAAGCGGTTGGGGGGCAAACCAGCTGCTGTCACCAGCCCTTGCCCCCTCGTGCAAAGAGAGTGCATTCGCGTGTGAGAATTTAACGAGCGTGCGCTGTGGGGCTGGAGAGAGGGAGGGGAGAGAGCACGGGGGAGAGGCTGAGGCAAGGAGGAGCAGCAGGGAGAAACCTCTCTCTCTCTCTCTCTCTGCAGAAGGACCCGCGCCTTCTTCTCCGCCCTCACGCGGTCAGCCTCGCTTCCTGAGAGGTGTCCTTCTTCCTGCACCCACAGAGAGCGGGGGGGGGGCTTCTGAGGGGCTGGGTCGCTTGGCACTGCTCAGGTGGCTCATTCGTAGATCCCTGTCTAGTCCACCACAAGGGCAGAGCTCGCCCCCTGCAGTGGGCTTCTCTGCCAGGAGGAATTGAGCACCCACCTTGGGCTGCAGTTTGCCCTCGCTCTTCACAGCGGGAAACGACTTGACTAGCAAGCCAGAGGTTGCCGGTTCGAATCCCCACTGGCATGTTTCCCAGACTATGATTCCCAGACTATGGGAAACACCTCTGTCAGGCAGCAGCGATAAAAGAAGATGCTGAAAGGCATCATCATCATCATCATCATTAATGTTATTATTATTATTATTAAAACTTTTATACTGCCCTTCCAAAAGGCAGGGTGGTTTACATTAAAACACCATTGAAATCAGTTAATAATTATAACAAAAATTATAAAAGCATAAAACAATAACAATTAAAAACATTGTAAAACAGCAATTAAATAATCAGAACAATTTAAAAACAAGTTTTAAAAAGCTGAGAAAGCCTAAAGATGTGTTTTCAGAAGTTTTTTTAAAACTGCCAGAGATGGGGAGGTGTGTTGCCAGATTTGGCTTACAGCCCATTTGACCCACGAGTATACCCCTTAGGTTCTGGCAGCAACCACCAAACAAATTGGTGGCAACTGGAGACGGACCTCCTCAAGTGACCTCAATGGGCGGTGGGGCTCATAACGAAGAAGAGGCTCTCTTAAATACCCAGGGCCTGAGCCTCTCGCACAGTATCATCTCATACTGTGCGGGAGGAGGCAATGGTCAACCCCTCCTGTAGGAAGCTGCCTCTAGTGGCAGGCAGCAGTGGAAGGCGAGCGTGTGCTTGTGCATGGCCATCTGCTAGATGTGGAGCATTCCCTCAGGAGCCCCGCGTCCATTCCAGAATGGCTGCTGCCGCCTCTGGCCTGCAAGCCCCCTGGGTTTGCCTTGGAATGGCTACTTTGAACTCCTCGGTGTGGTGGTTCTCCAGACGTGTCAAAGATGCTCTCTGTGCATGCTCAGGGGCACCCTTCTTTAGGGAACACCCATAGCAGTTGGGGATGAGTTTTCTTAGAGCGGGCTCTGGGCCTGATCGCCACTGAGCTCCTGGTGGGAAGATGGGAGGCTCTCTGGGCAACCTTTAAAGCAAGACCAGTCAACCCTGGCTTTGTTGATGGACTACAATAAATGGTGGCTGGGGGTGATGGGAGTTGTAGTTCAGCAACAGCTGGAGAGCCTGTCACTGCCTTAAGGGAGGGACCCTCTGCACAGCCCCCAGGGTGGCCCTCGGCAAGAGGGCGTGCTGTCCAGCTTCTTTAAGAAGTGGGTCACAGCAAGTCAAATCCAGGGCAGGAGGAGACGGTGTCCATGGGAAGGACCTCTAACTCTGCCTGGCCCCAAGCGTGACCAGTTGTGGGGAAGCACCCCATGAGACGGCCTGCTTTGAAAACGGATTCCGGAACTTGGTTCCGCAGCTCCAGGGTCGCGGTGCTCCTTTGAGTTGTGGATGACACACACACACACACACACACACACACACACACACTGACATACACACTCACACACACACGCACTAAACCCCACCCAGAACGAGGGGGCAAAACAGAACACATGCTTGAAGAGTCCTCTATCATTATTTCATTGGCATTACATAATTTCCTGCCGCTGCTCCTCGCCTCCCGTGTTTGTTTAAAATATATATATATGAAATTTTAATGGGGGGAGTCAGGAGCCACGAGAAAGTAAATAGACATCCCAGACGCCGTGCAAACGACAAAGGTGTGATATGCACGAGAGAGAAAGAGAACATGTGCCATCTTTTGCAGGGAAGATGCATGGCCACCATGGGAAGTGTTAAGGGGCTGCTCATTTAAGCCACAGACCCCAGCCCCGGGTTCTCCAATTTAGCCATATAGGAACAGAGGCACATGGGAAGCTGCCTTCTACTGAGTCAGACCCTTTGTCCATCTAACGCAGTCTTGTCTACCCAGACTGGCAGCAGCTTCTCCCAAGTTGCAGGCAGAAGTCTCTCTCAGCCCTATCTTAGAGATGCTGCCAGGGAGGGAACTTGGCACCTTCTGCATGCAAGCAGACAGGTGCTCTTTCCAAAGCTGCCCCATCCCCTAAGGGGGATATCTTACAGTGGTCACACATGTAGACCCTCATCCAAATGCAAACCAGGGTGGACCCTACTTAGCAAAGGGGCCAATCCATGCTTGCTACCGCAAGGCTAGCCCTCCCCACCCCAGTAGCTAAGGGAGACACAACAACAACAACAACAACAACAAACAAACAAACAAACAAACAAATAAATAAATAAATTGTTTATCATATTTCTATACCACCTGATATGTACATCTGTAATGATGATTTTTATTTGTTAGCCGCCCCGTAACAAATTGTTCTTTCAGTGACTCACAATAAAACAAGAGAATAACACACACAATCAAAACACATAAAGTAAAACAAAACAAATATGACAATGAAATACAAACAACATTGTAAACGCTTTTTCAAAACCTACTTTAAAAGGCCTGGGTGAATAGGACCTGGTGTCTAAAAGAACAAAATGGTGGTGCCAGGCGAGGCTCACTGGGGAGGCGATTCCATTTTTGGTGCCACCACCGAAAAGTCCCTCTCCCTCGTAGCCCCCCGCCTAGCTTCATCTGGTGGGGGCCCTTGGTGCAGAGCCTCTGAAGAAGATCTCCAGGTCCAGGGACTTGCTCCCCTATAATTTGAGCGCTGACACTTGTGATAGTCTAAAGCAGAAGAATGTAGGGACTGCCATATTTGAAATGGATGGAAAGAAACCTACCCATATTTACCTGGATCCAAGACGACTCTGATTTCAAGATGAGCCCTAGACTTGGATTCAGGTAAATACAGTCCTGTTTATGACAGGCAAAAAACCCTCCAATCTCTGATAGGATGCCTGTCACTTACGATGGCCTCTCCCCTCCAGGTATTAGCTGGGCTGCTGTGAGGTCATGGAATCTTCACAGAGATACAGGTGTGGCTTCTGTGAGGAAAGTGAAAAGATCAGTTTGGCTGGGGAAATCTTGGCCAAGCTCCAGGAATGGGGGCAACTGAGCAGCTGGCAGGAAAGGGTTGTGGCAGGAACGGAGCTTTGGAGGCTTGGGAACGGCAGGGCAGGGCACCTTGGGGACAGCGCTGGTTGGGTTTGCGGGCGGGGTTCCACATATTGACAGCCAGCTAGGGCAGGGTTTCTTAACCTTGGGCCCCCAGATGTTGTTGGACTACAACTCCCATCATCCTCAGCCACAAAGGCCATCTCTGGGGGTGATGGGGGTTGTAGTCCAACAACTTCTAGGGGCCCAAGGTTAAGAAACCCTGAGCTAGGCAAATCACCAGGCCTGGCCATATGGGGTTTTGTCCTTTTTACTATTTAGATACCACATTTCAGCCATGGAAGTCCACAGAGCGGTTTGCGTAGCCAACGTCTAGTGGGGAGGGACCCCCAGGCCTCCGGGCTGGACAGACCCAGGCCCTCTTGGCGTCCCGTACAGCACCCTGGCGCGCTGACGGTGAGCCCGGCGTGAAAGAGACATCGGCGTCCCCCGTCCGGGTCTCCTGCAAAGGAAGGGCTCTCCTGGCCCAGCTCAACAGCCCCGCCGCGCAAGCAGCCGCCAGCCCTTGGCGCCTTCTTTCAACACAGACCCCTCATAAATCATGGCTTCGCCGCAGGCCAAGAACAATTTAGCCATCCTCTCTCCCGCTCTCCTAGGCCTCCTTGCCGGGAGTGGGGGCCGGTTTCCACGTCCCAGACCTGAGCACTCCTCTCCACGGGCTCCTCTGCCCTTGGCCAGTCGCTTCCCAGAAGTTTGGTCGCCTCCCTCACTCTGTCCGAGGGCTGGGGAGATATGATTTGTCCGGAAGGGGGTGCCCCTTTGGGTCCGGAGACCCACAGCTCCCCCCTCCCGCCTCCACCCCTGTTGCAAACCTCTCGCTATCTGGGAGATCCCATCATTCACACAGGAGTATCGCTCCTTCCTATCGACTGCTCCCAGGGCGGGAATGAGGAGCCATTTGTTCCTGTCCCTCTTGCATTGATTCCTGTGCCAGCCGTTCTCACAGCCACCTGCAAATTCAGCCAGGAGGAGGTGATTTAAGGGTGTGCGTCTGTGCAGTTAATTTGTACACCCACCCACACACACACACACTCCTCAAGAGGTGATGGGATTCAGTCCATTCTGCAGCCACGCCTCGGGTTGGGGAAGCTGCACCTCAGAATCCAGAATGTGTAGGGAGCAAAGGCAAGGGAGGAGCCCTCTGTGCATGGTCAGAGTTTCTTTGCTTTCCCAAATCATCCCACTGAAGATGTAGACTGGGGGTCCAGCCCCGACTTTGCCTCACTTCATTTGGAAGCTGCACTTTTGAATTTGCCCTCACAACAGCTGCAGAGAACAAGGATTCTCGTGTTCAGCCGGTGGACGGACGGAGACCTTGAGAGGCCAGGGCCTTGGTCACCCAGTGAACCCAACACCTAGCGGGATGAAGCCAGACATCCCCCATCCAGTGCCAGTTCTCTGTGTGCTGTTGTGGCTCACAGGTGTGCAAAAAGGAAAAAAAGGGGGGGGGTTACTCTGTAGCTGCTTTGGATCCTTTGTCTTCTTTGAGATTATTTCACACCTTCTAAAACAAGTTCTGCGGCTGACCTCCAAGTTCCGAGGAAGATGACAGTGAATGAAATAGTTCCATGTTCATGGGGCATCTTTGGACTGACAGCAAAGGGCTTTTTCCTGTAAGAAGGCACCACTTTGGATGCAAATTGTCCAGGCGCTTGACGCCCAAAGGTGCAGACCTTTGCCTACAGGGGGCGCTGGCTGCAGCTGGCCCAGGGGGTGCTTTTGGGGGTGTGGGTGGGGGGCGTCCTTGCTGGTGTTCTGGGGGGTTCCCCTAGCCTGGGTCGTGGTAAGCCCCTCTCTTCTGTTTTTCAAGGACACATCTGAATGTAGGAGCCCCCCCTTGGGGTGAGCACCCAGCCTTTCCAAAAGCAGGGTGATCCTCCTATTCGCCCCCCCCCCCCGCCACTGCTCATGACTCATTAGTTTCTGTTGTGCTTTGGAGTCAGCTTGGATCCCCACAGGGGGTGGGGTGAGAGGGGGACGCTCCCTCCCTCCCTCCCCCCTCCTCTCTTTCCCTTTCACCTCTTGGGGGGTGCCCAGAGCCCCACCCATGCAGGCAGAGGGATGGGCAGAAGCAGTTTAGTTGGGGCTTTGGTTTGGTTTGAGGTTCTCCCCCCCACATGTCTGCTTCATTCCTCTTTGGTGCAGAAAACTCCAAGACTTGATTTCTTCAAAGGGGGCTCCCTTTACCCGCCCCCCCCGCCCCCAAACTGGAACGGTCACAAAAGAGAGACGGACCCCACCCCCGCCCGCCCGCCCGCGCTCCCTCCAGAATGCCTTGACTGCCTTCTTTCAGTGACTGTCTTTCATCCATGGTGGATAGCCCTTCCTTTCCCCCTTCAAGGGGGGGGGTGGCTTACAGATTGGGGGAATGCCCCCCTCCCACCACAAGCTTTGTCACGGGGCGTGTGACAGAAGCTCTCTCTCTCTCTCTCTCTCTCTCTCTCTAGCTCTCGCTCTCTGCCACACACACGCGCACACACAGATTCGCATCTCCCTTCCTTTGCCCACACACCCTACCCTTTCTCTCCCCCCCCCCTCCCTGCACATAATTAACCTCTGAAGCTCTGAAGGACACGAGGGCCTCCCCCACCCTTCAGGAGGGAGGGAGCGCAGCGGAAGCGGAGATGGAGAAAGAAAGAAAGATCGTTAATGGTATCAATTTTTGAAAAGAGACAGGCAGACGGGATCACCCCTTCGGGGCTCTTGCTCGCTGGACTTTCCGCATCTTCCTCTCGTGGACCGGCTCTTCGGGAGGATGCTCAGCATCTTTTTTTAGTCCTTCTAATTCCCCCCCACCCTAATCCTTCCCCCCCCCTCCCTCTGTTTCCCTCCTTTCACTCAGTCATTCTTCCCAGGACATCCTTTCACTCCCTGGCTGGGATCGATCGGCTCCTCCGATACAGGCACCTTGAATCCCTCGCTGTCCCGGAATCGACGGAAGAGGACCGACCCGCCTTTGGGCACCCGCCGGCTTCCCGGGACAACCTGACCTGGAGGGTGTGGAAGAGCCGGAGAGGCGCGAGCGCGATCCCCTCCGCGGAGCCTCCCGCCTGCTGGGTCCCTCGGCGAGCCCCCACCCGGCTTGCCTCCGGATGGGGCTGGCATGGCTGCGCTAGCCAGCTCTCTGATCCGGCAGAAACGGGAGATCCGCGATCCCGTGGCCAGCCGACCCGTCTCCACCCAGAGGAAGGTCTGCCCCCGGGGCACCAAGTCCTTATGCCAGAAACAATTGCTCATTTTAATCTCCAAAGTCAGACTGTGCGGGGGGCGGAAGGGCCGGTTGGAAAAAACACCGGGTAAGTGGAGTTCGCTGGCAGGGGGTGGGGGCTGCAGTTACCTTCCCCAAAGAGCAGCGAGTGGGCGAGCAAGCCCTCTTAGGGCCAGGCGCTGCCTGGAAGGGGTGTTGTGCAGTGCTGAAGCCTGTGGGCCACCGATTTCAGTTTGCTTTCCCCTCCTGGAGGAAGCTGGTCAAGTGTGATTTCTTTTAGACGGTCTGCAAATGGTAGTTTCCATGGGTCAACAGCAAGGGGCGTCCTCTGTGGTGGTGAACACAGGCTTGCAATTCACAGTTTCCAAGGGGTGACAGAAGGGGGCACCATTCTGTTGTGGTAAATATGGACTGTTTCCACCTTGCGATTTCCAGGGGTCAACAG
This sequence comes from Hemicordylus capensis, assembly GCF_027244095.1. Classification (NCBI taxonomy): domain Eukaryota; kingdom Metazoa; phylum Chordata; class Lepidosauria; order Squamata; family Cordylidae; genus Hemicordylus; species Hemicordylus capensis. Next base: position 1,903,671 of record NC_069662.1, on the reverse strand, counting down.
CAGGTGGCATTGCTCCCGCTCAGTGTATATGCGCTCTTTGTACCTTGCACTTCCTGGGGTCAACAGCAGAGGGCACTGTGCAATGGTTGGTTTTGAGGATTGATCAAAGCTTTGGTTTTCTGGCATCAACAGAAATATGGGTCGTTTTTGGTTTTGGATGGAGGCAGAAAGGAGACGCCTGTAAAAGCTGCAACTCATATTTCTGAAGCAGGGCCCATTTCCGGTTCCGATGCTGCTCACATAGCTGCGCATGTGCATAAGTGGAGGAGATTGTTGCAAAGGTGCTCAGCCTCATGAGGACTGCCCATCTGTGCAGCACAGGCATGGGAGCATATTGAATATATGCAGAGAGTGTGGGGTGAGAATTCAATCTGGGAAAATTCAGAAGGCCGAGAATTGGTGGGAATATTCTGGCGGGGTTCTAGAGACTTGTCCAGATCCCCCCTACTGGTTGAAAATGGTATTATAACAAAGTCCACCCCCTCCCCACATTGGATCAAATGAGATTGAGACATCTGGGAATATGTAGTAGTTCACAAACAGGCATTTTTTTATGGACACGTCTGTGATGATGGAAGAAGAGGTGGAACATATGTGTAAGAACAAAGACGGAAAGTGGGCAGGTGGTAATCTGGAGTGGATAGGGGACAGGAAAAGGAAGTGGATTTGAAATGCAGACTGTTATGGCTTTCCTTCATCAACTTTTTTTTAAACCTAAGAAATATTTTACAGAGATGCTGGCTTCTGCTTCTGCTTCCAAATATTCCTGTGGAATAAATCAACAGACTGGTCCATATAAAATTCTACCTCTGTCTGCTGCTTTCATGAAATAGTCCGTGGACATTTATTGGAAGGAATTGCTTTTTCTTTTCTTTTGATCTGCTGTTGTTGACATTGTACTTATGGGGTTTGAGGTGTGGGGGAACATACCCCTTCTTTGTGAGACAACGAATTTCACCAGTGACCAGCCGGACTCTCTGGTCCATATTTCAGAGGTTGTACTAATCTCCTTTCTCTTGGAGATGTGCGGGATGAAATTGAAGTAGGTCTATAGAGGGTATCCCAGAAAGTAAGGGCTCTCCAGATGCTGGACTGCATCCAAGGCCATTGTGGCTGGCGCTGCAGTCTGACAACATCTGGGGAGGGACCCAAATTGGAGAATCCCTGCGACAGAAGTTTCGATATTTTGGTGAGGTTGATGGTGAACCTACAGACCAGTCTCCAGGGGGCAACAACATCAGCTATCGAGGTGGCACTCTGTATCCCACCCTCCGAGGGAATTCTCCCCACCCTCTGAGAAAAGCACATTTTGAAACCACAGTTATACGGACTGGTCTGTATCTGGTCAGCTTCTAAAATGAGCACCGTTGGTTTAGAAGCCGATCCAAAAGTCCCATCCTTGGACCCAGAAGGCCTAACTATAAATTCTGACTGGTGCGAAGGAGAATTTAACCACCACATTAAGGGGAAAGTGGCAGCAGTTTACACAGAAGCCCTCTCTTACTTGTTTTATTGTATTTATTCTTAATAAAGATGAAACACATCCTTCTATATCGCTTCACATATTTCAGTCTGAGCCGCAGAACTCTATAAATGTTTAAATAAATATAGCTGGGGCTCATATTAAGGCAAGGATGGCGCCCTCAGAGGTTTTCATAGTGCTTTAAAAAGATAGCCCATTAATTTTAAAGGCCTCTAAATGAAAACGGTAATGTTGATGAATCCTGCAATGAAGGCCTTGTGCCCACACGTGAAAAGCTGTTTGCTTATTCTCCAAACACTCCCTAATGGAAGAGAAATAATTAAGGCTAATTAGCTCTAACGTTCCTGTCTGCACCTCCTACCCTCTGACCTGCTTGGGATAGATGCTAATTCCCTCTCTACATATTTGGCGGGGAGCAGAATGAGGGAGTTGACTCGAAAACTCTTTTCCAGGGGGCCACAGAAAGAACCCCCAGTTCTGAATTTCTTTAAAAAGAGGGCCGGGGTACCAGCCCACCTGGAATAGTTTTGGTTAGCATTGGCTGTGGTTAATTAGTGGCAAAGGAAATGCACTCTGCACATGTCCAGAGGCAACCTGGCTGTTGTTGGGGGGGTGTTTTTTTGTTTGTTTTGTTTTTTGTTTTTTGTTTTGCATTTCAGTGATAAGTGCTGGAAATAACAGACTCCATGTGGGGCATCGCAGATCTGGTGCAAATGAAAACCTGAGCGCAGCCCTCGGCCCGTCTCCATTGCTGCCTCCTGCCATGCTGTAGCTTTATCCACCAGGCCCCAGAGCATGCTGGGAAGGCTGTTCCTCCAAGGAAAGAGCCTCCCCACCCTCCCCACTTAACGCACTTTAAAGATTTGCACTCCACGGATGACAATTTCCATTAAAGCACTCTATGGGGCAGTAAATCTTGTTAAAAGGAGGGGTGGGAGCAGCATTACCGGCATTCGTTCTCGGGTCTCAACAGCTGGTTCAATCGGAAGCAAGCCTGCCAGATTTCAATGGGGCTGACTTCTGGGCAAATCATAATTGCACCTCAGATGGCCACCTAAGCTGATGAGGTCTTGTTTACGTGATCCCAGGAGAACGACCCTTCTGAACTCGCTTTGCCTTCTGGATTGCCGTATCGGTGGGGAGTTCTCCTGTGCAGGAGCATAGCAGTGAGGGTTGTGCAGGAGAACTTCCCCCAGGATCATGCCTCTTTTTAGTGAGTGGCAGAGGGGGTGCAGGCATGCCAGTGGGTCTTCCATCTCAGCTGCCCCAGATATGTATGGTAAGGCCTGATACAGGCTGCTATCCCAGCAGAAGACCTTTGCTCTTCACAATCTAGGGATTCCATGGCATTTCAGCCACACACACCCACACTCTCTGGTCCCCTTGGCATCACTGACGAAGAGAAGCTGTGCTTCTCTTTGGGATGGCATATTTCTAAACCCACCAGAGAGGTGCTGATGGGTCTCTGCCTAGCACAAGAAACTCCAGCCGGCAGGTGAGCAGACCAGGGAGAAGTCGGCCTATTAGCCCGGGGTGGTGCAACCAGCTGAAGCCACTGACGGAGAGCCAGCTGGCAGGGACTAGAGACGGGGCCTTTTCAGTTGTGGCCCCTTGACGTTGGAACACGCTCCCAGAAGAGTTTCGCCATGCTCCCTCTTTAGTGTTTTTAAGAGACAACTGAAGACGTATCTTTTTAGAGAGACTTTTAAATCTCTTATCTTCTGATTTATTTGGTAGGCTTCTTCGTGTTTTAGCTTTCTAGCTTTTTGATAACTTTTAATTTCAGTTTTAAAACTTGTTGTTTAAAAACAATTATGGCCTGGTCTTTTAACTTTTAAACCTTTATTAATTGTTTGTGTTATATTGCATCTGTTTTATTAATGTTGTAAGCTGCCCTGAAGTAAGCTGCACTGAAGAGGCGGGGTATAAATATTTTAAATAATAATAAGCCCCAGGGGAGAGGACAGGATTAATCTTGTGGTGGCTAGTCCTCATGAAAGGACGTGTCGCCTACTCCTCTCTGCCTCAGCCTTTTCCCTTAATTTTATTTCATTTATTTGCATTATATATTAAAACCTTCACACCCTGTATGTAACTCATTACATAAGAACATAACATAAGCCCAGCTGGATCAGGCCCAAGGAGGCCCATCCAGTCCAGCATCCTGTTTCTCACACAGTGGCCTGCCAGATGCGGCTGGAAGCCTACAGGCAGGAGTTGAGGGCAAGCCCTCTCTCCTGCTGCTGTGACTCCCCAGATAATACTGGGCATTATAGGAACAGAGGAAGCTGCCATATACTGAGTCAGACCACCGGTCCATCTAGCTCAGTATTGTCTTCCCAGACTGACAGCGGCTTCTCCAAGGCTGCAGGCTCAGCCCCATCTCAGAGATGCTGCCAGGGAGGGAACTTGGGACCTTCTGCTCTCCCCAGAGCAGCTCCATCCCCTGAGGGGAATAACTTGCAATGCTCACACATCAAGTCCCCCATTCATATGCAACCAGGGCAGACCCTGCTTAGCTCAGGGGACAAGTCAGGCTTGCTACCCCAAGACCAGGTCTCCTATCATAACCTAGAATAAAAACAGCAGTTTGAAGCAGGGGTAGCCAACTTGAGGCCCCAGCTATTGTTGGAATACAACTCCCATCATTCCTCGCCATACTACACATGGGGATGATGGGATTTGTAGTCCAACAACCGCTGGAGAGCCTCAGGCTGCCCACCCCTTTATTCCGAAGAATAACCACCAAGCTACACAGCAACAATGATTCATTCATCTCTTCATTTATGACCAAAGATCAAATATTTAAACAATTACAAAGCAATACTCAAATAACTAATCAGAACAAAAATATCAGAAAAAAGTAACTCCAAATAAACATGCCTAGCAAGTAGGGTTTTTACTCTGCCCCGGAAGATTAAAAGGGAGTGGAGAACACGTCTGGTTTTCTGGGGTGGTAAATTCCGCCACCTGGGTGCCATCACGAAGCAGGCCATGTCCCACGTCCCCACCTGCCACCCCTCAGATGTCAGGGGGACAGGAGGGAGGGCAGTTCACATGGCCATAAACTGAGTAGGAGACCAGTCCTAGCCAGTTTCAGGAGCTGGACACACTCCCATTTTGCAGTGGTGTGTTAGATGAAAACAAGGTCAGAGGCAGGAAGCAGGATCACCTCTTAAACCCCAGCTAGGTGGGATGGACTGAGTCGGATGAGCCTGCCCTCTTCCACCCCCCAGTTTCTGAATGAGGTGCAAAAACTACCCTACCCAGCCGGCGACCCACCATGCCCACAAAACACGAAACGGGAGCACTCCCATCTCCCAAAACTGGGTAGGACCAGTATTCCCTCTAACAGAAAATCCCAGCTGTTCCTGACTACAACTCCCAGCATCCTCAGCCAAAGCCCACTGCAGCTAGGGATTCTGGGAGCTGTAGTCAACAACATCTGGGATTCCCTCTTACAGGGAACCCTGGATGGGACTCCTCCCTACTGAGCTTTTGGTTGTGTGAACTTCCCTAGTAGGCCCTCCGTTGATGACTGAGGCGTGGAGGGAAGCTTTTGGGGGGTAAGGCGGGCTTTAAAGGTACCTTGTTCCAAAACCAGTTAGACTTCTGCCTCACCTTTCTGCACAGCAACCCTGAGGAGCCTCAGACTGGTGGATGGCACCCATCATTACACGTGGCACACTCCTTGCCTCAGTTTACCTTTGAGCGATTGTTCTCTATCATGGGACCCATAAGGAAGAAACAGGCCAGGATAATCACAGGCAGGATTATGGGTCTCCAGGATTGTAGGAGCAAAGCAAGAACACAGACTATTTTACCAGGTGCAGAGTCTCAGTTTCTGTGTGTTTTAAAAACACACACACACAAGTTGCTAGACCTCATGACTGCAAAAGCGTATTTCACAGCCTGTGGGCCATGCCTGCTGAACTCCCAGGAGCCAGAGGAGTGCCTGAATAAGATTTTGAGAGACTGGCGAGCAGCTTCAGTATCCTACTCCCGGAGTCTCAAATTTGGGTCCCCAGAACTTGTTGGACTACAACCCCATCACCCCCCAACGCAATTGTGACAGGGGGTGATGGGAGTTGTAGTCCAATAACATCTAGGGACTAAGTTTGAGAATTCCCTTTGCTTGCCATTCCTCCAGATTAGAAAACCCTGGCTAACGATGCAAATTGGTCTAATTTAATATGTACAGGTTGCAGAATCCCGCTTTTCTCGGTGCAGGATTGGAACATGAGTAGAGCCCTGCTGGATCAGACCAGAGAACCACCAGCATCCTGAGGCTACCGAGAAGCCCACGAACAGTCCAGGAAGGCAGACAGATTCGCGGTGACCCATTACAGAGAGCCTACCCTGTTCTGCTCCCCCGTGCAAAGCCCGATCCCAGGCATTGGTGCCTGCCCCCAAAGGGTCTGGGCCCTCAGACATCAGGTCCTTGGGCAACTGCCCGAAGGCTAGGAGCCGAGGCAGGAAGGAACCAGGTGTGCTCCTCCTCCAGGTGTGTCCTCTTGGCAGCCTCCTGCACCAAGAACACTTCTGCATTCCACCACCAGCCCAAACGATTCAGACTCCTCGGATTTGCCCGAGAGTTGCTCACTTTGCAAAACTGGCTGTACCTCTCCTGATTACAGGAATGGCCAGGTAGCTCTGAAGGCATCCAAGCCCCGCCTTCTGACCACTGGCAGCTGGGCAGCAGAGAGGTCCTCCACATGCTTGCATGCAAGACAGTCTTTTTTGCAGCCTGAAATCTTGTGCTGGGGGGAAAGAGAACCCCACCCGAGCTGGTTGGCAGGCAGAATTCTGCTGCACGTACCAAATTCCAAAGTGGCAGGGGTGGGGGTGCTGCGTGCCTGGAATTGTGGGGTATGTGCTGTATGTGACGGTGACTCCTAGAGCAACTAGTTTGGGGGAGCCAAGGCTGGGGGGGGGTAAGCAAGCACTTTATTAGGGGAGCGAGAACCTTGCTATACATCCAATACTTATAGAGGCAAGGCAATTTCATGTTGTTAGTTCATGTACCTTATTCATGAAGGCTGCTTGACGTTTGCAAACCTATTCAGAAAAATGGGCCAGATTCCTCTTAGAAAAGGCTGCCTTTTATTAGACCAAACCTTCTAGCCTGCTTTCCAGTTAGTTTTCTCTGCCTGTCCAATCCAAGACTGTGTGCGTTGCGGGAAAGTCTGGGGTTGGGGAGAAAAGTCAGTGCCAGGCCAGCTGAAAGCGGCAGGGGAGATGTCCCGAGGGGTGCAGGGTCCACTTAGTCTCCCCCAGCCCAGTTCCTGGCCAGGGGGAAGGAAGCCAGGGGGCTGGGCTGGCTCCCAGGAGGCTGCAGGTGTCTCCTCCCTACCTGGCTGCACCGGCTTCTGCAGCTTGCTCTGGGGCAGAGGAGGGAGTGGAGGCGGCTTCTTGAAACCACGGAGGCCTTTTAAAACAAGAAATTCAAGCTGCAGGGTCATCATATGATGAGAGTGTCTTCTCTGACACTTTGCTGTCAAGTTCCAGACTGGTGCATGGGGGAGCGAATCAGTTCAGTTGGTCAGAGTGGGTGGTGCTAAGAATGTCCGCTTTGATGGTTTGGTCTGTGGATGAGCCAGAATTGTTCCTCCTGTGATCCTCTGTGAGTTGCTAAAACGACACTTCTCTGGGGTCCGGGCGTCTCCCCAGAGTCTCTTGAGCAGGTGTGTGTGTGCGGGGTGTGGGGTGCCTTTGGGTCTTCGGGGCCTGTGTGAGGAATTGCACAGCCAAGAACCCAGAAGTGCCATTCGGTGCACAGCCAGACAGTCACCACACCGGTTTTGAACTTCTAGGATCCTGTAGGCCAATTTATGTTTTCCTCGTGGATATTTGACCACAGAAACAGCTGGGTGTGGCTGCTGCAGTGCCAATGGACGGGACGGGGCACGCTGCAGCCCTTGGCAAGGTGTGGGTGGGTCGTGAGTGGGGTGGGTTCGGGCACCACTCCCACCCTGGGAAGAGCATTCAGGTGTGACCAGCATCCCCCCCACCCGCAAATGCAGTGTTGGAGGGTCTGCAGAGGGAGAGGGTGGCTGCTGGCTGGAAGGAGAGGAGGTTTCCCCAGCAGCCTCATCTTCTCTCCAAGGGATTCTCCAAACCCCATCTCCAAAAATGGGGGCGGTGCCCTCGGGGAGGGGAAAGGGGCTGAGCAGCCTGGGACCCTTTTTCTGTGTGTGCCGGTCCAGTTCCAAAATGTTGCTGGCCAATTATCCTTCTCCAGTTAAATGCTGGGCACCAGTTGGGCTCTAACACCGGTGGTTTTGAAACAATTTTTCTGGAAAGGAGTTTTTGAGTTGGGGGATCAATGCTTTTCTGGCTCTTAGAAAGAGGGCTTAGGAGAGAAACAGTAATGAACAGGAGCCCTGATCGCCTACTGCTCGGAAAGGCTTCCTGCTGTTTCTTGATTGATTGATTGATTGATTGATTGATTGATTGATTGATGAAGTGCCCTCAAGTCGGTGTCAAGTCTTAGCAACCACAGAGATAGATTCTCTCCAGGCTGATCTGTCTCCCACTTGGCCTTGAAGGACTCTCAGTGGTGCATTCATGGCTGTCGCCATCGAGTCCATCCGCCTTGCTGCTGGCCGTCCTCTTCTTCTCTTGCCTTCCACTTTCCCCAGCATTATGGACTTCTCAAGGGAGCTGGATTTTCACATAATGTGTCCAGAGTATGATAGTTTGAACCTGGTCATTTGTGCCTCAAGGGAAAATTCTGCATTCCATTTGTTTGTTTTCCTGGCTGTCCATGGTCTCCTCAAAAGTCTTCTCCACCAGCACTCAAGTTCAAAAGCGTCAATACTTTTTCTGTCTTGCTTCTTCAAAGCTGTTTCTTACATTCTCAAAAATGGCAGTGGGGACCTCTGGGGATGATATCTGTGTGGGGCTGGGTGTCCAACTTGCCAGAGGGCTGGGGGCACTTGTCATTGGCAAACTGGCAAGTGGATTTGGAGATGCCTGCTTTGGACTCATCTCCCCGTGTCCAAGTCAGCGTGGGTTGAAGTCTCCGTCCTCCTCAGGTCACTCTCGTTGATTCTTCTTTATCGAGCTCCAAACAAACTTAACCTGATATGCAAATCCATCTGTGAGCGCAGAGAGCAGAGTTGGGAATTTCTGCTTAAGAGCGAGCAACTCTCTTGCATTCCACTGAGAACTGTGGGCCAGAGAGAAAAGGGCCCCTCCCGTACTTCCATCTAAGTGGAAATTTCTGGTGGCTTTGTGAAAACTTCATTCACAAGTTGCTGTGTTGGTGTTACTCCAATTCCTTGCAATTCTCAGGATCCACCCCAGAGCCCGGTCGAGTGTTCAGTTCCAAGCACCTTTCCCACACCCAAGGACCAATCCTCATGTGCATGCAGAGAGAGAGAGAGAGAGAGAGAGAGAGAGAGAGAGATGCATGTGCTGTAATGCGTGTGTTGGTGCGTCAGATTGAGGCGCCCTCTGACTTGGTCTGTCTTACTCTGCAAGTGACACATCTCTGTATTACTTGATTATCCTTATTGAGTCTTCGGTGTGTGTGTGTGTGTGTGTGTGTGTATAAGATGACAGATCTCTGCCCGAAGGAGCTTGCTTATTTATTTATTTATTAAATTTATACCCCACCCAAACTTACGTCTCTTTAGCTTCCAAGCTAAAGTTCATCACAGGAGAGGCAGCAGAGGATGTGGTGGGAAAGGAAGGTGGAGAATGAAATATGGAGACCTGTGCCCCAAAATCTAATGGGATTTGGCCCCAGTGAGACCTCTGGGTGGGCGGGGAGTAGAAGCAGACATCATCTTTCTTAGTCCCTCTAACACAGGTGTTCTCAAGTTTAGGTCCCCAGTTGTTGGACTACAGTTCCCATCATCCCCAGCCATGTGGCTGGGAATGATGGAAGTTGTAGTCCAGCAACATCTGATAAGAATCCAAGTTTGGGCTAAAGAGAAGTTTTTCTTCCTTTCCTAGAGAATTTGGGTTTATCGCTTGAAAGCGATTGATGGGACTTTCAGGACATTCAGGATAATGAGAGCCTTTCTTTAAGCAATGTAGAATTGGTGTCTGGGATTTATGGAATGTGGCAGTGGCTATTGGCCCCCACCAGCTTTAAAAGAGGATGAGACAAATCCAGGGAGCAGTTGAAGTTGATCAGGGATGGCTGAATGGAGCCTCCATGTTCAGAGGCAGTGTACCTTTTGAATATCAGTTGCTGGGGGACAAGCATTAAGGGAAGAGAGCTGGTCTTGCAATCGTGAGCAAGCATTATCCTCTTTGCTAAGCAGAGTCAGCCCTGGCTTGTGTTTGGATGGGGGTCTACATGTGACTGAGCACAGTCTACTGTAAGATATCAAGGGATGGGCCTGCAGTTCAGTGGTAGAGCATCTGCTTCGCGTGCAGAAGGTCCCAGGTTCAATCCCTGGCAGCATCTCCGGCTAGGACTGGGGAAGACTCCTTCCCTGAAACCCTGGAGAGCTGCTGACAGTCAGAGTAGATGGTACTGAGGTAGGTGGACCGATGGTCTGACTCAGTACAAGGCAGCTTCCTGTCAGGGCTTCCAGCAGGAGGCATTGTGGGGAGTGGGATGCTGGACTTGGGCGCTTCTGGTGTTCTCCTGTGATGCTGTCTCCAGCTGTGGGCTGGACAAATTCATGTGGGCAAATTGGTCTGTTAGTGGCAATTGTCTGAACGGAACCTCCATTTACAGTGGCAGTATACCCCTGAATAGCGGGCACTGGGAACTTAATGCTGGGGAAGCTGCTGTTGCTTTCATGCTTGCTGATTCCCTGGAGGATGATCCCGCTAGGCTTCTTTGTTGGAAACAAAACTCTGGACTGGGTGAAGGTTGGGCCTGATCCGGCAGGTCCCTTCTTGCGTCCTGATGACCCACTTCCTCCCCTCCCCTCTCCTCCTTGCTCCCGTGTTCCCCCCCATCCCTGCCTTGCATTTTCTGTCTGCACCCACTGCAGGGCATCTGTCTGAAACGCTGGAGGCTCACTGCCAGGCAGGGTAGACAGTCCTGAGCAGGGTTCCCTCTCCCAGGGATCCCCAGATGTTGTTGACTACAACTCCCAGAATCCTCAAGCAAAAGCCGTTGCAGCTGGGGACTCTGGGAGTTGTAGTCAGCAACATCTGGAGATCCCTGGGATCTGGTCCTGAGCTTGATGGGGAAAGGGTCTGACTCGGTAGAAGGCAGCTTCCTGTGTTCCTATGTGTTTGGGGGCCTTCTTGGGGAGGAGATCTGGTCTTGTGGTTGTGAGCATGGATTGTCCCCTTTGCTGAGCAGGGTCTGCCTTGGTTTATATTTGTATGGGAGACTACATGTGTGAGCACTGTAAGAAATTCCCCTCTGGGGATGGGGCCACTCCGAAAAGAATGAATGTATGCATGCATACAGAAGGTCCCAGGTTCACTCCCTGGCACCTCCAGGTAGGGTTGGGAGAGACTCTGGGGAGGAGAGCAGGTAGATGGCCACTTCCTCTGCTGCCTTGCTCATGCCCTGAAGAGGTGAAGCCCCCGGGCTGGTGGGGGTTTGGGTTGGCTCCAGCTTCTCGAAATGGCTCAGGGGCCAGGGAGAGGGTCTGCCAGCCGGGACCCAGAGAGCCTCCCTCCTCCCCGGCTTGTGCTGCCTCCCTTCTCCCCCCCCCCCACCCGCCCGTGAGCGCTGAGCGACGGTGCCTGGCTCTTTCCTTGGCGTGTGGCCTGCACCTCATTGCCCTGCTGTGTCCTTGCGGCTGGCAAAGAACTCTTCTTGCCATGGGAGCCGGCCAAGAGACAACCCGCTCAGCCCCTCCATTGGCTGCTGGCAGCTCCAGCCCACTAGACCCCTCTTCTGCATCCCCCCCCCCTTTATCCACACTTCCATCCTAACACACACACACCCAAAAAACCTAGGAAAGGAACCCAGGAGCCCTAACTCACTTTGACTTCTCTCGCAACCCACACAATAGAGGCGTTTGCAGCAGCCTGGATTAAAGCCCCTGACAGAAGGTCTGAACTCCTCTCTCTGCATAGTCCCCCAAAGCCTGAAGAGCCACGGGGATGGGCTGGCTCAGGAGCGGAAATGGGTGCCTTCTCCTCCAGAGCTATACTGCCTCTGGACATGGAGGTTCCATTGGCTGCAGGGCCACTGATAAGTCTCTCCCCCTGCATGAATTTGTCTCCTCCTCATTTAAAGCCAGAAAGTTTGGGTTGGTCCTGAAAGAGAGGGGGGGTGGGAGAGAACATCAGCACTGGAAAAGGTGTTCTCCGCCTGTAAGCTGTCTGGGGCCGGGAAGGGGTCGCCCCCACATTCCCTGCTGTGTCTGTCTGGCACGCTGCTTGTGCCAAATGGGATGTGGAGCAGCAGCTATATAACAGCATATTTTGATGATTGTGTGGTCAACATAGGAAGTGTCCTCACACTGGATCAGACTTTTGGTCCATCTAGCTCAGTATTGTCTTCACAGACTGGCAGCGGCTTCTCCAAGGCTGCAGGCAGGAGTCTCTCTCAGCCCTAACTTGGAGATGCTGCCAGGGAGGGAACTTGGAACCTTCTTTATGCAAGTATGCAGGTGCTCTTCCCAAAGCGGCCCCATCACCTGAGGGGAATATCTTACAGTGCTCACACATGTAGTCTCCTATTAAAATTCAAACCAGGGTGGACCCTGCTTAGCAAAGGGGGCAATTCATGCTTGCTACCACAAGACCAGCTCTAGATATTGTTGGACTACAACTCCCATCATCCCAAGCAGCATAATGGCCTTTGACCATTGTGGGTGGGGATGATGGGAGTTGTAGTCCAGCAACATCTGGGGACCCAAGGCTGAAAACCCCTGACTTCTTTAGAAGCTCAGCCAGCCCCACATGAGCCAGAGGGCCTGAATAAAGGAGAGCAGGGGAGAAGGAGGCAAGATGGAGGGCACACTCCGAAGACATGATGCGCAAAAGTCCCTGAACAGTGAGGGTCCCTTGAAGCATCCTCCATTGAGCTGAGGGTCACTGGGGTCAGCCCTGGACAGCATGTTTAATTTGGAGTAGGGCTTAATAATCTACTTTGTAGATTATTTCATGACCAGGTTTAGCCTTGGCGCACCTGAAGCAGGCTTCAAGAAGAGAGTGGCCTTTGAGCATGAGCAGAGTGCTCTTCTGAATAGTAATCAGCTGCCACCAGCTGCTGAGTGTTTGGAATTAGGGGGTAGGCAGCCGGGTTGGAAAGGACGACCCACAGGCAGATCCCGGCCCCCTTGAGAAAGGGCACCCCCTTCCATTCTTCTCCGGGGTCGCACTTTGGACCAGTGTGCAAATCAGCACCCTTCCCGTTCATTCTAATGAGAGGGGCCGGCGTGGTCGCCCTGCTTGCCATCCCCGAAGGACGGCCCTGTCCCCCACACCGGGGCCTTGATGCCACAGCCTTTCCCCACCTCCATGAGCAAAGCGGGGGGTGGGGGGCAAATCTGGGGCCTGAAGTGGGTGGCAGCAGGCGGGCCGGCCGGGCCGGCCCAGGCTCCCTTTGAGCAGTGGCAGGACCAGCTCCGGCGACCTTCCGCCTTGCTCGTGGGAACACACCCGACCCGGAGCATCGCTGGGAGGACGGAGCCCCCGTCTCGCAGCCGGCAGAGGGGTCAGCAAGGTCCTGGAGTGGGCGCGGCCGCGGGGCCTCCTTCCCCGGCTCTGCGCTCGGTCACGCCGGGGGAGCCCAGCCAACCGGCCCAACCCCTCCTCCTCCTGCTGCTGCTGGGCGGGGGGGGGGGGATCTCCGGTTCCTTTCGGCTTCCCATTATGCGAAGTGATCAGACGAGGCGTCTCCGAAGGGCCGCCGCTTTTATGGCGGAGAATAAATATCTATTGATTGATGGCGGGTTGCAGAAACCGCCGCCGCGGCCCAGCCAGGCTGCTTGCGCTGGGAAAGGCGCTGCTTTTTGAGTTCCCCTCGGATTGGGAAATCGGGGTAGAAAGGGGAGGGAGGGATGATGCCTCTCCTGGTGCGGGGGGCGGGGGGGGCGGCTGCCGAGGAGCCCCGCCGCCGCCGCCGCCGCCAGATGACTCCGTCCCCCCCGGCTGGGCTGCACCCCGCCCCGGCTCTGCACCTCAGTCCCCATCCCATGCGCCCCACCCCCACCCCCTTAGAAGAAGCCTCCAAGGTGAGCGCTGAGCGGAGCCCCCCCCCGCGCCTTAATCCCGCCCCCCCGCCCAGCACTCAGAGCCATTTCGCGCCTGCCGCGACCCCCCTCTGCTAATCCTCCTCCGACTGTTTACTTCGTCTCCAGCTGCCGCCCGGAGGCCCTGCCGCAACGCATGCCCATTAAAATAAATTAAAGCTATTTAAATATATTTGCATACATTGGGGGGCTGGCGGAACCGGCGAGGAAATTGCGCCCTTTAAGAGCAAGCAGCCTCTTCGCGGATTCGGAAGAGAGGCGGGGGGTGTATTTAAGAGCCGGCTGCTTCTGCTCGTGGGGAGAGCGCCGCCGAGAAGACCCCTTCGCCGGCGGAATGGATTCTGCTGGTCCCCCTCCCCACCCCCACCCCGCGCTCCTCTGAAGAAGAGGCGTCCTTAATCCGGATCAGGGAAGATCCCTCCGGCATCCTCCGCTGGGGGCCGCCAGCCCCAGAGCAGCGCTGGAATCCCGCCGCAGCAACCTCCTCAGAGCCCCGCTCACCCAGTAGGCTAGTCCGGTCCTCACAGCCCCCCAGCTTCAAGGGCCTGGTGCAGGAGGCCTCGGGTCCCCTTTATTGCAAGCACACACCCCCAACTTGTCTCTCTCGCTCCCCCTCATCGCCCCAGAGCCGGAGACCTGTCTTCACGCCTCCCGTCCGCTCCCCGGATCCTTGCCATTTCAACCCCCCTAAACTCTCTCTGGCGGCAGCAGCCGCCCACCCCCCAGGGTCCCCCCCACACACACGCAATCCAGGTGTGGGGAGGGAGAGACCACCAAGGGCAGCAGCCCACGCACCCACCCCCTGTGTATCAGTGATGATGCCGCTACCTGCAGTTTCATTCCTGGTGTGGCCCGACCCCCAGCTGACCCCCAGCCAGGCTCCTCATTCTTGACCTGCAGCCACTCCTGGCCCCTGAGCTGCCCAGGCCGCCCCCCCCCCCCCCGCGCGCACACACGTGTTTCAGGCTTCCTCCAGCCAGGGAATTCCAGACCCCCCCGCCCCCACTCTGCCTGTGTCACCTTGGAGGGGTTGCTCTTCTCCCCTCTCCTCCTGCAGCTGCAGTGAGCCAGGGCGGGGAGGGGGAGGGAGCAGGGAGCAGGGAGGCAGGAAGTGACACAACCAGGCACACACACACACACACACCCCGCCGCCCACTGCATTGCACCCAGGCCCTCCCTGCGCCACACCCCGCTGGTGTGTAAGTTCCCCCACCCCACTGCTTCCCATCCCTGGGGCCCCCAGCAGCCTTCATGTTGAAACCCGACACAGAATCTGGGACTTGGCTCTGGGAGTCCTGAGTTCCAATCCCTCCTTAGAAAGACTTAAGATGAACGGAGGCTGACTGAGGCCTCGGCCACCCCCAGGAACCCCCATCTTCAGGGTCGCCATTTGGAATGCACAAGGCACGGGAAGAGAGGGGAGTTTCCCCGAGCATGTGCAAAGTGTCCTTGCCTCATCACTGACACACTGCAAGCAGCTCACCCCACCCCCACGTGCCTGCAGTTAGAGGAGGAAGAGGAGGAGGCGGGTGCTTGCATGGCCCGGCAGGCCAGCGGGAGTCCTATCCAGCCGGGCACAGCACCCCTCCAGTGACTGTTGCTGGTGTCTGCCTTGTGTGGTTGTGTCTGTGCACCCTTGGGGGACAGGGGGCCGCTTTATTTAGGTTTGTTTTCTCTGTGTAAACCGCTTTGGAAACCTTGGTTGGAGAGCGGTGTATATGAATGTGTGCCTAGTGGGTTGTCCAGGAGACTCCCGCTTGTGCTTTCGTGGTGAAGTGGTGGAAAGAAGATTGCCTTAGCCAAGGCTTGAGGCTGAGCCCGGCAGAAACCCCGGTCCATTCCCCAGAAATGCGTGCGTGGCTCAGATGACCAGGGAGTGGAATGTTTCTTACCAGTGAAAAGCAACAGGGGCTGTTCTCACCCACTGAAACGGAGTGGCCATGTGCTTGCAGAGATCAAGGTGATCTGCACCCTGCATTTGAAGGGCCTGGATCCAGGTCCACTTTTAGATCAAGATCAAGGTCAAGGAAACTCCCCTCTCTGCCTGTGCCTTGTGCATTCCGAGTGGCGACCCTGAAGACGGGGGTCCCTGGGGGTGGCCGAGGCCTCAGTCAGCCTTGGTTCATCTTAAGCCTTGCTAAGGAGGGATTGGATTAGGAGAGGAGAGCTGGTCTGGTGCTAGCCAGCATGACTTGTCCCCTTAGCTAAGCAGGGTCTGCCCTGGTTGCATAGGAATGGGAGACTTGATGAGTGAGCACTGTAAGTTTTTCCCCTTAGGGGATGGAGCCACTCTGGGAAGAGCAGAAGGTCCCAAGTTCCCTCCCTGGCAGCATATCCAAGACAAGGCTGAGAGAGACTCCTGCCTGCAACCTTGGAGGAGCTGCTGCCAGTCTGTGAAGACAATCCTGAGCTAGATGGGCCAAGGGTCTGACTCAGTATATGGCAGCTTCCTATGTTTCCTATGTTCCTAAGGGAGGAGGAGGAGAGTGGGATCGTTTGGCTGCTCCCTTCCTACCCAACTCCCGGCTGCCACACGATCCCACTCCCCTCCTCCCCTCCCCTTGATCTTTGCAGGTACATGACCGCCAATTGGGGGGCGGGGGGCATTCAACTCTCTGGCCCTGGCTGCCAGCTCCTCCGACCCTGTTTCAAGTTGTGTGAACAGCCCTAATGTCTGAAATTGTGTTGGGCTGCACATGCGTCGGGGTCAGGTCCAAGCCTGCGACTTCTGGATGGATTTCAGACCTGAGACACCCTCTTAGCTTAGAAATGAGGTACTGAATTCATGTCACCCCCAGCTGGGACTCACTGGTGGCCTTGGGCAAGCCCCTCTCTTTTTCGGCCTCGGTTGTCCTCCTCCGTAAAATGGGTGCATTCTTGCCCGCTTTCCAAGGTCTGGCGCTGTGAGGGTGAAGGCTGTAGTAGATCTTTGGTGCATGACTGGATAAGAAGTCAACTATCTGAATGGCTTTGAGTGTTTTCTTGGACGGAAATAACTGAAGCCCGATTCAGACATGATGCTGTACGAGTGTTCAGTGAATACTCATCTCTGTGTTTGTGTGAATGACTGTGCCTGTGTTCAGTTTAAAAGTGGACCTGGATACAGGCCCTTCAAATGCAGGGTACAGATAGGGAGTGTACCTGCTCTGTGCCTGCATTCAGCATAACGTGTGGGTACAGATCTGTACCTGTGTTCTCTGTACGCTTGTATGAGTGTGGAACCTAACGTGTGGATGGGCCTAGAGGCAAGGATATTTCCAGTAATACTAGTGGGGAAGCCCCAGAGCCAGGCATAGGGCTGGGGGAGCGGGGTGGGGTGGGGGTTGCAGAGAAGGGGAGTTGCTGGGAATCGCCTCCTCCGCCTCCTGCTTGGCAGCGCTGGCTGCTGAGGAGATGCAGTCACCAGCACTTAGAGAAATTACAGGAATGTGCTGAGGTCCTAGTGGTTCATTACCATGATGGGGAGATGCTGCTTGCTGTGTGGGACCTGGAGAGAGGAGGGGGGCGGAGCCACTGTGGGAGGCCAGAGCCAAGGGTCCTGGCCCCCAAATCGAACCCAGGGGCCCCCACTCTCCTCCAGAGAACCCAGGAGTCCTGGCTGCCAGGATGAAGTCACTAGTAGCCTGGGGGACACGAGGCCCCTGACTCTCACGTTCTAAGCCTCCAGTTAAAAGATCCCAGATTCCAAAACGTGACTATTCCTGCTCCAACATATAAGCAGCCCCCCCCATGCAAACCCCCCCCCCCAAACAACCCTCTCCCCATCTCAGTAGTTCCATGCAGGCGCCTCTCCCCTTCCCTGCCCCTTTAAGGAAACAATAGAATTAAAACGTTCAAATCTCCCTTGACGTTGATTGAATGGAAAATCTCCCCGCCGGCTCGTTAAAGGTGCCCATTTTTCTTTGCTAAGTATCATTTGCTTAAGAGTCGTTCCCTGCGTGTCACATCCCAGATGTCGGGCCCCAGAAAAACCCCTCCGCGCCCGTAATCGCTGGTGAATTATTTCCAAGGCCTGTCAGGAGGCACAGAGAGAGAGAAACGGAAGGAGCAATCTTGGCTCGGAGGAAGAAGCCGAGAGGGGGAAACAGCCCTTCACAATAGAGATGTCCTAGCCTGCTTTTGTTAGCCTGCTACGCCTGCCCGCCCCCCCCGCCCCGATGCCGCCCGCGTATCTTTCCCAACCATGCCGCTTTTCCTCGTGGTTACATGTTGGTGTTTCATTTTCAGCACCACAGAGGCCAGGGGCCGAAATCTGCTGTGGGTGCTGCTGTACCCACCGAGGGGGTGCTATCTGCATGACTCTGATGGGGTACCCCAAGGCAATGCAGTGCCTGAGGCTAGGCACACAACGCTGCCCTGCCCCACAGCTTTTGGTGGGGGGGGCAGCCTCCTTTCAAAACTAGCCCTTGCACTTTTTGGCAGTGCATGGGGGTCAGGGGGGAGGAGGAGGGCTGCCCAGTTGGCACCCCAGTAATCTGCCACTGAAGGGCTCTGAAAACCCCTCTTACAACCCTCCTTTGCTTATTGCCTTTTCAGCTTAGGTGATGGGGTCATGACCCCTACCAGAGCCAGGGGAGGAGGGGGGAGATCTCTGGGGCTGAATCCCTGCCTGGACAGGATTCACAGAAGGTAGGCTGCCACCATCCATTTTTACTTTGGTGCAGGAAAACTCACTCTCCATATAAGGTTCAAGGGGTTTGTGTGTGTGCATGTAAGGTGAAGTGTGCCCTCAAGTCAGTGTCGACTCCTGGCGCCCACAGAGCCCTGTGGTTGTCTTTGGTAGAATACAGGAGGGGTTGACCCTTACCTCCTCCCGCACAGTATGAGATGATGCCTTTCAGCGTCTTCCTATATTGCTGCTGCCTGATATAGGTGCTTCTCATAGTCTGCGAAACATACCAGCGGGGATTCGAACTGGCAACCTCATGCTTGCTTGGCAAGTCATTTCCCACTGTGCCATTAGGTGG
Organism: Hemicordylus capensis; assembly: GCF_027244095.1. NCBI lineage: Eukaryota > Metazoa > Chordata > Lepidosauria > Squamata > Cordylidae > Hemicordylus > Hemicordylus capensis. The sequence goes on along the minus strand of NC_069662.1, from coordinate 1,885,090 downwards.
CTGTGTGTGTGATAAAGTGGCAAATCCTTCCCCAAAAGGGCTGAGCAATCCTAGGCCTCCAAAGAAATGTGGCTAAGGCAGACCCCAAATGATGAGTAGCATACTTCAGCAACAAGGATTTCTTATTAGATTAAAAGAAAAAACTATGCAATCACAACAATCTCTTCTTGCTTCATGAAGCAGAGTGTAAGAGAGAGAGTTTTCATTAAAGCTGGCAACTCCGATTCCAAGCAATACAGAAAAGAAAAACCACTTCCCCCACGCAGCTAACTGACTTGGTCCTCTCTTATTACTTACAGACCTTCCCCTCTCCCCAGCAGTTTCTCAGCCAGCTGCTTCTTCAGGGCACTCTTGGGGCAGAACAAACAAACAGAACCAAGCTTTCTCGTCTGCTGCTGGTGGCTGTGAGTGCAGTTTCACCCAGTCCTCTGGATTGGTCCTACTGTCTTGAATTTCCCAGGGCTTTCCCCCTTATTAGGAAAGGCCTAGCCGGCCAGCAATTGCTCTGAGCGAGGCCTAGTCGTCCTCCCCCAAAGGTGTTTGTGAGGGATAGTAACTGGGGGGGAGCCTCGTGTTAAATTGAACATGCACCTGAGCCATGCAAGGCTGCAGACACA